>NC_034591.1:101416391-101473910 GCF_900095145.1 Mus pahari | reverse complement strand
AGAGGGAGAGAGGGAGAGAGGGAGAGAGGGAGAGGAGATAGGGAGAGAGGGACAGAGGGAGAGAGGGAGGGACAGAGGGACAGAGGGACAGAGGGACAGAAGGAGAGAGGGAGAGGAGATAGGGAGAGAGGGACAGAGGGACAGAGGGATAGAGGGAGAGAGAGAGAGGGAGAGAGGGACAGAGGGAGGGACAGAGGGACAGAGGGACAGAGGGACAGAGGGAGAGGAGAGAGGGACAGAGGGACAGAGGGACAGAGAGAGAGAATAATGTACACTGGCTTCAAACTTATAATTCTTGTACCTCAGCCTTCTGAGTGGTAGGTTGAGTGGGGCATGCACCACTACTCATACACTGAGAAGTTAAGATTCCTGGATGCCAGCCAGGCAGTGGTGGCACAAGTCTTTAATCCCAGCACTTGGGAGGCAGAGGAAGGCAGATTTCTGAGTTTGAGGCCGGCCTGGTCTACAAAGTGAGTTCCAGGACAGCCAGGGCTACACAGAGAAACCCTGTCTCGAAAAACAAAAAATTCCTGGATGCAGCTTACGGAACATATCTGCTGACTCAGCATCCAGATGAAGAATAGATGATCAGGCTCTGTATAGACGGCTCAGCAGTAAAGCCCTTTCCTCCTATGCTTGAGTACCAGAGTTTGGATGCCCAGAATCCACATGATTTGCTTTCAGTCAAACCCAGAGCTCAATAATATGGCTAGTCTTACTACCAGTTTGCTTTAGGAATCCCTTATCCTTCTGAAGCTGGGATCAAGGCTGGGTGTCATGCCTACTCAATATTTATGTGGATTTATGTGCACTCGCACGTGCGTGAGTGCGTGCACACACACACACACACACACACACACACACACACTGTGTGGTAGCATGTTACTATCCTTTTCCATGTCTGGATTGTGTACTTATATGC
The DNA here is from genome assembly GCF_900095145.1 of Mus pahari. Taxonomy (NCBI): domain Eukaryota; kingdom Metazoa; phylum Chordata; class Mammalia; order Rodentia; family Muridae; genus Mus; species Mus pahari. The sequence goes on along the minus strand of NC_034591.1, from coordinate 101,472,988 downwards.
CTTATTTTATGTATCTGTCCATCGGTTGTTGTGCACATGATGCTGTTTTGGACTTCTGTGCAACCGATCTGTTGTACGTTGTTTCATTTTGTTTGAGGCATGTGACAGTCTGATTGTCAACTTGATTGGACTAAGAACTTCCTAAGGTGTCAGTGAGACACACTTTAGATGCATCTGTGAGGACATTTCCAGACACCGATTACCTGAATGTGAGTGGTAGACAGATTAAGAGAGAGAGAGAGAGAGAGAGAGAGAGAGAGAGAGAGAGAGAGAGAGAGAGAAGGCAGCGCTGTGTGGGCATCTCTGATGCTCTGTTCTCTGTGCATGCTGATGTGAGCAAGCTTCCACAGCCACAGTTGTGAGTGCTGCTACCACAATGCCACCATGCATGATGGACTGTCCTTCTGACTGAGAGCTAAGCGAGATCTTCCTCCCTAGAGCTGCTCTTGTCTGGTATTTGGTTGTTTCAGAAATGAGAAAGGTAATTATCCAGGGTCTACTCCGAGGAGCAGAACCATAGAACTACTCCAGCAACTGTATTCAAGTTATGAGGTGACATCTAACCTGCTTTCCAAAGTGGCTGATCACGTGATTCCCTTCTTAGCAGTAAGTGAGGATTCTTGTCTTTCCGTATCTTTACTGACATTCATTACTAAAGGGCCTCATTACACCAATGGACAATTACACAGACATTAGAACAGAGTTTCTAAAAAGTTAAAAATAAAATGAGTTTTCTGAATGTAGCTTGGTAACAGAGTACCTTCCTGGCACCAGGCCCTGGCTTCCAAAATCTTAAAATTGGAAAAAGAAATAATTTCTTAATTGGTACAGCAGTCCCTCAAATATTAACTTGTAATAGGCAAACATTCAAACTACAGGTGTAGTTTGATCTCAATTAAGTGAAAACTGTCCCTGAAGTGTCAAATGTCCATGCGACTGGATTAAGTACAGATGGTCCCTTGTGGTTTCTCCACTTTCCCTCATCTTTCTAATGCACTCACTATCCCAATACTGTGTGTTCTTAAAGGAGCAGCTCATTCAGAAAGGCACAAGCTGCTTCACAGCAAGATTTTTCTTAAAACAGGAGCTCAAGAGGTGGGGTGCGTGTTGTCCCCTGACTTCTATCAGCTGGCCCATGGCTCTGTCCATCTCCTTGAAGAGTTCTGCCAGTATCAGGAACATCTGGCAAACACCAGGGACAACCAGATGGCTAATGGTCAGCATTAGAACACAGTCAGCAAAGGTCAGGGCATTATGGCACCACTAGAGCCCAGCTACCCTACTACAACAAGATATCCTAACACAGCCAAAGCACAAGAGGATGACCTTAAAGGCAAGTTTTTAAGGATGGTAGAGGCCTTTAAAGAGAAAATAAATATGTCCCTTAATGAAATACAGAAAATACTATCAAACAGGTGAAGGAAATGAATACAACTGTTCAAGACCTAAAAATAGAAATAGAAGCAATAAAGAAACCACAAACTGAGGGAATCTTGGAGATGGGAAACCTAAGGAAGAGAACAGGAACCACGGGGTCAATTATCACCAACAGAATGCAAGACATGGAAGAGAGAATCTCAGAGGTAGAAGATACAATTGAAGAATTGATGCATAGGTCAAAGAAAATGTTAAATCTAAAAAACGTTCCTGATACAAAACATCCAAGAAATTCTGGACACCATAAAAAGACCAAACCTAAGAATAATAGGAATAGAAGAAAGAGAAGATTCCCAGCTGCAAGGCCCAGAAAATTCTTTCAAGAAAATGTCCCTAATGTAAAGAAAGAGATGCCATAAACATACAAGAGGCTTTATAGAAAAGAAAATCTTCACACCACATAATATTCAAAACACTAAATGTACAGAGCAAACAAAGAATATTTAAAACTGTAAGGGTAAAGGGGCAAGTAACATACAAAAGCAGACCTGTCAGAATTACACCTGACTTTTCAACAGAGACTCTAAAAGCCAGAAGGGTCTGGGCAGTTGTCTTGCAGACTCTTAAGAGTCCACAGGTATCCCAGACTACTATACCAAGCAAAACTTTCAATCACCATAGATGAAGGAAAAAAACATATTTCATGACAAAATCAAATTTAAATAGCATCTATCCACAAATTCGGCTGTACAGAGGTTATCAGAAGCAAAACTCCAACCCAAAGAGGCTTACTACACTATTATGAAAATGCAGTAAATAAATAAACCTACATGAGCAAGCCAAAGGAAGAGAAACACACATGCACACGCACATGCATGCGTGTGCACACACACTAACACCCGCAACATCAAAATAACAGGAATTAACAATCTTTGGTCATTAACATATTTCTCAACATCAATGGACTCAATTTCACAATTTAAAAAAAATACAGTGTAACAGAATTGATAAGGAAACAGAGTCCATCATTCTGCTGCATACAAGAAACACACTTCAGCAACAAAGATAGACACTACCTCAGAGTAAAGGGCTAGAAAAGGGTTTTCCATGCAAATAGGCCCAAGAAGTAAGCTGGAGTAGCCAATATAATATCTAATAAAATAGAATTTCAACCAAAATTAATCAAAAGAGTTGGGGAAGGACACTTAATACTTTCCTTCATAAAGGAAAAACCCACCAAGATGATGTCTCAATTCTGAATATCTATGTCCCAAGTGGAAGGGCATCCACATTTGTAAAAGAAACACTATTAACATTTCTTAAATCACACATCAAACCCCACACATTAATAGTGGGAGACTTCAATATCCCACTCTCACTAGTAAAGGACAGGTCATTGAGATAGAAACTAAACATGGAAACAATGAAAATTACAGAGTTTATTAGCCTATCAGATATTTACACAACATTTCATTCAAACACACACACACACACACACACACACACACACAAATACACCTTCTTAGCACCTTGTGGAGCCTTCTCCAAAACTGACCATGTAGTTGCTCACAAAGCTAGCCTCAAGAGATACAACAAAATTGAAATAACTTCTTGTATCCCATCAGACCACCATAGATTAAAGCTGGAATTCAACAACAGAAATAACAGAAAACCTACAAAATCATGGAAACTGAATAGCTTTCTACTTAATGACCACTGGATTAGGAATAAATAAAAGAAAATAAGATTTTTGTAGAATTCAATGAAAATGAAGACACAATATACTCAAACTTATGGGACACAATGAAAGCAGTGCTAAGAGGAAAGTTTATAGCACTAAGTGCCTTCATAAAGAATTAGAGTAATCTCATACTAGCAACTTAAAGACACATTTGAAAACTGCAACAGAAAGAAGAAAACATACCCAAGAGGAGTAGATGGCAGGAAATAATAAAATTCAAGGATTAAATCAATAAATTAGAAACTCTTCCTGTATCTATTCAATATAGTACTTGAAGTTCTAACTAAAGCAGTAAGACAACGAAAAGAAATCAAGGGGATGCAAATTGGAAAGAAGTCAGGTACTTAGATCAACAATAAATAAATGGAACTTCATGAAACTGCAAAGCTTCTGTAAGGCAAAGCACACCATCAATAGGACGAAACTAACCTACAGAATGGGAAAAAAGAAAGATCATCAACAATCCTACATCTGACAGAGGATTAAGATCCAAAGATATATAAAGAACTCAAATAATTAGACAACAAGTCAAATAACTCAATTAAACAAATGAAATATAGAGAGCTAAGCAGTGAATTCTCCACATATGAATGTCTGATGGCTGAAAATCTCTTAAAGAAATGTTCAGTGTCCTCAGTCATCAGGGAAATGCAAACCAAAATGTCTCTGAGATTTCATCTTACACTTGTCAGAATGGCTATGATCAAAAACTCAAGTGACAGCACATTCTGGCAAGGATTTGGAGCAAGGGGAACACTCCTCCACCGCTGGTGGAAGTGCAAACTTATACAATCACTTTGGAAATCAGTTTGGTGGTTTCTCAGAACTGGGAATAGTTCTGTCTCAAGACCCAGCTATGCCACTTCTGGACATATACCCAAAAGATGCTCTACCACACCACAAAGACACTAGCTCAACTATGTTCATAGCAGCTTTGTTCATAATAGCCAGAAACTGGAAACAACCTGGATGTCCCTCAACTGAAGAATGGATAAAGAAATTGTGGTACATTTACACAATGAGATACTGATCAGCTATTAAAAACAAAGACATCATGAAATTTGCAGGAATCCTGAGTGAGGTAACTCAGACTCCCAAAGACTCATATGGTGTGTACTCATTTATAAGTAAATCTTAACCATAAAATACAGGATAACTATGTTACAATCCACAGACCAAAAGAAGCTAAGAAACAAGAAGGATCCAATGCTTGAATCTCACTCAGAAGGGGAAAATAAAGTAGATATTGAAGTAGGTTGAGGGATGGAATAGGATGGGAGAGTGGGTGGGGTAAGGAATGGGCGAAAGGTCGGGTGTGGGAAAGGGGGCAGGGGCTCAAGCGGAGGGGGACATGACAGGGCTGGAAGAGAGAACAAAAATTGGTGAGGTGAGGCATCTATGAGATGAGCTGGTGACCTGTGACAGGGGAAGCTCTTAAGAAGTCTGTGGCAGTGACCCTAGCTGAGACTCCTATCAGTTGGGTATATGGACCCACCTCCTGTAGCCAGGCAGGACTTCCAGTGGAGGGAGGGGGATACCAACCCACCCACAACACCTTTGACTCAAATTTTCTCTGCCTATAAGATGTACAGGGATAAATATGGAACAGAGTTTGAGGGAATGACCAACCAATGACTGGAGGAACTTGAGACCCATCCCATGATAGAGAGCCAACCTCTGATACTATTAATGATTCTCGGCTATTCATACAAGCAGGGGCCTAGCATAACTGTTTTCTGACAGGCTTTATCCTGCAGCTGATGGAAACAGATGCAGAAACCCACAACCAAATATTAGGCAGAAATCAGGGAGTCTTGTGGAAGAGTTGGGGGAGCCAGAGTGGTCAAGGACTATAAGAAAGCCTAACCCAGACCGGTGGAGACCCACAGAGACTAAACCACCAACCAAAGAGCATGGATAGGCTTTCCCTAGGCCTTCTGCTTATTTGTAGTAGGTGTGCAGCTTGGTCCTAATGTGAGTTCCCTAGCGATTGTAGCAGGGGGTGTCTCTGACTCTGTTGCCTGCCTTTGGATCCCCTTCTCCTAGCAGGGCTGCCTTGTCTGACTGTGGTGGGAGAGGATGGACTTAGTCCTGCTGGGACTTGATGTGCCGGGGGGGGGGGGGGTTCTGAGAAGAAAGGAAGGGAGTAATAAGAGTGGGGGGGGGTGTGAGGGTGGGACTAGGCTACTTGTCTCAGTGGGATAGAAGAAGCACCGTGTTGTAGTGACTGGATGTGTGCCAGGGGGGGTTGGTACCCATGGGAGGTTTCCCCTTCTCTGAGGTGAAGGACAGTGAATAATGGGGAGGGGTTTGTGAGGGTGGAGCTTGAAAGAGATACAGATGAAATGTGAACGAACGAACGAATGAACGAACAAACAAACAAACAAATAAATAAATGGGGGGGGGAGCCCATGGGAGATGTGTTCTTCCCAGCCACTCAGGTAAGGCTGTCTCAAAAATTTTTAAAGAGATTTTTTTAATAAAAAAAAAAAAACTTTAAAAGAAAATGTAAGAAAACAATTTGAATACAAAATGTAGGACAAAGGATTCATTTCTATACTGTGAGAATTCTTAGAACTTTATAGAATACTCAATTAATTGTCTAGTCTCCAAATATTAAAAAGAAGAATTTTTGTAGCATAGTCTCAGTAATAAACAGATATATTGGCTTAACAGTACCAGAAGAAAGACACATTCTTGGCAAAGGAAACAGGCATGGTGCCTTCAAAGTCTGCTGGGAATGTGAATGGGTACAATCTTTCTGAAGGGCCATTTTGGCACAAATTATTTTCCTAAGAAATTGCATGTCCAGGAATTTGTTCAAAAATTCATTGTTAGCTATAGAAGCCTTTAAGAGCTTGTATACTGCCTAAATGACTCCCGCAGGGAAATGGAATGATGAGACACAGTACCATAAAATTACATGCAGCCAATAAAGTATTATTATAGAAATATAAAGATTAGCATCACACTGAATAAAGTGAAAGGGAAAATTAGTGAAGCTTATATATGTATTTCTTTAAAACACACATACCTATTTAAAGTATAATTCAACTATTGTTATTTCAATTTTGTGTGTATGTGTGTGTGTGTGTGTGTAAGTCTTTATGTTTTATATTTGCTTCTTAATCACCTAATGTTTTTGTCAGTTTTGTGCTTAGAATGAATATTTTAATTTCTTACAGGCTGGAGGCTGGGAAACCTGACAGCGCATGTGTTATCTGGTGAGAGTTGACTTACTGGGTTTGTAGATGATAGAAAGCAGAGGGGGAGATAGGGTGAGCTCCCACCACTGAGCCATTTCGTAAGGCATCTGACCTCATTCACAAAGGCATCTGTGTGAACCAAGCACTTCCAAGCACTTTAAGACTCTTACTCTTAGTATATCACAAGGCACTCCTGAATTTGGGAAGCGATGCGGTCAAACTATCATGTCTAGTATCCCTGTTGAAAAATGTTCATGTTTCCTAGGGAATGGTTCAATCCTAGAGACTTTAATTGCATTTTGGTTCCTAGAGAAATGTGTTAGGGGTCTTCCTTCTGGCTCCTCTTCTTTGCTTATGCAGTTTCTGACTGTCCATCTGGACAACTGCAGCGGTTCCCTATACTCCCTGCCCCTGCCTTTGACTCTTCTGGCTCTTTTCTAAGCATAGCTCCTGAGTTTTTCTTCTCAACATGCTTGCCTAAGAACCCTGTGTTTTAGCGACTCTAGTGAAGTCTGAGTTTCAGACAGGAAGGCATGCTGTACCCCTTGGACTTCCAGAGGTTGGGAATCAGATAACTATGGGTCCTGGCACCTCTTTATTTTGTGTCACCTGTGTCCTAAGTGGTCCCTGACATATGAATTGTCTGGTTTCTGTCCTCCTCTCTCCTGTTTGCCCCTTCAATTGTCCTTGCCCTCCTCTCCTGCTTGCTCTGTTTCAACACACTCGCAGATCTTGGTCCAAGCCCTTCCCTTTTCGGCTCACATGGTCCTCACTCCTTGCGCTGAGACCTTCAGGTGTTTGCTTTCCTTGAGGACACCAGAGGGGCCATTGCTTCTCCCTTCCAGTCACCTTTCCCTCATCCTTCTCTTCCACAGGAAGGAATTTCTGAATCAGAGTGATTAGGTCAAGTATTGGGATATAAAATAAACTGGCCAGCCAAAGCCTCTCCACTGTTGGCCCCTCTCCATTCGGCCAGAAAGAACAGGCTCCAACACTGTCCCTTATGGTGTACGAAACCAGCTTGAGAAACGAGCCCACACAGAGGTGAGACGCATGAAGAAGCATCTTCTGTGATGTATTTGTTCCCCTGGTCCAGGAGCTCCTTCCATTTACCCCATTTTTTTATTTGATATTTTCTTTATTTATATTTCAAATGCTATCCCGAAAGTTCTGCATACCCTCCCCCGCCCCTGCTCCCCTACCCACCCACCCACGCCCACTTCTTGGCCCTGGCCTTCCCCTGTGCTGGGTCATATAAAGTTTACAAAACCAAGGGACCTCTCTTCCCAATGATGGCTGATTAGGTCATCTTCTGCTACATATGCAGCTAGAGACATGAGCTCAGGGGGTACTGGCTAGTTCATATTGTTGTTCCACCAACAGGGTTGCATCCCCCTTCAGCTCCTTGGGTACTTTCTCTAGCTCCTCCACTGGGGGCCCTGTGCTCCATCCAATAGCTGACTGTGAGCATCCACTTCTGTGTTTGCCAGGAACTGGCATAGCCTCACAAGAGGCTGCTATATCAGGGTCCCTTCAGTAGAATCTTGCTGGCATGTGCATTAGTATCTGGGTTTGGTGGCTGATGATGGGATGGATTCCCAGATGGGGTAGCCTCTGGATAGTCCATCCTTTCATCTTAGCTCTAAATTTTGTCTCTGTATCTATATCCTTTCATGGGTATTTTGTTCCTTATTCTAAGGAGGAATGAAGTATCCACACGATGGTCTTCCTTCTTGGTTTTCTTGTGTTTTGCAAAATGTATCTTGGATATTCTAAGTTTCTGGGCTAATATCTGCTTATCAGTGAGTACATATCTAGTGACTTCTTTTGTGATTGGGTTACCTCACTAAGGATGATATCTTCCAGATACATCCATTTGCCCAAGAATTTCATAAATTCATTGTTTTTAATAGCTGAGTAGTACTCCATTGTGTAAATGTACCGCAATTTCTGTATCCATTCCTCTACTGAGGGACATCTGGGTTCTTTCCAGCTTCTGGCTATTATAAATAAGGCTGCTATGAACATAGTGGAGCATGTGTCCTTATTACAAGTTGGAACATCTTCTGGATATATGCCCAGAAGAGCATTTACCCCATTCTTGATGTCTCTTCTGCACAAAGGCGACTTGGATTAGATTTGTCCCAAATTCCTCAAAACTCTTACATATTGTAGTTTTATGATTCCACAATATGTCTCTGGACAAACTTCTGGTTTGGGCTGGCAACACAACACATCTTTATCTCAAAGTCAATAACTCTGAAGCTGGTCTCTTTTCTCTTCACAGCCAGCCCCTTTTGTTTCATCCAGTAGGGCCAGGTTTCCCTCCACATATAAAGATTCAAGTACTTTGAATAATTTTCAACTGGTTACATGTTTTGTCACATGTAATCTGTCATTGAGGTTAAACTATCTGGACTTGACCCTGCAAGATTAAAAGGAGTCATGAAAGTAACCAGTCTTTAGTCTTGGGTTGGCTTAAGGTCTTGAAAAGATTATTCTAATATCAATGTACACAGCAGGTAGAATGTACCAAATAGGTAGCCACCTGTTATCATGAATTTCTTCCTTGGGAATTTTTTGCTCCCATCTTGGTTTTGGCTTTTATTATGGTTTATTAAGATACATTTTAATACATGCCTATCTCCCTTTCTGCCTGTACCTCTCATCTATATCTGTGCCTATGTCTGTCTATAGCTAACATCTATATTATTAAGGACTACATCCATCCCCACTGCATATCTATATCTAGTCTTTGTTTAGTCCCTAGCTTCATATATTCATATATATAATGAAAATTCCCCCAAGTATCTCAAACTCATATTCCTTTAGTACCTGGCTCCCTCATGAGGTCCATGCCTTGAGCAGACTCATCACTGTGAAGCTGACTTCCAAATCTGTGACCTTTGGATGTGAAGAGCACCCCTCAGTTCCAACCACCTCTCTCTAACCTCACTAATTCTACATCAGAAATGATTCTCAAGTCTTTTCCTGCTTCATGGAGACACCTCCTGAAAACTTACTTAGCTCTTTTTTGTTGTTGTTTCTATAACAAAATATCTGAGAGCAGATAATTTATTGAGATTAGAGGTTTATTTTTTTTTTTTCAGGGAATGTTTTTGAAATCTAAAATGTTAACGAGTAAGGCCCCATCAACAGTTTTGTATCTGGTGGGACTTCTTGCTTCGTGCATCCTGGTAGTTGACTTCACGCTGATGAGGCAGTATAAGCAAGTCAGAGAGAGCATGCTTTTGCATTAATAAATAAATAAATAAATAAATACATCCCTTGCTTAGTCATAAATGAGACAACTGTGACTCCCATACACAAAGGCTCAGTGGCCATCATGAAAAAGGGAACAGAAATATTTTAAGAGCCAGAGTTCAGGGAAGGTCAGGATGCAACAGTGTCTTCTAGACATGACAGGATTGTTGCACTAGTGAGCAGCTGTGCTTGCCAGCACAAGACTGTGTAAGATCAAGCAGTCAACACTGAATCGTAGAGTGTCAGGGCCTCAAGAGCCTCCAGCCTTAACTGAGAAAGCATACAGACCGTTGATGGTTTCTGGGAGAGTCAGTTTTCTATGGGGTAGTTCTTCATAGGTCAACCCCACTCCGATGGATATATTGGCAGCACAAATTGTACTGTATTTAAGTCATACTTTTGTTTTGTTTTTCAAGACAGGGTTTCTCTGTGTAGCCTTGGCTGTCCGGCTGTCCTGGAACTCACTCTGCAGACCAGATTGGCCTCAAATTAAGAAAATCCGCCTGCCTCTGCGTCCCAGTGCTGAGATCAGAGGTTGTGCCACCTCCACTGAGCTTTAAGACGTATTTTTTTAAAGGACACAAAGTTAGGAGATGGGGAGATTGGGAGGTATTTAGATGTAGTTACGGGAGGAGTAGGAAGTGCATATGATCAAAATACATTGTATGAAGTTCTCAAAGGATAAAAATAATAAAAATTGAAGCTACCTACTCTATAATTCATTAGTGTATTAATTGTCCAACATGTACCTGATGCAATCACCTCCAAACATTATTAGAATATAAATTTAAGGTTCAAGCACAAGACACTTAGTAGACATATTAAGATGACAACATCATCCTTTTGTTATCTCTCACTAAACAAGTATGACTTCGTGACAACCTCCCTGCTGTGAATATGGGATGAAGGCCATCTCTGACAGGAAGGTTTTAAGGCTCACCCCTTACCTCATGGAGTCATCTCCAAGTATTTTTTTCCTTTAAGATTGATTGATTCTTATTTTTATGTGTATGACTGTTTCCATGCATTTATGAACATGTACCCTATGTGGTCAAGCTACCCAAGGAGACCAGAAGAGGATATTGCATCCTTTGGAACTAGAGTTACAGAGGGTTGTGAGGTGCTGTATAGATGCTGGGGACCAAAACTGGGACCTTTCGAGAGCAGACACTGTTAATAACTCCTACATCATCTTTACAGTCCCCAAGTGTCTTATCCTTGCCCCAAATGATGAAGCTGACAGAAGGAGGTATTCTAACAGGTATGGGAAAGTGTGAAATTATTCAAAACAGATTTCATCTAAAGCCTCCAAGGCAGTTAGCTGGTGAGAACCAGTACATTTTAACCCATGCAAAGACAGAGCGTGGAGCACCAAAGGCGGTGGAATGTCACAATGAACTCAGACTGGGGGGGGGGGAGTCAACTTAAAAATTGCGTTCTAGTAAGAGAATGCAGCTCCTTTTCTCTTCCTGCCCTCTCCTTCCTCCTCTGATGAAGATGTTCAAGGACATCAGTCCACGCTTCCAGGGTACTGTCCGCCTTTCTCCCTGTGCTCAGTCTCTGTGTGGTTGCTTCCTTTCCCTGGGCTGGTGCATGGGTTGTTCTGCTGGATCTCTGCTGCTAAGGGTACCAGCATACCACACACGTGCCTTCCCTCCAGCCTACAGCTCAGGATTGAGCTTTCTTGCTGGTGAAAGGGCTGGCATCAGAGACGGACCTCATTCAGAAAGGAGACCTGGCTCAGTTCTACACCAGGATTTGAGACAAAATACCACCTGGGAACAAGGAGTTCCATTGCCTCATTTTATCTTCTGGGGTTACATTACTCTTTGGGAGGACTTGGAAGCCCACACCTGGGGTGTTCGAGTCTCTATAAATATTCATCAGAGCTCTTTTTTTGATGAAACTCAAGCCCCTCCCCTATGATAACTTTTGCCACACAAAGCTTCAAGAATGAGGAAGAAGTGAGAACATGTTTCCTGGCAGATGGCGCCTGAGAACAGATGACAAGGAGGACGGGTCAGTCAGCTCCCACTGAGAGGGAAAATTTGGCTTTTCCTGTCCAAGACAGAGCTTCTCATTCTGAGAAAATTAGGAAGAGTGTGAGTGTGAAATTAGGATGGGGTGGTAAAAGCAATTTATTGCTTCTGAGAAAAAAGTTTAAAATCCCTCCCCCTCTTTTTTTTTTTTTAACTTCAAAGCAACAGTATAAAACTGAACTGTCAGAAGAGGCAAAGTCACAAAGTCACAGAAGAGCCTCTACTGTAGCTACACCCGGCTCCTTATATTCCCTCATTTTATTTCATGGTAGTTTTTCCAACACTTTCCAACTATTTCTTTCATAAATTGTGGTCTTCCTATAGAGAAAAATTGTGTTCTGTTTTTTGCACCAACATTGCAGACAAACCCATATTTACATATTCTTGTACATCTCTTGTAAGTCTTTGCTAATTCAGAACAAATACCCACCGGGCACCTGCATTACCCCAAGCCCCAGCTCTCTCCTCAAGCCTGCACTGTCAAGAGAGGCATATGTAAGGACAAACAAGCCTGTGGTTCCACAAGAGTGAGATAAGAGCCTAGAGAGAGGCAGGGGGGATCCTGGGGGAGCGCGGAAGAGGCAGGCACATGTGTTGGTAGGGGCCATTGAAGCTTCTTGGAAGGAGGTGTGCCTGAGTAAGTGGATGGTAAGATTAGCAAGAAGAAGGCAAGCGATAGAGAGCTCTGTAGTCTGGTAGACTGCAGGGATAGAAAGCCCAGCTATCTTCTGGAAATTTTCTGATTTTTCTGGGATGGGGGAAGAACCCATCATTTAGGAGAGCAAGAGTTGGAGCTCAGTGTGTGGGTATATGGTCCCCAGGAACCCTGTTAGTGCATGGGCCTTGCACAGATGCCTGGACAGTACCTTCAAGGCCACAGTAGAAGTGTCTTAGGAAAGGAGTGAGCATGGACCTGTACTTCACTGCTATGCTGTGCTGCCACACACACACACACACACACACACACACACACACACACACACACACACACACACACGTTGTAGGGGTTAAGGGCAACCTTGGCAAGATTGGTTAGGAGAGTCTGGTGCTCCCCGAGTGGGAGAGAAACTGAGAATTCTTCTATTCCCTCAGCTCTGCTTCACCTAACAGATTTTCCCTCCAGCAAAGCTCCTGAGACCCCCTCCTGGCATAGCCGGCCTGCGGTGGGGAAGGGGACCACTTTCTTCTCACCTATTTCTATTTGGGCACACTGCTTCCATAGCTTGCTCCACAGTTGTGTAATTTTATATTCTTATATATTCCCTATTTTTTATTTTTTTTGGTGTGTGTTCAGGTGTGGGACTGAACAGTTGTGAGCATGTGGTGTGGAGATAAGAGGACAACCTTCAGGAGGCATCTACTTTTAATTTTGCGGCTGCATTTCTCATTAGTCTAGATCTTGTTAAGAAGGTTACACTAGCTGGCCAGTGAGTTCAGAGACCTGCCTGTCACTGCCTCCTGGTGCTGGGGTTACAAGCATGTGCCAGCACCACACCTGGTGTTTTAAAATGTATACTTGGACTCTGGGTTTCAAACTCAGATTCCCGTGTTTGCAAAAGACATGCACTGTACCAAACAGGGCCATCTTTCCAAATACATTCTTTTAAAAATATTATTTGGTTCTTTCTTTATTTGAATGTATATGTATATGTGCTCACATGAGTTTAGGTGCATTACATGCATTCGGGGGCCCTCGGAGGCCAGAAGAGGGCGAGGAATCCCCTGGAGCTGGAATTATAAGCAGTTGTGAGTCACTGTGTGGGTGCTAGGAACCAAACCGAGGTCCTCCACAGAAGCAATAAAGGCTCTTGAATGCTGATCCATCTTTCTAGACCAAATATGTGTATTTATATGTCTATAATGCTTCTTCTTCCTATTTAGCCCTGTCTTAGGGTTTCCATTGCTATGAACAAATACCATGACCAAGGGAACTCTTAAAAAGAACAGCATTTGATTGGGGCTGGCTTACAGCTTCAGAAGTTTAGTCCATTATCATCATAGTGGGAAGCATGGCAGCATGAAGGCAGACTTGGTGCTGGAGGAGCCGAGAATCTACACCTTGGTCCAAAGGCAGCCAAAAGGAGACTCTCTCCCAAAGGCAGCTAGGAGGGGGCTCACTTCTACACTGGGCTTGAACTTGAGCACTAGGAGACTTCAAAACCTGCCTACACAGTGACACACTTCCGTCAATAAGGTCATGCCTATTCTCAGAGGGCCACACCTCCCAATCCTGCCACTTCCCATGGGTCAAGCATATTCAAACCACCACAAACCCTAACCCATACAGCCTCGTTCGCCCCAGACCATCATGGCCCATTACTCTGCAGTCGCTTGCTGTGTATAAACAAGTCCACTTCCTTATGTATACTTAAACTTCCCAAGTGTAAAGTCTGGGTCTCCTTTGTTCTTGGGAACAGCGGCTAGCACATCACTGTGTTCAGTCTGTTGAGTGAGTGAGTGAGCGAATGAATGCAAGCAGAAGTGGATGGATAGGTGGATTTTTTTTTTACAGGTTTAACCCCAGGAGAAAGAGATGAGCTGATAAAGATTGTAGAGCACTGTGTCCAACCTTTTGGCTTGTATGGGTTATGTAGGATGAAACTGTCTTCAGCCACACATTAGTAAGTCTAGGATGTCCGACCTGAGGCCTACCAGTTTCAAGAGCAACCTACATTTATTTTGTGTAGCATTGTGATATGGTGTTGTCATTTGCAAAGTTCATTCTTTCCAAGTACACAATGAAGTTACAAAAAAATCAAAATCATCTCAGAATGTTTTAAGTGAGTTAATAGTCTTGTACTGGAATATTCAATCATAGCTGTCCCAGGTGATCCAACGCACTCCCTTTTCTGGCCTCCATGTGCACTATATTTACATGGTACACATACATACACAAAAACAGAACACCCATCCTCATAAAATGAAAATAAATAAGTATTTTAAAATAATTTTAACACCTAGCCTAGAGATGGCACAGTTAGTAAAGCACTTGCTGTGCAAGTGTGGAAGACCTGAGTTCAGATCCCTAGACCTACCTAAAGCCAGATGCAGAAGCAAGAAATTGTAATCCAGACTTCCTATGGTGAAATGAGAGATGGACATAGCAGAAAACATCCCAGGAAGCTTTGGGGTCAGATAGTCTGACATACGTAGTAGTAAAAAAGCAAAGGAGAGACTCTGTTTTAAACAAGGAGGAAGGTGAGAATGGATACCCAAGATGGTTCATTCACACACACACACATACACACACACACACACACACACACACACACACACACACACACTAAGCCTGACTCCAAACGTCTCTGTCTTCTATTTTAACCATGTGATCCCTTGAGCGTGTGCCCCATCCACTGTAATGACAATACCTAAGGTGTCCTCACAGAGATGTACTACCTGGGGCTATCCCACCTTGGACCTTTAGCCTGAAGGACTGCAAGTTAAAGAAATCACCTTCCTTTTACTCAGCCCTAGGTATTTTGTTATAGAGACAAAACAGAGATTAACGGGAATGAGAAAAATGAGGAGGAAGGAAAGGCAGCTGGTGTGTGCACTTGTAAGAAGTCAGCAGTGAGTGGGAGAAGGGAGCTGGGCTGCAGCTAGAGCTGCTTTGCCTTAAGTTGTCAGGCACTGGATCACGGTAAATGTCTGTGGGAGTGAAGGTTAGAGAGTGGTAGATGAAGAATGAAGCCAGGATGCTAACTGCAAGAGCCATAGCCTGGGAAGGCAGAGAGATTTGATCACAGATCTCTGCAGAGACTCCTATCCCAGGGATGTAAGGGCTTATAGCAGACAGCTCTCCCATATCAACTGGAGGAGAGTAACTGAGGCCACAGTGGATCAGGCCTAGGGAGTTTTGCTCACAGGGGCAGCAGATCTGGTGACTTTATGCCATCTTTCTTCTTCATGGGGATGGGATGGGGGTTGGTGGCAAGGCTCTGAGGGCTGGTGAGCAAGCCATGAACATGTTTGGCTTGGCCACACCCCTTCGACACATTGAGTTACTGTTGAAGGCATAAGTGTGTTGCACCAGCTAGGATGCTGATGTGGGGACCGAGGAGGCTGGGAAAGTGTTAATTCCCATCTGGAGTGTGGGGCCTGGAGTACTTTCTTTGTCTTAGGAAGAGCCCATTTCTTAAGCTCCTCAGAGCCTCCTCTCAACCCTTCCTCTGGGAGAAACCCAGGGGCCTGGTGCCTGCCCTTCCCTGCCTGGCTCCATTCCTAAAGAGGGCAGTATTTTCACAGGTGGGCCTTGCCTTAAGAAGCCCCTTTATAAGAAGACTCTGGCTTTTTAAACTGGGACCAATAAAAGAATTTGCCAAGAGGGTCTTTGAAGTAATGACCTCCCTAGTTACTGCCTTGAAACATATTTTTATGTCCTGGAGGAGAGATTATGCATTGAGGGGCCTGAGAACTGTGGGAGGCAAAAGACCCTGAGGGTGGCAGAGCCCTGGCTCCTGTCCAGAGGCCCAGTGAGAGGCAACAGCTTGGGGAAATCACAGTCACGGAATTCTGTTTCTAAACCCACTTCTTGGGCAAAGCAAGGCCTGTCTGGATTAGGTCTACTTATTCTCCATAGATCCAGGCCTGTCAGCCTCAGTGTGAGGTCCAGGCTAGTCAAAGCCACATGGGGTAGCCCATTCCCACAGCTGGTGAGAGAATGGAAGCAGAGGGTAGGAAGGGGGTGAAAGCAGAATGCAGAAATGACAGGGGCCCAGAGGGTGACTAGTCATGCGTTTCTTCCTTGTCATTAATTTTTTTCTCTTGGGGGCTGAGGAGATAACTCAGTTACTAAAGCTCTTGTTGCACAAACATGAGGCACTGAGCTCTATTCCAGTATTGATTTCTTTTTTTAAATCTAAGTGTGGTGGCATGCACTTGTAATCCCAGCAGTGGGAAAACAGGGGCAGCCAGGTCCCCGGGACTCACGGAACAGCCAACCTAGCCTAAATGGAAGGCCTGGGCCCCAGTGAGAGACCCTGCCTCAAAAAACACAGTGGGCAGCAACTACAGAATAACACCATGGCAACCTCTACTTGTTTGTACTTATGCAGACACATAAGTGATCTCTTCTTTCATAACCATTCGTTCATTCTTCAACCTTAAAAGTTGCATCTATTTATTGTGTGACGCCCATGTGTAGGTCAGAGGACAGCTAGCAGGAGTTAGTGTTGTCTTACTGTGTGAGTCCTGAGAATTGAACTCAGGTTGTCAGTCTCAGAAGCAAGTAACTTTACCCTCTGATCCAGCTTTCCTGCCCCCAGTTCTTTCTTTATCCACTACTTCTACATCAGACTCACCCAAGAGGATTAAGTAGTGAAGGGTGATGTGGTCCCTGTCTTCACACCACTTCATTCTGAATGGAGAGAGGAAAGAAGAAATTAAAAGGCTACTGTGAAGTACAAACCTAAGGAGCAGTGCAGGAGAAGAAGATTGCTGGTATGGTGGTTTGAATACTCTTGGCCCACAGGGAGTGGTACTATTAGGAGGTGTGGCCTTGTTGGAGGAAGTGTGTCACTGTGGGAGTAGGCTTTGGAGGTTCCCCCTATGCTCAAGCTCTACCCATCATGGAAGAGAGCGTCCTCCTAACTGCCTGAGGCTTATTCTGCCAGTTCTCCTGGTTGCCTTCAGATCAAGATGGAGAACTCTCAGCTCCTTCTCCGGCACTATGTCTGCCTGCATACTGACATGACGATAATGGGCTAAACCTCTGAAAATGTAAGCCAGCCCCAATAAATGTTGTTCTTTATAATAAGTTGTCTTGATCATGATGTCTCTTCACAGCAATAGAAATGCAAATTAAGACATTTGGTGATCTGGTTTTCAGGAGTACTGGAAAGGTCTGCCTTGTTGTAGATGATGCTGAATGAGAGACAAGCCTTAGGCTTGGGGAAAATGTTTGCAAAGGACATATTTGATGAAGGACTATTAGTTAATTTTCTGTTGCTATGATAAAATCCCAGAGCCAGAAGCAACTTCAGGAAGAATGGATTTACTTTAGTTTATGGTTCTTAAGGGAGCATCCATGATGGCTGAGGAGGCATGGCACCAGGTGTACATGGTGGCAGGAGCAGAAGCTGTCCAATCACATCTTTATCCACACACAGGGAGCACTGAGAGAGAGCAGGAAGTGAGGCTAGGCTATAAACCTCTCCAGCCAGTCTCCACCTTTTAAGGCTTCTGTGACCCCCCAGCCAGCACCAACCACCAAGATCAAGTGTTCACACACCCAAGCCTATGGAGACCTTCCCATTCAAATGACCACATCCAAGATAACTGTTAAAAACAACAAAACCAACAACCCAATTAAAAGTAGTCTAAAGACCATTCTCATTAATGAGTACACAAATGGCATTATGTGAATGAGACCACATGCCAGAGGGAAGATGCAAATTCCAACAACACAGTAGCTCCTCACGCTTTAAACATGCCCGAAATCCACAACACTGGTAGCACCAAGTTCTGTGTGTCACTAAAAGGAAGTGAACTGTTGAGTCATTAAGAGACTCTGGAAGATGTTAAATGCATATGCTAAGTAAAACCCATCTAGAAAGGCCACACTGTGATCCCAAGTACATGCCATCCTGGAGGAGACAAAACTGTGGAGACGGGGTAGATTATCAGGATGGTTTCCAGAAGTGAGAGTAAAGACGGTAGGTAGATAGGTTTGCATAGAGGTTAGGGGCGGGATGTGGAAACCTACACAATACTTAGCTGGTATTTGCTGATATATGTTCATCTAATCCATAGAGCATATACCACCAAGAACAGCACTGATCAGCTCTTCTGCTCAGTCACTTCATCGATTGTAACAAAGGTTTGACAGGGGATGTGCGAATCCAGAAGTTTTACATGTGTTGGGCTGAAGGCTATGTGGGAAATTTCTATAACTTTTCAGTTTTGCCTGGCCATAAGCCACTCTTATAAAGTTAGATCTTAGGGCTGATGTGATGGTCCATGGCTAAGAACGCTTGCTGATCTTGCAAGGTATTTGGATTTGGTTCCCAGCACCCACGTGGTGGGTGACAATTGTCTGTAACTCTAGTTTTAGAAGACCTAGTACCTTATTTTGGCTTCCATGGGCATGCACACACATGGTGCAAAGGCATACACGCAGGCAAATACACACACGCACACACACACATACACACACACGAAATAGAAATAAATCTAAGAAGAGAAGAGAAGAGAAGAGAAGAGAAGAGAAGAGAAGAGAAGAGAAGAGAAGAGAAGAGAAGAGAAGAGAAGAGAAGAGAAAAAGAGAGCAGGCATCCGGCAGCCCTGTCATCTGGATGTTACGTTAGAGTCACAAAAGCAGTTTCCTAGACATAGGCTACTTTGTTAAGTTCATAGTGTCTCCACCTTAATGCACGAGGAGACTGATGCTCAGAGAGGTGAGTGACTGATCTAAAGTCTCGAGCCAAGGAATGTAGAAGCAGGTCCCAGGCTTCAGTCCTCCATCCCCCTGTGGCAAAAGACACACTCAAAACCATCAGGAAGGGCCTGCTGGGACAGGGGAAGTCTCAGAGCAGGAAAGGACAAAGTCAGGAATGACAGGACCTGGTTGTCAGGGGCAACGAGAGGGTGGTGAGAAAGATTCAGTAAGGATGGAGTCAGGCAGTGGAAGCCTTTGAATGACTGGCTGAGCAGGAACACCTTAGAAGGGTTTGGTGCTGAGGTCTGACTCAGGTAATACAAGGAAACTCATCTGGTGTAAGTATGGAGGGAGTAGAGAAGCAAGAGGCGGGGCCAACAGCCTTGAGGTTACTATAGATGGGGGAAGACCATAGGGGTGCCAGAGAGGTTAGGGGAGGAGGAGAAGATATGACATCCTGGGAGAGGCCCTAGCATGACCTGTTAGGTCCATGTGTGCCCCCTCAGGATGTCAAGGCTACAGACAAGTGTTTGGTGTGATGGTTAGACTTCGGTGTTTGAATACTTGGTCCAAAGTTGGTGCAACCATTTGGGGAGTATTAGAAGTGACTTTGCTGGAGGAGGTGAATCACAGGATTGGATTTTGAGGCTTCAGAAACCCCCTGCTATCCTCACTGTGGTCTCTGGCTCCTTCAAGATGTGAGCACTCAGCTGTCCTGATGCCATGCCTTTGCTCTGCCATCGTGGACCCTTACCCTCAGGAACTGGTGCCCTATTAAACACAGTCTTTTTTTTTATGTTTCTTTGATCAGGGTGTTTTATCACAGCAATAGAAAAGTAACTAAGACAAAAGTGGGTAGCAGGAACTGGCTGTGAAGACCCAGACCACGCCACTTTTGTAACGAATGTAGAAGATTCTGGGGTTTTGGACTAGAAAAGCAGTTGCATGCTGAAAATGGAGCTTAATGGGCCACCCTAACAGGAGGTGGTCAGACAGTGGTGCTGAGAGCTTTGGACTCCCATGATACATGGCTCCAGGCTGTAGGGAACTGGGGTGAGGTGCTGAAAGGATGTAGAGCCGGGAAGGTGTTGGGAAACTTATCCTGGACCTGAGAACAGAGGTGCTCTGAAGTTCACCAACTTCTGCTGTGGCTTAATCACCAAGAATTGATCACCACCCCCCATGCAGATTGCTGCCAGTAAGTCCCCTGTTTCTCGGTCAGACTCTGAAACCCCACCTACTTCATTTAAGTCTCGCAGTCTTGAGATAAGCTCTGCCCTTGGCTATCAGTGATGATAACATCAATTCACCCTTTATTCTCTATGCATTCCACTCCATGTTCTTGGCCAACTCTGAGTAGAAAGATGCAGGGAGTTGCTTCTCAGTCCCCACTCTGACTCATCTCCACAGCTTTTCCAAGGTTCTCTGATACCCTCCAGGAAGACAGGATGGCCTGGCGCCATTCTGGTCTGATTGACATTTGTGCTCAGATGTTTTCTCCATTCTGGTGTAATGGATGGAAGGCCTGCCAGTTCCCTGGGTGCATCTCAGCTTCCGAGGTAGGCAGTCAAAAGTGTGACCGTCAATCACAAGCCTCGTTAGTATGAGCCTTGTTCACCATCCAACCCACATCCCTCATTTAGTCTCCTCTAGGAAGTCTTCCAAATTTTACCCAACATGGCCTTTGGGGGAACTGATTCTGAATGGATCACCTGTCACGTGGGTTGTTTAGATCATAGACGGAATTTACCCGACAAACTAGAACTTGTCTTCCTCCTCCGCTTTCCCTGTTCTCCGCTTAGTTCCCATAGGTAGGCTGTGTCAGTTAGGAGAAAGTCACTTTCGGAAGCAAGGACCCCACTCCCAAGCCTCAGGAACGTCACTGCATCTATCTGCTCCTCAGGCTTGAGGACAAGGCTGAAGCCTACCTGGCCTGACACCTTTTAGGTTCACCATTTAGAAGTGTGCTGTGCAGTAGAACTTTCTAGAATGAGCTGTAGCTTTTTGGAATTGTGGAGAATGCCAGAGGAGCTCCTAGTCACACAGAGCTCTCCAGAAGCTGAATTGTGGCTATTGTGACTAAGGATGGAGTTTTGAATTTCCTCTGTCTCTGTCTGTCTGTCTGTCTGTCTGTCTGTCTGTCTGTCTGTCTGTCTGTCTGTCTCTCTCTCTCTCTCTCTCTCTCTCTCTCTCTGTGTGTGTGTGTGTGTGTGTATTTTTGCAGATGTATTTAGATGTATGAATTCATGTGCAAGTGCAGAAGACAACTTCAGCTGCCATTCTTCAGATATGCTCATGTTTTTTATTCTTTTTTTTTATTGAGACAGGGTTTCTCATTGACTTGGGACTTATGAAATAACTAGGCTGGCCAGCCAACAGACCCCAGGGATCCACTTATTTCCTCCTCCTCAGCATTGGGCTCATATGTGTGCATTACCATTCCTGATTTTTCTTCTTGATATATGGCTTTTAGAGATTGAATTCAGGTCCTCATGCTCACAAAGCAAGCGGCTTACTGACTGAGTCATCTTCCGTCTCATTTTGTGTGTCTTAAATGGTCCTATGTGACTGGTGGTCCTACACTGCACAGCTATTTGCAACAGGAGGCCTCTGAGGTCTCCTTGCTCACCTTCCAGGCATCAGGAGGAGAGTGCCCGAGAGGAGTTCTCTCTTCTTGTTCTCTGTCCAGCCAAACGGTAAGGATAGGTCAGGAATGACTACCCTGCCTGGATGAAATGGGGAAACTGGGGAAACACACAGATACTCAGAGCCACAGATCTGTCAAGCCAAAATGTGTGAGGCACTGGGCACTGACATCTAGCTGGGAAGGGGAGAGGACCCAGACAGAGCACAGGGTTCTGAGACGAGAGATCCTAATCTCTATCGATTGGTTAGATCAGAGTCATGGGCACAAGCCTAGAGGAGGCGAGGAGCCTAGTCATCAACACGTGGCCAGACTGGACCGTGAGCCCTGAGGTTCTCCCTTGAAGACACTAGAAGAAGACAGGCTGAAGGCCCTGATGGAAATGATCTAGTCTATCATTCTGAGCCCTGTGGAGGGGAGAGCTAAAAACTGCCAAAGTCTGCTCGGGACTCTGAACGGGAAGAGCCTCGCAAGGCTTCCAGTTTTCAAATAGCCTTGGATCTCCGCTCCTGAGTCGGCTCCCACCCCGGAGGTGAGTCACCAGCTGCAGGAGCAGGAACATGAGGTCATCTGGGTCACACGTCCCGCTTGACCCCAGCCCTGGGGCCAAGTTCAGGGAGTTTCCCAAGGCCTTGAAAGGAAGAGGGTCATTCATGCCAGAGCCACTGCCGCACTCCAGACACGGCCAAGTGTGTGCAGGCAGTTGTTCTGGTGCTGCCAGGATCCCAGAGCACAGATGGAGTTGACTCTAGGGAGACCTAAGGAGGCCAAAAAAACTGAGGCCTAGAGAGAGGTCACCCAAAGGTTATCAGTGAACGTGCACATAGCATTCAGAGAGTGGGTCTTTCTAAGCCAGCTACCAAGGCTCTCTGAGGCCCCTAGCCCATCTCCACATTGATGCCTTTTGGCTGCCTGTATCAAACTCAACCTACCTCATCAGGTTTAAGTCCTGCCTTAAAAAATAGAGCCCAGCTAACAGAGGAAGACAGTGCATGAGAGCGAAGGAGAAGGTCCACCTGGAACCCGGTGCCTTGAGAAGGTCTTTGCACACGGTAAGTCCCCTAAATACCAGTCTGAATTTTCAGAACACCTACGCCAACTTCCCCCTCTGGAAGGGTTGAGAAAAGATTTGCCCTCAAGATTCCATGAGGTAAGGAGTTCGTATGGAACACAAGGGCAGAACGGTTAGAGTTACCATCTTACAAGGCATCGAAGGCTTGGAAGACAATATCCAGTCAAAATCAGACCTGTCTGCATATTCCTCGGGCTTTGGGGAACCCCCAAATCAGCTGGACTATGCTAACCCAATCTACTTAGGCAAGGAGTAAGCTTTCCTGACCACCCCCGCCACTTAGGCAGTGGGGATTAACCCCCGGATCTTCCACATGCAATATGCTATATAAACATTCTACCTCCCAGCCTTACCCCCAATTCTTTTCTGCTTATTTATTTATTTATTTATTTATGGCCTGTAACTCACACTAGCCTCCAACACGCTTTGTAGCCCAGGATTACCATAAACTTTGGATGTTCCTATTTCTACCTCTCATTTGCTGGGACCAGAGCCATGTGATGCTGCCCCCAGTTTATGCAGTGTTGGGGAAAGAACCCAGGGCTGCACGTATGCTAGACAAGTGCTCTACCCACTGAGATACATGCTCAGCCTCATGTTTTCTTCTTTTTTAAATTCTGAGACAGGTTCTCACTAGACTGTCAAGGCTGGGCTCGAAATCACTCTAGCTCATGTCAACCTGGAGCTTGGAATCTTTCTGCCTCTGCCGCTACCTCCTGAATAGATGGAATTACAGACCCAGGCCACCACGTGTGTCTCCTAAGCTCTAATAAGAGGGAAATTGAGAGCAAAGGATTAGAACTGAAGTCCACGAGTTGTCAGCCGTCTCCACTATGCTCAGGAGGGTGTGTGCCGGGTCTCACCTGCAGAAGCACCTTCAATCCTGAATCTTCCTCCTCATGGATGGAACCCTGCCATTGGCACTGCTCTATTGACAGCTGTGGAAGTTGGGGTTCCCACTGATGTCTGAGAAACGTTTATCTACATGCCTTCCTGTGACCAGTATTCTGTCTCTGCCTTCCTTGTGTACTCTTGGTGAGCATCCATGGCCTTGAGGCTGAGATGTGTGGGGGAAGCCACAGGGAGAAACTGTTACTCTTGATGACATGGTTAGGCACGTGTGTGTTAACTATGTTTTGTGTGTGTGTGTGTGTGTGTGTGTGTGTAAAGACATGGTTAGGCACGTGTGTGTTAAGTATGATGTGTGTGTGTTTAAAGACATGGTTAGGCATGTGTGTGTTAAGTATGTTTTGTGTGTGTGTGTGTGTGTGTGTGTGTAAAGACATGGTTAGGCATGTGTGTGTTAAGTATGTTGTGTGTGTGTGTAAAGACATGGTTAGGCATGTGTGTGTTAAGTATGTTGTATGTGTGTATGTAAAAGAGAGAATTGTACAAATGCATGTTTATGTATGTATATAAGTGTGTGAGAGAGAAAGAGAGGAGGGAGGGAGAGAGAGAGAGAGAGAGAGAGAGAGAGAGAGAGAGAGAACACATGCATGAGAGTGGTATGTGACAATGTGCTTGCATGAAGAGCCATCAGATTGGCACCAGACCCCGCATTCAGCTATTGGGTCAGTCCCATTGAAGCGCCTCAAGTGTGGTACAGTCCTGGTGTGTTCTTTCTAACCCCCAGCCCACAGAACCTGGGAGCACCAGAGGTGGTTGCTTTACCCTGGGAGGTGGTGGCATCCTTTGCAGTGTGTCTGTGCTCTGTAACCAAGCTCTGAGGTCTCAGTGTGCCTGACACTCTCCCCACATCACACAATGGGAATTAGTGAGCAGGCAGGCGGTTCCTTAAGGATTAGTTTTCCATTCAGCTCCACATTTGGGAGGGCAAAATGCTTTAGAGATCATCACTGCCCTCCCGGGGGCCTTGGAGATGCTCACTGAATGTTTAATGAGTGACTGATCCTAACACTGTCCCCGGACTGACCCCTGCACTTGCCCTCAAACTGACTCTAACCCTGGCCATGGACCAACGCTTAATTCTGGCACTAGAGACCTAGCCCTGGCCACAGCCTGACCCAGCCTCTTGCTCCAGTGCCTGAACACTAAGTGTGGCTACAGATGACCCTTCATCTTAACCTCAAAATGACCCCTTTCTCTGACTTTAGGCTGAGTCCTGCCTCACCTGGCTAGTGATCTTCCCCCTCCCCCGTGTCTCCTCTTCCTGCTCATTCGCTCATTTTGACTCCTACTTACATCTCCCCCCCCCCAAACCCCACCCCCTTGCAGTTGCCTGGAGGTGCAAAGCCTTTGCAGGCTTCAGCACCTTCGAAATGCATGCTCCTGGTCCCCAGGGGCACCCTCTGTGTGTTCTTGCTCTTTCTGCCTTGCTTAAATGTCACTTCCTTAAGGATTAGCTAGCTCACATGAAACCTCTGTAGCATGAGCTCTTAGAATTTTCGTACCTTCAAAGTATGTGTGTGCACATGCACTTCTATGCACCCGTGCTTCTATCTCTCTGGTGTCCTCTTCCTAAAACCTGTACATTAAGGGTCACAGGGCCTGATTCCTAGAAGAGACCCAATGTGCAACTGTGGGGTAGCTAAGTGAATGACTGAGGCTCTCATCTTCAAGGAAGCCTGGTCTATGGCCTTCCTGGCCAGAGGCGTTCCCATCTTCCATCTGAGCATCCCTCTGCAAACGTTCGGCCTCAGCCTGGCTTCTTTGCTGGAGAGCCTAACCCTCCCAGGCGGTCTGCTTCAGCCAGGCCTCCCCCTGCAGCAGCCCCAGCACACAGGCCCTGGTGGCTCAATAAAAGCCGGTTGAACTGTTGAACTGAGTTGGGTCTTTCTCCCCAGCCTCCCTTCTGGCCTCAGATCACACTGATTCATGTGCAGGGCCATCGGGTCCAGCACTTCAAGCAGGGAAGAAACAAATGAAGAAGCCGGGAGACCAGCAGTGGGAGACAGTGCAGACATCCATCTCCCTCTGCCCCTTGTCCTCAGCACCGTCCTCCTGTGGGTTTCTGGCAGCGAAAAGTTCAGACTCTACGTTTTCTGGAAGAGGGAGGGGAAATCTGTGTGTGGGGGATGAAAAAAAAGAAAAAAGTCCCCAAACTCAAACCACGCACACAGAACAACAAGCCATAAAACAGCACACCATTGGGAGAAGAGGGGTCACATGGTGGGAATCTGCGGATTGCAGCGGGGGGGGGGGGGCGTTGCACTTGAGAAAACGCAGTCTCCTCAATGGGAAACAGATGGACTGAGCAATCTTAAAGAGAATCCCAGACTCGTAGCTCTGGGCAGGGGCTGACCTGGGTGGGGGGACGTCCTCTTGACCCCGTTGATGTACAGAGGGGAAATGGAGGCAGAGGGAGGAGGTAACGGATTGCAGACTAGTGAGGAGCTTCCAGACTCACCCTGCTCCGCAGTCCCCTGGCTTTTGCTGGCCTCCAGCTCGGAGGCGTACAGGGCTGTGCCCGCATACCCTTTCTGAGCTTCCTTGCAACTTCTTCTCTTTGGAGTGTAATTTTAGAGGTGCCAGCAAGTCTTTTTGTTCCAAAATCCCCACTCCCACCCTAGTCTCACTCACAAGGCCCGTGACAACAGAGCTGTGCTTGTGACTGTGCTATGGGCGTTTACCTGTTCACTGGCACAGTTGTTCTAGAATCCTTTGAGTGACAGAGGCATTGGTCCTTCAAGCATACCACACCACAGTAGATACAAGAAGACAGGTGAGAGTGAGGAGATGGGGGCCAGAGAGTCGGGTCTCTGTGCCTCCTATTAGGATTGATCATCATTGTAAGCGACCCTTAAGCAGCTGACTCTTGAAATAAAGCTGGCTCTTAGGGGATTCGACAGATTTATTGAGGTACTGACAACCAAGTGGCCTCTCTTTTCCCTGGCATTGCCTAGCCCTCCTCTTACACAAAGATCCTGGGTAAACATGAACTTGAACATCACTTTCTTTTCTTCCCTGTTCCCTCCTCCTGATGAAAAGGCATTGCTGGTCTCCCTCCCAGCTCTTCGAGATAAAGGCACTCTGGATGACTTCCATACAGCACAGCGCTGGGCTCTCTAGACTGTGCTGAAAAGCACCAGGGGAATGAGTGCTCACACTGATGACCGTCCCACCTCCCCCTGAACTTTTCTGATAACCTACCACAGCAGGAGAACTTCAGCTCCCTCCAGGAGACAGCATGGAGTCCATACTCACTCAGAGTTCAGAGTGATCCCTGTCTTCTACCAGGAAGGGCTAAAACCAGGGCATCCTCTTAATAATGCTGCCCTTGCTTCTGATCTGCCGCGGGGCAGGTAACTCTTCTTTCTGGGTCCCTCCTGCGTTGGCATGGTCTCTAGTAACCAACCATTCCTGGCATCGTGTCCTGACACTGTGCCCCTGAGAGGTAAGTAAACACAACCTGAATAACCAAGATGGCTGGCAGAACCATTCACTGGGATAAGGTGAGTTACTGATGGCCTGTATTGATGACGTCTGGGTTGTCATGATCACAATACCAGACAGCAATGGCATAAGGAAGGGATTATTGATTCTGGCTCCTGGTTTTAGATGGTTTGGGTCTATGGTTGCTTGGTTCCGCAGACCGGGGCAGAAGTCAAGGTGACAGGAGGGAATTGTGAGGAGCTGATTACATCATGGCAGAAACTGTAAGGAAGAAAGTGGTGACCAGGTGTGACTTTCAAAGGACTGCCCTGTGACCTACTTCCTCTAAATAGGTCCAACTTCCTAGAGTTTACAGAACTTCCCAAAATAACACACCAGCTGGGAGCCAAGCAATCTACTCACGAGCCTGTGGGGGTGTATCATATTGAAGTCATAGTACAGGCCGCATTCCCTAACTCTGTCCCTGGCTGCGTCAAGCCAGGACTTCAGCGTGTGAGGAGCGTGCAGTGGCCTCTTCTTGCTCTCTTCCTTGCAAGGCAGATGGTGAGGGAAGGAAGAAGGCCAAACTTCCGTGGCTGCCAGCCCACTTTCCACTTTTAGCATAGCAGTTGGGAGCACACGGCCTCCCCATCCCTTGCCTCCCACTGTTGCTTCTCTTACCTCTGCTGTGAGTCAAGTCCATGCTGCAGAACCCAGCTCCCCGAGTGCCTTCTGTGGCCCAGTTACATGAGGGTCATCAGAGTCTCCGCGAGGGGAGCCCGTGAGTCCAACCTTCCTCACCAGCGGAGAACCAAAAGCACGGGAGGGAAAGGTGGTGGCAACCAAGGGTCTTCCTGGAGAAGACAGAGCCTTGGTGTGTGTGACCCGGAGGATGAGTGTGACTGGGTAGAAAACATGGGGAGAGGAATCTTATAGGTTTATTCTCGAGGTAGAAAAAGAGAGTTGCAGAAAGCTGTGGCAATTTGAGGACAAATAGTGGGAACTGAAGGCAAAGCATCTTACCACCATGTGATGTGAATATGCACACACACACACACATACACACACCACACCCCAAACATATACATTTATGTATACACCCATCACACCACACACATACATACCAATGTGCAGACATATATCACACCCCACACATATACACCCCATCTCAAAGACACGCTTGTATACATACATCATACTCCATACATCACACCCTAAATATCACCCCACACACATACACACTAATGTATATACACACACATAGACATTTATCATCCCCCACTCACCTCTCTCTCTCTCTCTCTCTCTCTCTCTCTCTCTCTCTCTCTCACACACACACACACACACACACACACACACACATTTCACACACTCCTAAGCAGCCCCATTTTGTTGCTCCTGATCCCTAATCCCAGCTTTGATATCTCAAAGGGTGATGTGGAACCAACACTGGAAAATGGTTGCCTCTGAACCAGTAAGCTAGATCCCTCACCGAGCCTTCAACGGAGCACAGAGCTCTTTGATGCTGAATAAAGGCCCCTCCACTAACCACAGATACTCCCTCTTTGAACACAGACCCCTCCACTGAACACAGTGCCTGCCCTCACTGAATGCAGACACCCCCTGCACTGGATATAGATTCCCCCCTCCACTGAACATAGATCCATCCACTGACTCCCTCCATTGAATGCAGATCCACCCCCGCTGAACATAGATTCCCCCCCCTATGTTTTATACAGATTCCCCCTATTGAATATTGGCCTCTTCTAGTGAACACAGACCTCCTTCCATTGAGCTTGGCAGAGCCTTCAAGGCACGTAAAGAGTGGGATTTGCTTCTTGTCAGTGAAAGCCATCTTCCTAGAGAGTATTTGGCTAAGACCAAAGACTAAAGCTTTTCAGATCTTTCTTCCCTTGCATCCAGGATTTTCTTAGATGCATCTCCAGTGACAGGGTACAGCCGCTGCTGCTATGAAGCTCTGGTTAAGCCAGGTGCATGAGGGCAGATGGGTCATTTGTGGCTACGGTTCATGGAGCCAAGATAGAAGAAACAAGAACAAATCCCATGGTCCAAGCTGACAGAGGGGCCTACAGAGCATACAGAGACAAGAGGTTCTTGCTCAGATCCACCCTGAATGTACTGCATGGCTTGGAGAGAAGTAGTCAACCTTGCTGGGCCTCAGTTTTTTCACCTGACAAATGGGACCAAAAGTAGCTCTGCTCCTTTCTCAGGAACACTGTGGCTTTCAAAATAGTTAGCATCTAAAATAGCATCAAACACTAATGGATCCACAAGCCATGGACTATAGCATCTTTCTTGAGGGTGAAGACCACACTCCTGCCAGGCTTTCTGTTCCCTGAAGCAGCAGGTAGAGCCCATGGCAGGTGGTCAGTCAGTAATTGCTGAACTGATGAAACAGAAGATTCCACAGTCTAAGTCTCTGTGGAATTGAAGCGCTACCCAGGGTGGTGGGGAGGGCAGAGGGAGGGGGGTCAGCATCACACAATGGAAGCAGCTTTAGAAGAAGAGGGAGAGGCCCTCGTTCCCTCAGACACATGTAATTTAGAATTTGTGATGGTTTTACAAGGCTGGAGAGGACCCGGGCCCTGCCGATGGAACATGTGCTAAGCCAACTCCTGGTGAGACAGAGATAATCACACCCGACCCTGTCAGCCTCCGGGGGCATAGTGTGCTCCAGATGGCAGCGACCACCGTGCCCTTGCACAACACCAGCCTGCTTGGGAGCAGTCAGCTTGTCACTCACAGGTGAACCCTGACCTTATCTAGGAAACAGCCAGTACGTTCCCTTGGCCGTGATGTCTTAATGGCCATCTAGGGTGATTTGGTGTGTTTAAGGAACATAAAATTTTATGTTGTTGAAACCAAACCATTCCTGGCCTCTGTCTGTCTCCTCCAAGGCAATTCAGATCCATTCATAGTTTTCATCGAGATTCAAAGGCCTGGAGTCTGCCACTAGCTAAATGTGTATAACCTCCCCAGGACTGGGCATGGCTTCATGGGCTCCTCCTAATGCAGAGAGATAGCCTTGCTCCTTCTACCAGCCTTTGTCTCTCCTGCCCAGTGTTCTGGCTGGAGAAGATCTGGGCTCCAAGGCTGAAGGCAGAAGGTTTCTTATGCACCCCTCTAAGCTTCTGCCTAGGGCAGACCAGACACCTTGGTAAGCTCTGACAGGCGGGTGGGAGAGAAGAGGTCCAAGGTCAGTGGGTAGAAGCCAGGCTCTTAGGGTTGCCAATGAGTTGTAGACTGCCAGGCACCCTGGCCATCTAGGAAAATGACTTCCTACCACCTCAGGCCAGGGAAGAAGCAGGGAATGGAGTCAGAGTGGGGACAGAAATCTACGGGGATCCCCAGGGACTGTCTGCCCTGTCTCTGGGGTCTCTATGCTAGACCTTGTGAATTTCAGCCCATCTCTCTGTCATAGGATAGCAGCGTCTTCCTGGGGAGTCTCAGAGGCGCAGGACTTGTAATTTTCTGTGGCCTCCTCCTGTTCTGCGCTCCTCCAGGCTCTTCCCCACTCCAGAGGCTTGGCTGGCATTGCCACCTCCTGCAGGAAGAGCTGCTGGCCGCAGCCCAGGAGAGCAGCATGGCCTAGTGGCTGCAGAGGGGGACTGCAGCCTGGCAGAAACACTGGGTATTCAGGTTTCCCCTCAGTGCCCTTCCCACCCCGAGCTAACACAAGCTGGTTCAAGAGACAGGATGGGATGAAGCTGCTGCTGGCTCGGCCAGCTCAGCGTGCATGCTAGAGAGGGCCTTCTCTAGCAGGCCCCAGCTCTAGCCCAGCACCTCGCTCTTAGCAAAAGCAGTCTCTGTCTCTCTATTTCTCTGTCTCTCTCTTTGTCTCTCTCTGTCTCTCCATCTCTGTCTCTCTGTCCGTGTGTGAGTGTGTGTGTGTGTGTGTGTGTGTGTGTGTGTGTGTGTGTGTGAGAGAGAGAGAGAGAGAGAGAGAGAGAGAGAGAGAGAGAGAGAGAGGTATATAGAGCATGTGGAGGTCAGAGGTCAATTTCTGGTGTCAAACTTCAGGAGCCATCCACCCTGTCTTCTGAGATGGAGGTCTCTTACTGGCCTGATACTTACCGATTCACCTGGGCAGGCTGGCCAATGAGACCTGAGGATCTTCTTGGCTCTGCCTTCCCAGTCCTGGGTTGATAAGTGCACACCACCATGTCTGCCTTCCTTTTGCCACAGGTGCTAGGGAATCACACCCAAGATTTTCCTGCCTGAAGAGCAAGCGTTTTACCAAGGGAGCTCTTTCCTCTGCCCAACAGGAGTCTTCAGCTGGTGTCTTGACTGGGTACCCCAGCAGACAGAAAAGTTACTAAGGAGAAAAGCAAGGGTGCCGGGGGAGGTAGGGGTCACTCAGGAGCACCAGGTAAGGGATAACCTTGGGAAGGTCTCATGCAGGGTTGGGCTTTACTATGGCCTATGTCATGGAGGTAGAGTGCTCCTAGCCTGGAGGGGAGCTGTAACAGCAGGGATTCCTGCTAGAGGAAGAGCAGGGAGATGAAAGGTTGGAAGGAGGTCATCACAGGATGTGAGCAAGGATGGGATGTGACAAAGCTCCTATAGGTAACGGCCACTGGAGACCCAGGACAGCGGGCTACTGTGATTCAGTCCCCAGAGGCTGCAAGGAAGAGCAGCAGGGCTGTACACTGATGGAGAAATCAGAGTCCTTAGCTTCTGAAAACAGCCTGGGAAGACCTGGCTCCTCAGAAATCTCACCGATAACTGTGATTTTAAACACACAGCCTGTCACCGCCCAGTCCCTACCAGGTCTGGGTGACTGTGTGAGACTCCTGTACCCAGGCTCCTCATTTGGCTTTGTGCAGTGCAGACATGAACATTGTTTTGCTCGTCAGGTGACTGGGGAATGAAAGACCAGAAGGGGCAGCAGCTTCTAGCAGCTGTCACACTGGGAGAAGATAGAGCTGATTTTGAACCCAGGCTTTTTTTTAAACTCTCAAAGCCTTGTTGTCTCATTCTTCTCCAGAGAGAGGCCCGTTCCCTAGGTGAACGAAACACAGAAGAGTGGACACAAGGTCTTCTCCCCAGGTCCTGGCCCTAGAGGCACACTGGCACACTGGACCTCGCTCCAGGTCTAGGCAGGGGAGGAAACTAGATGATGTACTTCAAACATACAAGTGACTTTTGCCCCCAACAGACCCTATCCACTTCCTGCAGGAGGTCCATTCTCTGGCTGAGGTCCTGGACACTTCTTACTTGGCTTCATGTAGTAATAAATATTTAAATATTTAATGATCAAGACCGGGTAGAAGCCCTAGGCCGGGATTATTTTAAATATTTAATACTACAGCTTCCCGCTTAGATTTCCTCTTTGACTAAGACCAGTTTGTGGGAAATGAGTGATATGATGCTGAGTAGAGGCTTGGTGTGCGTGTGTGCGTGTGTGTGCATGTGTGTGTGTGTGTGTGCGCGCGCGCGCGCGCGCGCGCGCGTGTGCATGTGCACATGTGTACTAACTTTGTCATTCAGCAGAAACCATCAACCTTATTATTTAAAGCAAAATCTCTTATGAGGACTGGGGCTTTTCAATCAGGCTAAGCTGGCCAGCCAATGAACCCCTGATATCTTCCTGTCTCTGCCGCCCCGCCACACTGAGCTGGCAAATGCCTGCCACCATATCCCACTTTTTTTATCAAGTGCTAGAGATTAAACTCAAGTCTTTATTGCTAACTGAACCAACTGAGGTGCTGTAGGGCCAACCTTAAGTGCCTAATCTCCAGGCAAACTGTGACCTGCAAACTCCTTCTGGTGCTGTCCCTCCTCCTCTGCACTCTGCCCAGCCCCTGTGGCCCAGTGCGCATGCTCCCCTCATGCTTCTGCGCATGGGCCTTGCCCTCTGCCCTCTGCCCTCTGCTCTCCTCACATTTGATTACAAGGTCTAACCATGATGAGATGAGGCCTGGTTTGTCCTTCCAGGAAGTAAACCTCATGAGGACAGGACCAGTGTCTGTTTCTGTTTGCTTCTGCCTGGTTCGGGAAGGGGACAACTGTGGTGCCAACTCTCAGAAGTCCTGGACACACATCCTTTGGCACAGCCACTTGCCTAAGCCCTCCTTCACAGAGAAGCTTTCCCCTCACTACCTGGCTTGTTTTCAAGCCTGTTTCACTCCTTCGAGCCTGGGCACCTCTGATACTGGTTTTCTTAGACTGAAGGTCTCTACCCAGCAATGCAAGCCACTGTTTTTATTTGTTTGTTTGTTGTTTTCTAGAAGCAAATCTTTCCTGTGACCTCACTGCCCACAGTCTCAGATCTCCCATCCTCTGGCCTTCCTTTTTCTCTGTCTAGCAAAGGTGCCTAGTTATAAGTCTAAGTGATTCCTGTCTGAGGCAGCGCTGATGGGGCTCTGAGCTTTGGACCAGCTCCTGCCAGCCTCACCCCGTTTGAATGTGTTCACCTTTACTGAAGTGACACCAGGACAAGAAACACCAGGACTGCAGACCTTGTAGTCACCACAGGCAGCAAAGAAGGTGTTGACAGCCACATAAGGCAGAGCTTCTGAGACTCCAGTCCTCACTTCCTCTAACTCCTGAGCAAGGCATCTCCAGCTTCTCTTGGAGGGACATGGGACTAGGTGACTAAGTACCAGCCCAGGGAAACAGGCAAGAGTGCTGATGTCCTGAGGCTTGTGCCTGAGAACCTCCCCCAGCTGGACGGCAAGGGCTAACTGGGAATTCTGTGACCTAAAGGCCTGCTTGGAAGAGTCACTAACCAGCAAAGCAGGCATTTGAATTGCTCATTTCTGTTAAGCCAGTTCAATCTGGGCTTGTTTATCACAGAGTCAGCCGCCCCTGATTAATACAACCCTTAGGCTCTCTGGGCAATTTGCATGAATGCATACAAATAGATGCCTAAAGAAATCAAGATGGGGCTGAGCAGATTTGGGAAGTCCCAGGAAGTCAGCAGCAAAAGGAAGCCGACTGAAGGTCCTGCCCACCAAGCAAATGTCAAAAATAAAAGTAAGGAAAAGAGAAAGGGCTCCGAACAGGTAAGTTACAGGGTCAGCAAAAACCCAAAAGGAGGCTCGTAGTGATGAGGAAGTGCAAACCTAACAATGGCAAGACACTTCAAATCCCTCATCTTAGCAGAAGAAGCTATTATGACCAAGTACACCGCCACCCCCTAGATCCCCCCAGCCCCCATGTTAAGGGCTGAAGGCAGAAGCATGAACTCTGGATCACCTGATGGTAATAGAAATCACTGCCACTTCCACCAATAGTAACTTAATAATAACCAATAAGCCTGAAGATGAGAATTCTATCCACTCAGCTAGGCTGTGGGCAGGTTCATGTTTGCACACTTTGATGAAGATAGAATAGCTTGGCTCTGAGCTTCCTGGGCACTTAGACAAAGAGGATGCTATGACTTAGATACCATGTGTCTCCTTCCCAAATATTGGTCCCCGGTGACGTATTTAAAAGCGGGCTTTTGAGAAGTAATTGGAGTGTGAAGGCTCTGACTTCACCCGTGGACCATCCATATATGATAGTGGTGGTATTATTGGCTCAGAGATGAGTGAGAAGGTCACTGAAGGTAGTCCCTTGAAAAACATATCTTGTCCTCAGCCCTGCCCCTGTGCTCCACCTCTCTAATGTTTATTTGTCATTATAAGAGAAGGGCTGCTTTTATGCCCACGAAACTGCTGCCACGAACCTGCTGCCACGATACTCTGCCTCAACGGAGGTCCCAGATAATAGAGAAGCCTAAAGCTGCTTTCAGAACCCTCAAAACCAAGGCAAGAAAAAAAGTATGTCACTGGTTATGAAATCAAAGACAGTTTCCTTCTGTGGATTGTTCCTGAGGGCAATAGGTACTTCAATAAATGGCAACTCCCCCCAAATGACTGGTCGATTCCATGCAACTGGTTTTGAAATGCACATACAAGTCACGAAGCTCCCTGCTGATTACAGGGATGAAATTGGAGCTGAGGAACAAAAGATACGTCAATGAGAAGTTCAAAGCCATGTGGCCTCTGTCTGAGCTCTCAGATGGCTCAGGGCAACCTGCTCTGATTCGGGGAGGAATGTTTTAACAGAAAGGGGAAGCCGCTACTCCACAGTGACTATTACTATAACCTGAACTTTCAAACAGAGCCGAGGAAAAGACAGTATAGGTTACAACTTCAAGCACACGACCATAGTGAAATGTCTGCTTGTTATTTTAAGGCATAGTCATGAGCTCTGCTGGGGACATGGGTGAAGCAGTTGCTGCCTATCCATGAAAATGAAGGCATTCACCAAGAACAGGGTCTGGTTCAGGGGTATCAGGGGAAAGCTAAAACGTCATGTGTGTGTGTGTGTGTGTGTGTGTGTGAGGGGATGTAATACCAATAAAATGCATATAGACACAAACTAGTCTTGATGACTGCTTCCAAAATATTTGATAGGAGCTTCCCAACAGCCAAAAACTAAAAAATAAATAAATAAATAAATAAATAAATAAAAATAAGTAAATAAGAGAAAAAACTGGGACAATGAGAACATAGAGTCCCCACATGTATACTTCTCCGTGAAAGTTCAGCTTTAGGTTCAAAGTTCATTTACTTCAGTACCGAAGGGTCGTAACCTGGCCCCAGTGCATAGCTTTGATAGTTCATAAGAAAAGCTTGTGTCCCCAGAGAAATTAATTCTTAACACATCATGGCAAAAATGTCACAGCATAACCAGACATCTCATGTCAAAAAGCACAAAGGACTTAGGAGTCAAGACTTGTTGATCCATCTTAAAAAGGAACTCTGATTTCTAGAGTAATGTGGTAGCCACCAAACTTCTCAGGACAAACCCACATTTAAACCCTATAATGAATCCAGGCAGGTTCCTGCCTGGGAGGCCAAGACCAGGGCATCATGGTTCCCATTGGGATGAGTGAGAATAGATAATAGTCAACTGTTTTTTTTTTTTTTTTTTTTCTGTTGGGTAGAATGGATGACAGGAATCAGTGGGAGGAACTATTCATCAACATCTAAAAAGAGAAGTTTCTAGAAACAGATGATCAGTATGAAGGCAACAAATCTGCTCATCTAGTTCTTACAGAGCAGGCAAGCTGGCCCTTCACTGGCGTCAGATCAGTTTCATGGGATCGGTCTAGCAGACAGTTTGTAGGAAGCATTGCCTAACGCTCAGGGCAAAGGCTTCAGTGCTCTGAAAGCCAAGGGATAATCCTGAACCAGCGGCCTGGGCTGGTATAAAAGATGCTATCAGGTAACACACAAGTGCCCTTTGCTGTTGCTATGCTTCCATCCTCCAGTTCCCAGGAGCTTTGTTCTGAAGAGCGTGTAGCTTGGAAGCCTGTTCTTGGATTTCTAGGGTCACTTCACACAGACTGTTGCATCAAGAGTAAGTACCAATCAATGAAGGAAAGGAAAAAGTCAGACTCCCGGTCTCTCGCCAGCATAGCACCAGGATTCACTGCACCATGTAATGGCACACCTAAGTTAAAACTTCACAGAAAGCCCACCCTGCCTTAGCCGCTTCCTTATCTCAGCCTGTCCTGGCTTTGCTCTGCCTTCTCTGTCTCTACTTGGTACTGTTCCTTGACAAATCATTTGTACAGGAGCCTTACCAGTCTCTGAGGCAACAGGTCCAGCAAGGGCCTCCTAGGGCAAGTGCAGAAGAGAATGGGAAGAGACTGGCTTGGAGCAGCCTCCTCCAACCTTCACTCCATCCCCTCACAGTGCCCGGGTCAGGCACAGTAGGTTCTTTATTCACCACCATCCCATCCTGAAATCACCATTCTCCTAGGGTGGCTTCAGGTGTCTGGGCTTTTGTGAGAAGCAAGTGGCTTGTTGAGTGACAGAGATGGAAAGCGTCCTGGCACCCGTGTCCTGCTTTGCTGAGCTCCTCTGGGCTGCCCTGTTCTGCCTGCCAGGGGAGTCTTGGCTTCCCAAAGAAGCTTGTAAAAAGCATTGAGTTATAGCCAGAGTTTCTGCTGTCTAGATCAGGGAAGTCGGAGTGAGATCCAACAGTCCCCATAGGAGTAACACGATTCCAGAGAAAGAACCACACCCCAGAGGTAACAGCTCTGGAACACAGTGTCTACCTCAGGCCCACAGGTCCCTCCTCACTCCCTCTAGAATTCTTATAAACACCTGGTCAGACCCACCAGGTCATCAGGCTCAGCCTGAAGTCCCTTCCAGGCAATGCAAGCTGGAGGGTAGAAGGGCTCCACATCACACACAGGACAACTGTTGCATCACCAAAAACAGCAGGGCTTTGCCTGAACCTCAGCCCCATTCCCATCAGCCTATGCTGTGACCCACAGTTGAGTAATGAGCTGTGAGTTGCATCAGACCAGCCCCCCTGCTATATTGATGAGTCTCTCAGAGGTGAGGTCCCTGTAGATTGTCTTCTGGAGTCAGCATGCCAGAGAAGGCCCCAGGCTGGACCTTTTTCGAGACAGGTGTCAGCAATCCCTCGCTTCCAGCTCTCTATAGAGCTGTGTGGCTGTTGGGGATGAATTCGGTTTAGAAAGCTCTGTGGCTTCTGTAGCCGGGACTATAGGACTCTCTCAACCACAGCAAAGGAAGAAGGCTGAAACTGGCCCAACCAGGGACAGCTAGAGACCTGGCACTCTCCATCAGTGACAAGGTTTTAGTAAGTCACCTTGATAGCCAGTGGCAACAAGAGCTTAACTCCAGGTACTTGGCTTGGAAAGACAGGTGGGTCCTACATCTGACCTTAAAGCTCCCCCAAGGTCCCATGTACAGGTGGATGAGAGTGCACATGTCTGTGTGTACTTGTATGTGGAGGTCAGAGGTCAACCTTAGGAGCTGTTAATCTTGCTTTTTGAGATAGAGCATCTCACTGGCCTGGAACTCACCAATTGGCTGAGCTAGCTGGCCAACAAGTCTCAGGGATCTACCTGTCTCCACCTATACAAATGTTAGAAGCATGCAGCGTGAGTTCTGGGGCAAGCACTTTGCCAACTGAGCCATCTCCTTAGTCCCCTAGTCTTCGTTCTTCATTGCCTTTTCTCTCTCAACCGTGGACACTGGTGGATCTGAAGGCCCCTCCTGCCATGTTCTCTCACTCCCCTGGGTACGCCGTTCCCGATCCCCTCACCCCACCCCCAGAAGCTGTAGTGTAATCTCAGCCAACTCACAGAACTTGTTAAATCCTTGCTCTTCCCCTAAACCTACTCTTCAGGGAAACGCGTCTTTGGTGCACCCTTAGCTCTTTGCCCTACAGTGTACCCCACTGCAGCAAACGGCCCATGAGTGGCTTAGCCGATCAAACCAGAAACCTGGGTTCTGCTCAATTCCTTTCTGCCCGCTCACCCTTCAATAGATATGCTGCTAGTTTTTCAACATTTCATTAATCTTGGCACCTCCGTCCTTGATTTGTGAGGCCAGAGTCTAGAACTAGTCAAACCTCGTCTGGGTTTAGGTCCTTCCTGGGATACTTCTTCCCTGATTGCAGGGGGTCTGTTTCCTGAGGGAGGAATCATGGACCTGTTTCCTGTTTCCAACTGGGGTGGAGAGAAGTTCCCTCAAGGAGGTATGATCCTTTACATAGGGCAGGATGCTGTTGCTTGCTAGGCTCTGTGGGGAACTTGCACACAGAGAAAACTCCTGTGAATACCCCACAGATAATCAGCTACACTCCAAGGTGTGTAGTTGGGAGATAGAAAAGAGCCTCAGGTAGATGAATGCTTCTTTAGGGAGGCCCCCCCCAACAATTCTCTTATATCCAGAAGGGGGTAAAATGTTCTATTCTTCTACCCACTCACAGGTCTCCCCCACATTAGCATAATCCCCTTCAGTCATGTTCCCCACCCTAGCCACTCCGGGGTCTCCAAATGTGTGGATTCAGAAATCCCGACTGACACTTGCCCAACCACTCAGTGCCCAGCTTGCTGGCATTCCCTCACTCCCAAGGGAATGCCACTTGACTGTAGGAGAGAAAGGAAGGCTCTCCTGGACACTGAGGACTGGTTGATCCTTGCTCCAGAACCTTCCACGGCTGGCTGTGGAAGATGAAGGCAGACCCGGGAAAACGCCATTTCTAGACTGCCTTGTCATCTGCCACTCCTAAACCCCTCAGAGGACCTGAGTTGTGCCATTCTCCTGAGAACAGTGATGTGCTTGGGAAGACATGCAGGGGAAGAGCCAGCACCTCTCTGGGGAACACCCCTCCCAGAGAACACAATAGGCCTTCTGCAGGCTGAGGAGGCCGGAGAACACACCTAGGCCTGGTGGGCTTGGAGCACCAAGCACGGTGGCCTGGGGGAGGGGCCGAGAGGGTATGGAAGAGGCTTCCAGACTTTCAGAGAACGTAAATTTTACCCCCGGCTACTTTCTCTGGGATTTATTTCTCCCTGAACTTGAGACTTTGCCTAATTACGTTTGGGTCTCTTTCAAAGCACATAAATTGCACCCAGTTCCTCTCTGTCCTTCTTAGGAATAAATCGTCCCTGTGTGAGGAGACATCTGGGGGAGAGAGTGAGACTTTATTAATTCGACACAGAACTCTGTCCCCCTGCCCTCCCCTCTGCCCCCTGTTGAATAATAAAATAATGAAGATTTGACTTGGACCAGGATGTGTGGATAAATATATTGGTGACATGAATGGAAATGGATTTATTACGTAAACAGGAGACTTCATCAATCTAAACCTGGCCTCCTTTCAATGGGCATAAATTACATTTTCTTTTTCTACCAGTTGCTGTTTGCTTTCTTTCTTTCTTTCTTTCTTTTTTTTTTTCTTTCTGAAACTGGATTTATCGGAATTGAGATTTCACTGATTTATTTCATGAAGTCCTGTGTTTTCTCCTTCTGCTCAGCTCACCCCTGAAGCTGCCTTCCAGCTGCCTCCAAATCTATTACCTCTGTCCCACACTAACATTGGGGCTGGGATGAACTTGGCCTGCTTGAGACAGGCTCCGAGACAGCCTTTTGCAATGCTCTCTTAAGAACAAAGTGCTACCATGGGATGGCCCACCCAGGAACAGAAAGAAAGTTCCTTTCTAGGCTCCCCTATGGGCCCAAAGATGACCTGGGGCAGTACCTGGCTTAACCTGGTACCATTGCTCACAAATAGAGGGGTTCTACACATGTGAGCCAGAAAGGGTTCAGAGCTTGTTCAGGAGAACCCAGAGGGTGGTTGTGGGGACTGGGGGACACCAACAGAAGCTATCAAAATCAAAGACCAGAAAGAAGTAGGGGATGAAGCATGGTTGTGCTCTCCTAGAGGACACAGGTTCGATTCCCAGCATCCACATGGCAGCTAGCTATCTGTTATGCCAGTTCTAGGGACTCTAGTACTTTCTTCTGGCCTCTGTAGATACTGCAGTCCTGTGGTGCCCAGACATACATGCAGGCAAAATGCTAGTACACATAAGATACAAATAAAACAAACAAACAAACAAAAGACCAGCAGCACCAGGAGCCAGGGAGAGGACCTGGGTTCAAATCCCCAGTACGCCAGCATTCCTTTCTAATTCTAGCACTGAGGAGATGGAGACAAGGAGATCCCTGTGTCTTCTTGGCCGCTAGTCTACTCAAATCAGTGAGCTTCGGGTTTGGTGAGAGACCTTGTCTCAAAAGCTAACGTGTGAACTCAAGAAGGCACTTGAGGTCAAATGCTGGCCTTCACATAAGCCTGCACACGTGTGCACCCACACGGTGCACACACACACAGACCAGCAGCAGAGCATCCATAGCACAAGAGTTGGTATGTTAGCAATTCAGCGTCCAGTTGGTAGCTCTTCCCTTCCTCCTCCCCTCCTGCTGTATTCCAATAAACAAGAGCATTTGGCTTAGCATTAGCTACAGCTATGGTGTTTGATGAAGCAGGGATGATACCACAGAAGTTATAGTCCTTGGACAGCGTGTCATGATTTTCTGGGACTTACTAGTAAGTCAAGGCTACTTATAGCCCTAGATGTCCTCAATATTGT
Organism: Mus pahari; assembly: GCF_900095145.1. Classification (NCBI taxonomy): domain Eukaryota; kingdom Metazoa; phylum Chordata; class Mammalia; order Rodentia; family Muridae; genus Mus; species Mus pahari. The sequence continues at coordinate 101,432,002 of NC_034591.1, read as the reverse complement.
CTCTGAAACCTGCCCACTGCTGAAAAGCTTGAAAATCCCCAGTCATTTACATCAATAAGGGGTCTGGAGAGATGACTAGCTGTTAAGAGCACCGTCACTGTTGCAGAGGGCCCAGGGGTGATGGCCAGTACCTATATGGTAGCTCAGAACTGCCTATGGCTCTACTCCCAGAGAATCTGATGCCCTCTTCTGATCTCTGCAGGCATCAGGCATGAAAACGGTGCACACACACACACACACACGCACGCACACACACATGCACGCACGCACGCACACACACACACACACACACACACACACAAACATTCCTACATATAAAATAATAAAATAAATGAATCTTAAATAATAAAAACAGCAAGAAATTGAATATGGCGACATGGCTAGGTGTCCCTGTGAAAACAAAGTGATTGGAGTAACTGAATAAGGAGCTTAGTACTGTTGGTGGTGGTGATGATGGTGGTGGTGTATGTTGTACATTAGCGGTGGTATTGTTTGTTTAATTGGTTATTGTTGTTGCTATTATTGTTGTTGTTGTTAATATTTTGGGTTTTCAAAGCATGGCATACATTGTTTTTGAACTATATTGCTAAGGATGGCCTTGAACTTTTTATTCTTCATTTCTATACATCTCCAGTGCTACGATTACAGTCGTATGCCACCATGCTGGGCAAGAAGTGTGTTAACGCTAAGAGGTGATGAATGGACCTGGGGCTCCCTGGGACCTCTGGGTCTCTCCCACCAGGATAGGAAGGACCCTACCTCAGCAGCTTACTGACCACATGGAGAATTAAAAGGGAGGTGTTGGAAGGGAAACAACAGCTCCCCATCCAAACCTCTCCCCTGTTGTCTGCCCATCCCACCCATTTGACCAGCCTGAATCGGCAGGGGCCCATCGTGGGTCTGCAAGCTGTCATTCACCAGGCCTGCTGTCTGGCACAGGTGTTTCTAATAAGTGCTCCTTCAGGCTTGCTTCACCCAGGAGGATGTTTACAAGAGGGTCTGATGAGAAATTGTCTCCAAATGCTGTCTTGTAAGCAAGACGTTAAGTAGGGAGGGACTGGTGCGCCTTAGGCTATAAGCAAGCAGTACTGTGGAATGGATCCTGGCTAGAGCTCCTTCTAGCCCCCATAACCCCCACTTCTTGGCCAGGGCTGGCAAGCTGGGGCCTTGGCAGGTCTGGGCCCAAGGCCAAGGGTGGTAAGCACCAGGGGGTTGGATTTCAATAAAGAAAAGCAATAATGTTAAAGGAGTCTTCCCTCCGTGGTGCACAGAAAGAGGGGGCATCTCTGTGTTGCTACCCAAATGGGGGGGGAGGTGCCTCTGATTGGGAGTGGGGGATGGGCAGGTATCTAACAGCTCTGATCTATTACCACCATTGAGATAAAAATCATCACATCATGGAAGGGTGTGTTTATGAGGAGGCCAGAAAAAGGAGGCTTCCACACATCACTCTTCATCATGACTTTACCATTTGAGAGGAAAGTAGGGGTACGCAGAAGTGGGGTCAAAATCTTCTGAAAAAGACAGATAGTACTTTTTGGGGTTTTTTTTTTTTTTTTTTTTTTTTTTTACTTTGAAGCCACATAATTTTCTTCCCCCCTCAAAAAAAAACCTCCTCCACTCTGTCATCATAGCCCAGAGGCAGCCACAGATGATCAGTAGATGAGCAAGCATGGTCCAACTTGATTCTCTGACAGAGATTTGCTAACCGGTGGTATATACAGGATTAAATCAACACGCGAGAAGCAGCTCTCCACATCCCAATCAAGATCCACCAATCAAGAGCATCCATCCATGTGGGCACCTGGGAGGGACAGTTGTTCAGGTGCCTACCCTTCTGCCCTGAATGCTACACAGGCTGGTGTGACCAAATTAAGTAAACAGGTTAAGCCCTGGGAAATCCAAGCTTGGCACCGAGGTCATTGAGGAGGTCACATGTTGCAGAAGGACATAACTTAACATAAAGGTGAGAGTTTGGTGGAACTGCCCCATGCTAGGCAAGGCTTCTGGTGCCTTCCCCTGAGCTATGCAGTTAGAACACGGAGAGTTTCTTTCTGCTGGTGCTGGCTGGATACCATGCCCATGTGTGGACAAATGTGGGGGCATAGAAAAGAGTGTGTTGGAGAATCAGGGTGTGTTAAACCCAGATGGTCAAATCTTTTGGTATGGGGAAGGTAGAAAGGGAAAGGTGTGGCTGGAGTTGGACTCATGTGTTTGATGCGGGACTGAACACTCAGTGGAACTGGGATGCCAGGATCATCAATCAGATGGCCTGCGCTGCTGTCAGAGTGCCCTAAGTGGAGGGGCAATGAGGTTTGGCATGGGGTACTCGGTGTGTAAGCAGGTTTTAGATTAGGGCAGTGCTCTAGTTAGCTTTTCTGTTGTTGTGATAAAACACTCTAACACCCCCCCAAAAAAAATTGGGGAGGAAAGAGTTTATTTCATCCTGTAGGTTACAGTCCATCATCCAGGGACACTAAAGCTGAAACCGGAAGCAGAAACTGCAGCAAAGACGATAGAGGAATGGTGCTTACTGGCTTGCTCCTTCTGGCTTGTTGCTAGCTTTCTTATACAGACCAAGTCCACTTTCCTAGGGATGACACCACCCACCGTGGGTTGGGCCCTCCGCCATTCATTAGCAAGTAAGAAAATAACTCACAGATATGGCCATAGATCAATCTGAATATAGCAATTCTTTATTGAGGCTCTTTCTTCCCAGGTGATTCTTGGTTTATGGATTAAGAAAGCTGAAATTAATTTTGACAGGCAACTTGTTTTCTGTTATAATATTGTTGAAATGTGTGGGCTAAGGGGAAAAGTATAGATCAAGTTTGGGGATCCACATAAGGATGAAGTAGGTAGGGCCGCTCTCTCGGGCTGTTGGGAGGGTGCAGCTGGGGTTTGTGGGGTCACATGTGAGTGAGTCTCTCTCACATTAAGTTTGGTGGCTCAGTCTTGGGTTAGGGCTGAGGGCTGCACTTCCGGGTGGAGCCTTGCTTTGGAATCAGAATGCCTGGTCTTGGGGTAGCCAGGATTGAGGTCATTGTTTGGTTGAGGTTCATGGGGTGAGTGTTTAGCCTGCGGGATCCATGCCGGTGGTTTCGACTGGATGGTAAGAGCCTACGTAAGGCTTCAGCTGCATGTGACAGACAGCAATTGGGATTGGGGTCAACGTGCGGTTGGAAAGCTGGCGATGACCACCTTCTGGGGTTTGGGGATCAGTGTCTTGTGGAGTCTAGGATTAGCCTGTGTGTTGTTTGCAACTGAGGAGCCAGTGTGCACTAGGAATTGGCACATCTCTACGTGTCGTGTCACTGAGTCAGAGATAAACATGTGGCCTGCTAAATACTCCCAAGGGACTGTGTCTTGGATCGACGCACATCTGGGGATGGTCAGGATTGGACTGGGGGATCAGTATACTGAGGGTAACCTAAGATTGAGGATTTAAGAGTCAGGATGCACACAGGTTTGGACTGGCCAGCATGTATTGAAGGGTTAGTTGCTCACTTTCTGACTGTGTAGGAGGTTGGAGTACAGGTAAAGTTGGGAGTAAGTGGGTGGCTGACATGGGCTGTAGGTTTCCCAAGTGGTGGAGATTGGAAGTTAGTGTGTGACCACAGGGCGAGGATAGACTGTAGGGGTTGTAGAAAGGGTGGTTGTGTACTTTGTGATGGATGGAGAGTTCTGGGCCTTGACGTCTCAAATTGGGCTCCTCAGAATGCTGAAACCAGGAGGATTCTGGAGCCAAGTTTACATGGATAGCTAGGTAAAAAAAAACGCCATAGCAAAGGCTGTCGTGGCCTATGCCTTCAACTTTCTACACAATGTGTGCCAACAGGTACGGCATCCACTGAGTGGCAGGAGTGCCATCTGCACTGCACATCAGCTTCTCACAGTGCTCAGCAGCCTGCTTCTTGCTGTGTGCAGTGGCTTCATTTTGAGGTATATATTGGTCTCTTCTCACCAGAGACTTCCCCTCCTCTTGCTGTGTACAGAGGTCGCCTTTTACAGTATACAGGCGTCCTTCCTCATGGTGTACACTGGATGGGCTTCCTCGCTCCCTCAGCCTTTCACTCCTTATAGCACTTCCTGGAATCACAGCCCACGTCAATTATCTTGTCCTCACATCCTGACTTGGTCTTGAATCTGAGGACCCCAAACTAAGAGAAACACTTTTATTTTCCTTTTTCTTTTTCTTTTTTTCAAGACAGTGTTTCTCTGTGTATCCCTGGCTGTCCTAGAACTTACTCTGTAGACAAGGATGGCCTCAAACTCACAGATTCATCTGCTTCTGCCTCCCAAGTGCTGCGATAAAAGGCATGCACTGCCACTACCCAGTGAGAAATGTTTTTATAATTCAGCTAATAAATATATGTAATGGGCATGAATTCTACATGCCTTTTCAAGATAAAGCACACACTTTATAGAGCCATGCCTCTCCTAGTGACATAGTCTCCTTAACTCAGGAACAAGGGCTTTTGGGGAGTCCCCAGCAGGACCCTCAAGAACAAGAAAGACAGATGTATTCCCTAGACATCAGCCTTTGGATCAGACAGCACAGAGAAAGGCTGAAGGAACATCCACAGATCACTAAGCACTCTGCCATCTTGGATTTGGGAGGTCGGCCTGGAGCCAAGGATGCAGCCAGTATGTTCTGGGATTAGCTCTGATTGATTCTTTTGCTGCAAGGTCAGTGTGGGATTGAGATGGTATGACTTCAGCGTTCCATTGTATCGGGGTGGTCCATGTCCCAATGACTCTGTGGGAATCAGGCTGCAGTTGCTGTGGGCTGGAGAGAGTGGCCTAGTTGTGGTCAGTGTGTGGTGATAGAGACAATTGAAACATGGTCGACCATGGGGAAGCAGGCAGGCAAGTCCATTTCGACGTCAACCCTTGTCATGGGTTCCCTTGGGAGGGCTGTGTGGCTTGCTTGGTGGGATGGTGATTCACAGAGTTTTGGGGTGATAGCTCAAGAAGTCAGAGAAGAGATGAGGGTTCATCCAAAGACACTAGATCCTTGGACACAAACTGGCTTGGCCCAGACCACAGGGAGAATTCATGCAGCACTGGCTAGATTTCTGTTCCCGTTTATTCTCTCCTCCAGGTGGCTGTAGGCAGTGACCATCACACAGCCAGCCATGGGCGGTGGGCTTTGCTGAGTAGAAGGTCCTTCGCTGGCTCCCTTTCAGCAGGGATCCATAGCCTCTGTTCCCAGCACAGTTGCCTACTCCAGCTGCCGCATCTTTCCAGAAGGAGCCTGGGCGGGACTCTGTAGTCTGATCTTCTGCACCCTGCAAGGCTTCCTGGAGTAAGGGTCAGGGTCAGGGTTCGAGTCCTGGCCACGTCGTATATGTGTCAGAATGAGCGATCCCTTTTTAGGTCACATATACTTTGGACTTCAACACTGCTTTATGTAGGCCATAAAATTAATAGGTGGGAACTAGATTTATGGGCCCCGCTGGGCCGTGCTTTGCTTGTTAGGTTAAACACACTGATTTCCTGGTACAAAAGTGCTTGTTAAAATAATCTCCCCCAGCACGTCCAGAGGGGACATATCTGTCTCGTTGGGGGTTGGAGAGGAGGCCATGATGCCTCATCCCCTCTTCCCTGCTGGCCCACCTGTCATGGTCTCCCCCAGCTCCAGCTGTGTGTGATGGAATGAGTGATGATGTTTGAGGGGCTGAGGGTCAAAGGAAGGAATGTACCTCTGTGCAGAGAGGGCTCCCATCAGCCCCGCCCACCCCAAAGAGCCACTTGTTTTTGTTTCTATCTCTTCTGGAGAAGAAGACCAGAAGCAGGAAAGCAGGGCTGGGGGATGCAGAGCTTGGGGTCAGAGCACAAAGCTGTCTGCTGCCACCTCAGAAGACTTGGAAGCAGAAGTGAAGGTGGGGAGAAGGGGCTGTGAGGCCCTGTAGTTGAACCTCTCCTCTCTCCTCAGAGAGTGGCCTCCGATGACACCTGCCTGCAGACCCTGAGGCCTGGACTCAGCCGCTCTCCAGCTCTCCTCCCAGAGTGCCCTGGGGCAGCATCTCCTCCGACTAATTTCAGATATCCAGGAGGCCATAAATAGTCTTGTTACCATCTGCCAGCTGGGTCCTCCTCTCCTCGTGGTGGAACCACAGATGGAGAGACTGAGGTCGAACAAATTAGGAACTCCTGACAAGAGCCATGCTTCTGCCATGTGCTAGGCAGAGATTGGGGGTGGGCCTGTAAGGGGCTGATGGGAAGGAGGTCAAGGGGCTTGGCTCAGGTGAGGTCAGAGCAGTGTCTGAAGAAGTACCAGAGATAACATGAGAATGTGGCAAGGAACAAAACTGGCCACGGCTAATGCTGGGTGCATAGTGGGTTTGCAAGAAGGTTTTTTTTTTGGTTTTTGTTTTGTTTTTGTCATTTATTTATTTATCTATTTATTTATTTTGATGATGATATTATAATGATTAAAGATGACCCAGTTGATAATGTTCTTGTCCCATGGGCTTGAGGACCTAAGTTCAGAATGTTAGTACCTACATAGATGCTCGGTAGGGAGGCAGGCTTGGATAGTGGAGATAATTGGATCTCTGGAGTCCAGAAGCCAGCCAGCTTAAAAGACTAATAAACTCCAAATTTAGTGAGAGACCTTGCCTAAAAAATAATGTGGGGACACTGGTTTCCAACTGTTAGACTCCATAGCACATGCAAAGACATACACATGCACTCTACATGTGTGTGCATGCACCTACATGAGCACATACATCACACACACACACACACACACACACACACACACACACACTCATAACCATGAATACTCTATCTACATGAATCTGGTTGAGTCTGAAATGCATGAGAGTTTATATTCCCCAGTCCTGAGACACACTGTCATGTCCGGATTTCTAGGAACAAAGAGTGTTATTGAGCTCCTTGCCTACCCACCACCACATCATCTTGGGGATCATGGGCTATCAAGTCTCCACACCCATGTTATTCTCCTGGCTGGAAGCCATGCTCCTCTCTGTCAGCCAAACTGTCCAGCCTGGTGAACATGTTTTAATTACCCGTCTGGATCCCGTTGCTTGTCATAGTTGATATTTGCTGTCTCAGTAAAACATACTACCAACTCCATGGCCAATTTTTCAAATGTGTTCTCTTACCATGTTCTCCAAAGACTGACATTATACTCAGTCACACATAGATGGGGACACAGAAGCCCTGAGACAGCAATTGATATACCCAAGGCCACCCAGCTAGTGCATGTGTGAGCCAGGACCAAGCCTGGGATCACTGTGTTTGCTAACTGTTGCCCTGGCTGTACCCATAACCATGGTCACCGGGTATCAGAATCTGTCATTGGTGAAATCAATAGGCTGTCTGGTTCCTGGATCAGGGGTGTGGTCTAAATAGCATTGAGTATCAAGTCCTATCATGACCTTACTACATGGTGGAAATTTAGTGAAATTCAAATGGAATGAATTCTGTTCTTCAGTAGCCAGCTTAGATTTGGAGTTAGACAGCAGGGTTAGACTTTTGGTTCTTGTACTTTGTTTCCTCAAGCAGGCTACTAAACCTTCTTCTCATGTGTAAAATGGGGGTAACAATCATCCAGTGACGATTCCATGAGATATTGACAAACATTCCTGGCACTCAAAGGACCAGAATCTCTACCAGTCCTAACCTTCTTGTTCTGAAATACTGCCACCTGCTGGTAGCTTCTGAGTGCAGCCGTCACAGACCATTAAGGCTGTGGCGGCTGAGACCCCCAACTGGTTGCTACTTACTGCCCAGCTGTGGTCTGTCTTCCTTCCAGTCGTGAGCAGCCATGTTCCTCCTATTCCGCCAACTCTGCACCCGTCTCCTTGATGATGTAGCCTGAGCAACTATTAGCACAGTCCCTTCTTTAGTATCTCTTCTCCCCACCCACCCCCAGCTATGCCTTTGGTTGCATGGATTTTAAAGACAGGAAGATACAGACCCTGGTGTTCACACTAGTAGCTGTGTGACAACAACTTACAGAAGCTCTCTGAAAAATGGTTCTGACACTGCCCGTCGTCTTCCCTATGGTCCCCAGCAACCTCAGTTGCCACCGGAGTTTCTGGCAGGATACCATTTACCTCTGGTCCCCGACTGCATGCACCCTCTTACCAGGTTCGGAAGAATTCGTCCTTGCCAGTGACTATGAGAAGAGGGGGATGCTGCAGGAGAGGTCCAACCTGTGCTGATGGTCACACAGAAGGACTCAGGTCCCTCCATCCCTATCTATTCCGGCTTCCCTTTGGGTTTCACCTTAGGCGTTGCCTTATGTAGGTTTGGCCTTTTGTGACTGCCCAACAATTTTTCAAAATCAGGAGTTGGAGGTGCCTAGGCTTCTTCAAAACTTTCTGAGGGGGGGTTAAGTGGGGGGCTGGACCTATAGAAACACGGCAGAGACTAGGGGTGGAACAAAACATTCTTTAAGGTCCTTTCTGGCTCTGGCATGCTCCATGTCTTTTGACTTAATTACTTCCAAATATCTTCTTGGGACAACTTGCTTATGCCTCCATACCTTACACTGGGCATGCCTCGGCAGATCCATTAGAATCTTCTAGACCCCGAGGATAGGAACCAATTGTCACGTTCTGCAGGAATATGGTCTCATCCTTCAAATTCACTCTTAGAAGGCTGAGATTCAGACTCTGGTCATGGGTCTGGGAAGGCACCCGTTTCCCCAGTGCTCACCTGTACAGCACAGCGAGGATGTACAGGAGGGGTGTACAGTGCCCCTCCAGACAGAGGTTCCTATGGCCAGCTATGCTCTGTCACACTCTGCTCTAGGTATCCCTAGATGCTCTAGACAACTTTTCTTGAACTCCATGTCTTCTCTCCAGGTTCACATGTCTGGTCTTGCCCAGCTCACAGTCTCATCCCCCTTGGGTATGTGGGTTTCCAGCCCCAGAGCTCACCAGATGGCACAAGTGGTGAGGAAGGACTCCAAGGGGCGGAGACCAGGGAGCAGGCAGATGCTGGGCCAGCCTCCCCCACAGCCTGATGGATTAGGAGGGCATTTGGTGAGTCCACAAGCAGGCGTGGCAGCAGAGAGCTTTGCTACAGCTTTGTAGCCCATCCAATAGCCTCTTTCAAAACAGGATTCGGATGAGTTAAGAGGAAATGAATAAGAAACACATGGGATGGATTTCCCTCCAAAGACAGCGGGTTTTGAACACAGCCCAGGGAGAGAAGATGGGGTCTGGGAAGGAAAGACGTGGCTTCCTCACATGGGTCCTTTTCATTTCTGTTAACTTCTGTCACCACTTCCTGTGGCTAGCTGTCCTTGTACATACCTCAGAGCAGTCCCAGGCTGGGAGACAGGGTCTTGTTGTCTGTGTTTAGCTACAGATCTGGGGCCAGTGCTGTCCAAGCCAGACTTGGGGGAGCTGGATGCCCTGGGACTCCCTCAGGCTGCCATCCAAGATGCCTGGTGGGGCTGCGGCAAGCTTTGCCCTGGAGACAGCATGTCAGTTTATTTTAGACTTCTGAGCGCTTTGAGTGGGGATGAGAGGGAAAACCCAGAGTGAGAAAGTACCCTCCAAAAAATGTAACCAGAATATAAGGCTGGCCCCTGCCTCAAGGTGGAGTGTTCCCTGGAGGTAACCTTTAAGACAAGCCTGTATCTTCTACTGTTTCAACCACTTGCAGCATCTCTCTTTTATTCTATAGTTCTTCTTGTTCTTCTTCTTGTTCTTCTTGTTCTTGTTCTTGTTCTTCTTCTTCTTCTTCTTCTTCTTTTCTCTCTCTCTCTCTCTCTCTCTTCTCTTTTCTCTCTCTCTGCACAAACCTTAAATAAAAGCTATACTAAAACCCATACTTGCAAATTGCTTTGTGAACATTGTGGCACAGTAGCTTCCAGGCTGTAGTAGTTACTAAATGTTGGGACAAACCATCTAACAAGAAGCGACTCGACGGAGAAAGGCCTTATTTTTGGCTCACAGTTGGAAGTGGATACAGTCCACCAGGAAGAGGAAGTCGCAGTGATGGCTGATCCCTCTGCACTTACAGTGTAGCCAGGCTATAACACCTCAAGGCCTGCCCCGCAATGGCCCACTTCCTCCTGCAAAGTTCTATTCCTGAATGCCCCACATCCTTCCAAAAAAAGGTGCCATTATCTTGAAACCAAGTTTTCCAATGTATGAGCCTTTTAGAAACATGTCGTGTTCAAACCATAGCACAAGTCTATGACCGTGTGCATGGGTGGGGTGGGGTATGCACATGGCCGTGATGCACACTGCACATATGGAGGTCAGAGGACAATTTTCAAGAGTTGATTCTCACCTTCCACTTGTTGAGGCGGGGGCTCTCTTGCTTCTGCCCCTGCACTGTATTTTATACATTAGCTAACCCAGAGCTTCTAAGCGATTTTCTTGTCTCTGCCTCCCATACTGCCGCAAGAGTGCTGGGGTTGTACCCAGAACATCTACCTTATTCTTCCGTGGTTCTGGGGATAGAGCTCCATTCACCAGAAGTGGGCAACAAGTGCTTTTATCAGCTGAGCCCCCACCATCCCTGTTTCTGCTTTTTTTCTCATCCTCTCCTCTTGCATATAAAATCTAAGCTTTCCTCCATTTCATTCATGTTTTCTACAACATAATGGAGCAGCTCCTTTTTGTTGTTGTTGTTCTTGGCTTTAACTTTACATAACTATTAAAAAAACCACTGGGATGAATGTCTTTAGGTATTTCAAGACGGTGAAAGTTTGGACTGCAGTTTCCCTTTTAAATATTTAGTTAGCAGTGTGTCTATGTCTACATATCCTTGAGTGCAGTGCCTGTAGGGTCCAGAAGAGGGCATCAGAGCCCCTGGGATTGGAGTTAGAGCAATTGGGAGACTCCTAACTCAGGTGCTAGAAACCAAATCAAGGTTCTTTGAGAGAGCAGCAATTGCCTTTAACAGCTGAGCCATCTCTACTCCAGGAATATCTTGTCTGTCCCATACTCTTTCTCTCTGTCTATCTGCAATTTTATTCTTCACTTTTTTCATAGTTGGGAATGGCTCTTCCACTGGTGTAGACAGTGTATGTCTTTACCTTAAAGTATGCTGGACCAACAGTCAGCAAGCTGTGTGCTGTGGGCCAGTGCAGTCTTACTGTCCACACCTGTACAGTGGACAGCTGAGCTCGCACCCCAGTACACAGCTGAGCCACGTCAGCAAAGACTATGTGCTCGCAGACACCAGAACCATCTGCTGTCCGGATCTTTCTAGATAAATGCAGCAGCTTCTACTTTAGACGTTCCATTTAGCGCAGCATGTCTGTGACAATGCTTGCTGCTGTATCGCTATTTGTTTTCCATCTCCCATTTCTGCTTCCTTCCATATTTTGAGTTAATGACTTTTATGATTCTGTTCGCTTCCATCCGTGGGCTGTTAGCTGTGTTGCTTTGTGTTTACAGATCATTGTGGGATTATTACACATCCCTTTAATAGTCAGAGTCTGTTCAGAGGGCATCTCGCTGCCTCGTGGATGGTTTAAAACTTTCTGCTATGCTCATTCATTGTTTTTCCTGCAAAGAAACTCCTATTTTCCCTAAAATAATCAACTGACCTTTAAATAAAGTTTAAAATTGTATTTAATATTTATGCATTTATTTACCTTTTCCAGTGTGCAATGTGTCTCCTTATCCCTCTCCCTCTGTGTGTGTGTGTGTGTGTGTGTGTGTGTGTCTGTGTGATTGTGTGTGTGTTGATTCCCACTTTGTGTCTGGTATAATTGTTCTTCCACTTGAACTAATTTCTTTACCGTTTCCTGTAGTAAAATTGTATAATGGAACTGAACACGACTTAATTGTATACCAGTTATTAAAGGAGATAGTCACCGAATGCAGAATGCTAGGTTGGCACTGTGCTTAGATGCTTTAAAAACACTCCATTGTTTCATGGCTCCTGTAGTCTCTGACCAGAGAGCTGCAATGATGCTTGTCTCTGTCCTTTGTGTTTCCCTCACTGGCTGTCTTTAAGGTTTTCTCTTTAACATGAGTGTTCAGAATTTTTGGTGATGATAAGATCTTCTTCATTTTACTCTTTCCTGAAGATTTTCCTTTCCTTCTTGGATCTGTGGTTTCTAATTTTCATGGAATCTGGCAAATTTTCAAGCCCAATGTCTTTTGAACACTTTTCTGCTCCTGTCCCCTCTGAGTCTTAACAGCGAAGGGCTGTGTATCACAGCCCTGGTTCCTTACACAACTGGGAATCTGCTGAGTTCTCTCCCAACTTCTCTCTCTGCACTTTTTGAGTTTACTTTGCTGTAACTTCAAGCTCTCCAACTTTTCTTTTAGTGTTTCTAATATTTTCTTAGTCCTGTCCAATAAAATCTCCTCTTCAGACTTATATGTTCTGTGTGTGTATGCACATTGTGTGTGTGTGTGTGTGTGTGTGTGTGTGTGCGCGCGCGCGTGCATGCGTACATCATCCCCTCTCTGTTTGTATTTCTTTATTAAATTCTCAGTTACATCATGCTAGCTGGTTGAATGAGCACTGTTGGATGGTTCTCTATCAGGTGAAGTTTTTCATTGTTACTGTCTGTTATTTGGATTTATTTTCTGTGTTTGGGTTACAATTTATGACTCTTGTGATGCCCAGAAATTTTATACTGAGGCTAAATGGACTTAGTCAACACTGTTGAGACTTTGGGTTTTGTTTTTAAACATCAAGGACTTTGGTTATGGTCAGTAGTTATGTCACTGGTGATTTAGTTTAAACCTGTCAAAGCTTCCTTTTTAGGTAGTTTTCTGGTGGGTCCTACATACTAAAGGTTGAATTAAGTCACACCACTAGAGTCTCATGCTTTGGGTGCTCTGTGCGTTCTATAGGGGCGCTGCAGCCCCATGTAATATCCTAGAATCACTCAGCTTACTGCTCCCTGATAATTCTTTTCACAGCCTCATAGAGACTTGCTCTTCTCATGATCAGAGACCTAGCATGTGTCTTGTGAAGCCTCTGGCTTACTTTGCCCAGGAACCCTTCCCCTCCATTCTTAGCTGTGTCAGCCCCTGCACTCTGACTACACTGAGGACATCTACTGTCCAACATCTGAAACCAGTTGTCACTTATGTTTTTCTAATTCTTAGTTGCTGAAGCAGGAAGGGTAAACTCTGTGCCTGTTAATCTGTTATCACTAACAGAGGAAGACTATACACTCTTTCCATTCTTGACTTTGACAACTGAGAAACACAGACTCACAGGCTGGCGGGATGGCTCAGTAGGTAAACGAGCTTTTGATCATGCTTGATAACCTGGGACCCACATGATGGAAGGAAAGAACCAACTCTCCCAAATTGTCCTTGAATCTCCACATATTTATATGTCCCCTCCACTAATAAATAAATTTAATTAGAAAATAATAAAAAAACTGTACAAGGACAAATAAGTTGCAGAAGTTAATTTTGCACACAGCTTACTAAACAGAAGAGATTAACCACCATTGATATTTTATCGTGTCTTGTCCATATTTAGTGACACTAACAGATGGGAGTTTTAACAAATTTAGCACTTTTGTGGGTGTGTGTAGGAACTTGGGACTCGAATGAGCAAAACTATGTAGTTGGTATAAATCTTTCAGTGGAGCTAGGAACATTGCTGTCCCTTGCAGACGATATGATTCACAATTTAGATAGCACAAAAAAATGAAGGGGGAAATGGCTGAAAGTAGCAATGCTGTTCAGGAAAAGGATTTCCGTATATCAATATGAAGTAAGATGTAATAGTGAAACACTCTTCACTGCAGCCACAGCAGACCATGGGCCACAATATTCAGATTCATAGAGTTTCAGGTTATGGAAAATAAACAGAAACAAACTGTGAGAACTAAATGGCAATGTTCGCTGCAACGGCAGATCTCTACTTATCTAAATGACCAGGGAGAGATTATACTCTCACTTGTGAGCTCCTGACACCATTTCCCACAAATTAAACTCTAAGTTACTTGTAATCCTCATCAACAGCCAGGTGGGATTCCTCCCCCCCTCCCCCCCCAGAGGTAGGCAATAGGATTCCATAGCCTAAAGTTTGAGACAATCCATGGAACTTTTGAAACCAGAAAATAATGAGATGGGAGTTTCCAGACCAGACACTGAAATGTATAATGAGCTAGAATAACCACCACTACATGGAGCTGTGCAGGGGTAGGCAAAGCAGATCACCTGGGACAGACAGAGCTCCACGAGACCAAAACTATCCAAGAGAGTTAGAAGTGGCGTTTTGAATCAGTGAGGTAAAGATGGACTTGTTCGATCAGCACATCTGAATTTGCTATGCAGTGTAGTTGGAATAGAGGGTTCATGAAAGTCAGAACCCAGCCTGTGTCAGAATGAATGAGGGAGACGGAGGCATTAAGCTCGGAGCTGACCGAGGGAGCCGGAAGCATTATGTGCGTGCTTCAGGTCTCTAATGATTTGGCTCTGTCCGTTAAAATGAAAAGGTGTTTAGGTCTTATAGACATACATAAAATCATGTATGTACATGTGACATTAAAGAGAAAGCATCTTGGAGAACAAAGTGGACTCATGGGACAGGGGAGAAAGGGAAGCATAGAGAGGTTTGCAGGTGTTTTCTAGTCCTTTCTGTTGCTCTGTTAAAACATTAAAACCAAGAACAGCTCAGGGGGTAAGGGTTTACTTAGCTAACACTTCCAGGCCACAATGCATCACTGAAGAAAGTCGGAGCAAGAACTCAGCGCGGAACAGGATGGCAGGCCTGATACACAAGCACATACATAAACCACACACATGCACAAATAAGATAAAAAAAAGGTTTTCAGAGCCCAAAGATTCACATGAAAGAATGAGGTGAGATCCTTTTTAAATTTCAAGCCCACCAGTCTATTTTGTTCTCCAAGACAGCTTCTCTTTAATGTCACATGTACATATATGATTTTGTGTATCTGTATAATATCTAAACATCTTTTCCTCTCAGCAGATCAGCACCATGCTTAACGCCTCCACCTTCCTTATTCATTCTGACACAGATTGAGTTTTGACTTTCATAAATTTCATAAATTCAAATTAAATAAAGTTCAACAGAGGCATCATACAAATTTACTGTCAGCTGCCAACTGAGAGATAATCTGCAATAATTGAAGTAGGACGTAAGGGATCATGCACCCAGAGAGGTGAACAGCAGACTGGACAGGGCCAGAGGATGTACAGAAGAGAGAACCCACAGGCTAGAAGAGGCTACGATAAGATTAACAAAAAAATCCTTAGAATGAAGGGGAATACAGGCAAAACATAGTAGGATGGCCCCTTGGAACCTACAGTATTGGCGCTATAAAGTCCAACAGCACTGTGCAGAGTGAGGCAGTGAAGAAAGGCTTGCCAGAGATAACATGAGAACTATGGGATGCTGATAATGCACAGTCCCCAGACAGTTTGCCATGCACTAGAGAGACAACTGTCTTCAGAAATGTCACAAGAACAACACTCTGCCTTGGGAAGGTAGGGGGAAGCCTAAATACTCGATCATAGGAAAGTCAATCACAGGAAAGTGGATTGACAGTGGCAGATTTACAAATGAGCCCATTACACCTCTGTTAAAATGAGAGGACCCTGAGTCAGTCTCTCTCTCTCTCTCTCTCTCTCTCTCTCTCTCTCTCTCTCTCTCTCTCTCTC
>NC_034591.1:101376318-101416386 GCF_900095145.1 Mus pahari | reverse complement strand
TGGTCTCGAACTCAGAAATCCGCCTGCCTCTGCCTCTGCCTCTGCCTCTGCCTCCCAAGTGCTGGGATTAAAGGCGTGCGCCACCACTGCTTGGCTTTGAGTGTGTCTCTTAAGATGAATTCAGAATGCAACACTGAGCAAGAACGAATTACGAGATCCCCGAGGGGGTGGTGAGGGGGGGTGAGGGTCTAAAGCATGAAGGACAGAAGGATGTCATTACACATCACTCATGGGATACACATGTAGTGTGGAGACTGTGATACACGTGAGATTTTCTATACTCTGAGTGAGTGTTCCCGAAGTCCGTGTGTCAAAGTCTTGTTTCCCCAGGATGGCACTATTGAAAGGGGCAACCAGAGAGTGTGACCCGATGGGAAGTCCTACTATCATTTGGTACACATACTCCGATGGCATTGTGGGACTCATCCACTTTTCTTCTTCCCTCCCCTCCCCATTCCTTTCCTTCTCCATCTCCATCTCCTCTTCTCCTCTCTCCCTTCTCTTTCCTTCCCTCTCCCTTTCCTTCTCTTCCTTCTCTCTCCCAGATCGTCCCTCCCCCTCCCCTTTTCCTTCCTTGCTTTTGTCCTTTATCCTCCTTCTTCTCTCCCCTCCTCAACTTTTTTTTTTTTTTCAAAATTATTGTTCTTAACACACAGTCTTGCCATGTTGCTCTGGTATTCTCTCTGTATTCCAGATGGGACTTAAAATCATAACGCTCCTTTGGAGTTACAAGCATGGTTCAGCACCCATGGTCTTGCCTCCCCCCTTGTTTCCTGCCTCACAAAACATGAAGTCTTGTTCTGTGTCTGCTGACTGAGACCTCTCTCAGACACCCAGGGTACTAGTTCCACTTGGTCTTTTGTTGGAACCTCTAAAAATGTATGCTAAGTAACCTTTGTCTCTTTGTAACTTAATTACCTCTGGTATTTTGTAATAGTGCTGCAAGGATGGAAAACAGAAATGATTACAAACAAATTAGTCATGATTAGATTTGGAAAGAGAGGAAGGGAACTCGGTGGAACGGAGAGATGTAGGCTCTTGTGCAAGAAAATGTTTTCCTAGGCTTAAAAGCTGAGGCAAATTGATAATTTGTTGATATAGAAATATCAACAAACGTTGTCTAGAAAAGATTTTTGTTAGAGAAGTTTTAGGAAAGAGTCATATGAAAGAGTGTATGTACTGATGATATGATTTCCCCCCTCTGGCTTTCTATATGTCACAGTGCAACTATGAGAAAATACTTGTGATATATATGGCAGAAATGCTTAGCATTCAACCATACAATTCCCCACGGCCTTCTCTTCATCTACGTGTGACGACCCTGGAGGGAAGGTCTGAGTTCTTCTCCAGCTCAGCATGTAAAGAGACTCATGTTGGAATAAGATTCTCTCCCTTCCTCTAGGTTGGTGAACATGAGGCAAGCACCAATCAGGCTCACGGGCTGGGAACCCCTCAGGAGGCACTAGCACAGCAGTGTTGCACAAATAACAAATCTCATTTGTCTCAGCAATCTCATTTCTGGGCACATTCCTCAGAAGGGTGCTGATCAGGCAACAAGGCAAGTCAGACTCCCCGAGTTTTATTGTGCAGACCTGGTGAAAAGACACAGTGTCAACATAAAGGGGTGACACTCATATCTTGATTTCTGAAAATATTTACATGATACAGAAAGTTCAATCTTAAACTTACAAGCAGTGTCTACTGGGGCTGGAGACATGGCTCGGCAGTCAGGAACACTGGTTATTTTCTCGGAGGACACAGGATTGATTCCTAGCATCAATGTGGTCTACAGACATTCAGACAAATACTCATTTACATGAAATTTAAAAATATGAATAAAACACAACTAGTGCATATTTTAATATCTATACGTTTATATGTTTTGACACACAGTGGCTCCCTTCTTCTCTGGGATCTCATTTTTAGTAGCCTTGGGAATTTCCACAATACCATGCCCAGTACCATCCCTTTCCCTTGCCAATGCCAAGACCACCAAGGAGGACAGTGTGACTCTGAAGAGGAGGAGAGCAGGACTTCCTCGTGCTTGCTCTGTTTCCTTTATTGCAGATAAGCAATGTATGGGTATAGAACAAACCTCAACTGCTTACATTCAGTTAGAATACAAGCACCTATGTGAACATGTCATGTGTTTTTCTTAGAATGTTTTATATGCACATGCATGTGTATATATGTGTGTGCATGTGTGTGTGTGTGTGTGTGTGTGTGTGTGTGTGTGTTCATGTGTGTGGTGGCAACAGTCTCCCCAATCACTTTCCCAGATACTTCGTAAATTCCTGGGGCTGCAGATTGTCAAGGACCCCGTAATTACGTAGATGACATTTTATCCTGATCATGGAATAAAATTGAATTCACAAGCAAGGCACAGAAAGAGAGAAACAGCAATATCTAATTATAAAATAGAATAATCATAACAATATGCAGTCATAAAAGTTATTTAAGATTCATTAAATGTTTATTTCTAGAATTTTCCATTTTATTTTTCAGCCCTTAGTGGTAGTAGGTTCTCCCGTGGGTCTGCTCTTTTGTCACAAGTATTAAGTTGTTCTAGACCAGTGGTTCTCAACCTTCCCAATGCTATGGCCCTTTAATACAGGTCTTCATGTTGTGGTGACCCCAACCATAAAATGTTTTTCTTTGCTACTTCATAACTATAAATTTGCTACTGTTATGAATCATAGTGTAAATATGGCAGGTCTCCAGGGCACTCCTGAGGGTCTGTGGCCCTTTCTTCCTCAGCTCTCTTTCTATCCTTCTAATTACTGTTGAGTATACCTTCTCCCTTGATCCTCCAAGCTTATGCAGGAGAGGCTTAGCAAAGCTGAGTGTGGAATGAAGAGGGAGAGAAGAAGAGACAGACAGCTCACAAGATCAACCGACATCCCAGGCTTGGAGATGGGCAGCTCTGCCAGGTACTCAGGTGGTCCCAGGGAGACCTGCTTTCCCAGCAGGCTGACACTCAAGCCAAGGCTAGTGTGTTCCGTGCAGACACCCTGGGTGGCCCATGATGCAGGAAACACTTGTCCATATGCTCCTTCCGGGGCCTCTTATCTACACAGCCCCAGCTAGTGACTATAACCCCAAAGTAGCATCAGAACCCAGAGTCTCGTGTCCACTCAGATCCTCGGAACAGTCCTCTCAAGCCTCTCGGGGTATTCTGTCTTTCTCCTCCCTCTTCTGTTTCCTCTTCTTTTACTAATCCTAGCAAGGCTGACCCTGGGAGCCCCTGAGTCCCTGCCCCCTTCTTCTGGGTGCTTCTGCTCTTCTCATTCTCCCCTCAGATTCTGCAGGGCTCACAGGCCCTGCCAAGTTCTACCTGACCAGGGAGCTACTTTTAGATGCTTGGCTGACCTTAACCCTGCCCCAGAGGCTCACCTGTGTATCTGCTGGACTTACCTCTGCTCAGCAGCTAGGCCAGTGCTCC
This sequence comes from Mus pahari, assembly GCF_900095145.1. Lineage (NCBI taxonomy): Eukaryota > Metazoa > Chordata > Mammalia > Rodentia > Muridae > Mus > Mus pahari. The sequence goes on along the minus strand of NC_034591.1, from coordinate 101,412,944 downwards.
TTGAAGGTACTAAGTGGCCCAGGTGTCTGTGGCTAGTGAGTGAGTGACGCTCCCTCACAACGCAGGGCTTAGAGATAAGAAAGATTATGGCCTGTTGTACTAGCTCTGGGAAAGTCCAGGGCACTGCTGAATCAGAACCATGATCATTGCCGAAGCCTCTGCGTTAGTATCTAGGCCAGAGAAAGCTCTTGCTTGGTATCCATTGGTCTGTCTGTCCATCTATTCATCTATCCATCCACTCATATGTCTACCTACTTATTAACTATTCATCAGTCATCTTTTTATCCATCTGACTATCCTCGCTCTACCTAGTATCATCTGTCTGTCTGTCTGTTTGCCTGCCTGCCTACATACTTATCTATCTTGCTATCTATTTGGTACAGCATCTGCTGGCCCAGGGAGGAGGAAGTGGGGATCCTTCCTGTGCTGTGCATACCCCACAGGGAAGGTTTGAGGAGTGTTGTTGAAAATGAAGAGCTGACTTAGTAGAGTGCTAGCCTTGGGAATGGAGTTCAATTCCTAAAACCTTTGGCCTTTTGTTTTAAAAGAGCAGAGCATGGCAGCATGTGCTTGTAATGCTAATGCCTGGGGAGGCAAAGGCAGGTAGGTTCTGGGGTTCACTGGGTGGCCAATTCTAGTTTACTTGGCAAGTTCCAGGCTGGTGTAGAGAGCCCATGTCTCAAAACAATGTGAAGACTACCCGAGGAATGACAGCCAAGGTTGTCCTCCAAGTTCTACACGTATGTGCATACGTATGTACCTTCACACATATGTACATGCATATGTAACCTCACCCCACCCCCACACATATGTACATACATATGTACCCCACTCCACCCCCAGAAATTATTAGAATAAGGAAATATTGTTGCAGAAGACATGGTGGATGGTTCTTTGAAATTGCAGCGGATGAAGTTTTGAAGGGAAAGAAGAAAAGGGGAGCTGGGGGAAGAGAGTGAGGGAAGAGGGATGGGGATGGGAGGCCTTCCTGGGTACCAGACAGTCTAACTTTTGTAGGTTCCACCCCAGAGTATATAAAAGAATTAAAATGCACCCAAATCCCACATTAAACAGAATTATTTTGCTATAAAATTCTTGGAAAGAATTTTTATAATTTTGCTTTTGAAATGATTTGGCTGCAGTTTGCAGGCTCAGTTTACGATCGCCTCTGACTTCTCAGCCACCCTCACGCTCAGGAATCTATGCAAGGCGAGGAAATCTAAGGTACAAATTGTTTTCAAATGGAGGGAAAATCCCATGAGTTTGCAGTGGACCCCACCGAGGAAGTTAGGGTGTATTTATGAATTTTCTATTATTTTCATTTTTATTCTTCTGTATTTTGGGATCAAGTTTTTTTTCCCCTGGTCATTATGTTTTGTTGAGTAAAGAGGTTATAGGCCCAAAATACAGGCAAGGGTTTATAGGAAACAGTCTTGGGAGGGATGGAGAGAGAAGCCTTTTTGCAGAGAGTTTGTCTCATCTCCAAGCCAGACCATTCCCTTGTGGACAGTCTTTATTCCAGCTGGCCTCCCAGAGCCCAGTCACCACTGGACCAGGCAAGGGCCAGCCCTTGGGGAGGGGGTGGCTGTGCAGTTGCCATGTACTGGGGAGTCTGGGAGGGTCAACCTAGGTCAACTTGTCACATCCAATTGTGGGCCTGCAGTTATGAGAAACCTGCCTCAGGCCAAGGAAGCTGTGAGGCCACCAGGGGCCTGGCGGCAGGACACCTGTACTTTGTCACTCAGACTCCGTGGAACTGGCCCTGAGGAGTTGGGGGAGGGACCTGAAAGCTACTTGATGACTCCTGTGTTCAGTCACTGGCGGTTTATGATCTGAGAGGTGAACTGGGGAGCAGCCGCATGTGAATCTTGTTCCTAACACACTGAATAAAAATGCAGACCAACCTTGTGTGTTGGGACTTCTTTTTTTTTTAAACAAAAATAAAATAAAACAAAACTCATAGCTCACTTTAGTAATGGTGTTGAGATCTGTAAGCACCCCCACCCCCCACCCCACGACTGACCTGACATCTTTCTGAGGAATCCATGCAGGGATGGAAAGGGACTCTGTCCCTCACAGATGGAGTCTCCCTGGGGTGTAGGCTGCTGTCTTTGACCCCAGCCACCACCTCAGCTCTGTGGGGGTTTTCCCCCTGGTGTACTGTAGCCGATTAAATGAGGTGCTATGATTAATAGGATCTCTTCTTCACGTCAGGATGATGTATGGGCTGCAGGAGCAGGTCTGACCACAGCGTGGGGGGCTGTGCAGGGACCACACCCAGCAGATCCTCAACAGACTAGGACTTGGCACTAGCTTGTGATAGAGACATATCCCATGCGTTGATGAAAGCTTCAGGATGGAGTTAGCAGTACATGGGAAGGCCAGCAGCGGCTGGCTGCATGCTGTCAACTGTTTTCTGAGGTGCTGGGGCTGGAGAAGTGAGGCAGGGCTTAGAAGTCAAGCTCCTGTTTTTCTCCAAGCTCCCTCCACTGGCACGGTGCTCCCTCAGAGCCTGCAGCCTGCACTGGATATGTAGTGACGGTGCCATCAGCTCTCAACGCTTGGTTTACTGGCTTCATTCAGTTGGTCTTTGCCTGTCTAACTTGAGTGCTCGTGGTTGGTCCCCAGCTTCCCTCCACCTGATAGTTCAGGGATCCTGACTTCCAGTGCAGTGGATGAGCAGAGCTGGGCCCGAACACTCTGTTTTGAAGCCCTTGTATCTGAGGAGTGGCTTCACACCCTGTTGATGTCACAGTGCTTATGAGTATGTCCCCCAAAGCCAGCACATGAGCAGCCATGTCTGCCCATCATGGTTCTTGGTGCTTTGCATGTTATAAGTCAGTCTCACAAAACACCACTGTGGGAGACTATCAGTCTAATTCACTGACTCTAAGGTGCATCCTCCCCTAGAACACCGACCTGTGACCTCTCTGTCACTAAGACAGCCAGTGGTATCTTGCACTTGGCCGTAAGCCATGATGACTGGGTTAAAAAATATTAAACAACAACAACAACAACCATCCTTCAAAATGGGGAGGAGAGCTCCAGCATCCACAGACTCTGAAGCTGAAACTCAGAGAGGCCAAGTAACTGACCCCGAGCCACACAGCCAAAAAGTGATGGTGACTTGACTGGACCTCCTCTCTGCTTGCAACACGTTGCAAGACTGGCTTCAAGAGCTAGTGTTGCTGAGCTCCCCTTCCGGAAGGACTCTCCTTGGGAGCTAATGAAGCCTCTGGCCTTTTGGGGAAGGGACTAAAGGATACTTTCTCCAAACTTAAGCTCAGCGATCTCAAGCTGGGCAGAAGTCAGCTCTTAGCCACAAGGACATCTACACAAGAGCGCTTGCTGCATTCTTGCCTGGTTGATAAGTTAATCGCTGAAAAAGGAACTGGTGGGATACACCCAAGGCTGAGCAACTCCGAGGCACATGCTGGCAGAAAAGAAAGTGATAGGGACCTGGAAAAAAAGAGCTTTATCACCCTGGCATTGACAATGTCACAGGAAGGGAGTGGCCCCAAAGCCAGTGGTGCAGGGTGGACCTTGAGAAAGTAGATTGCTTTCCAGTGGAGAAAATATAGCCCCAAGGCAGATGACTCAAGGGAACACCGAAGCTCTGTGCAAAATTCAAAAAAGCCAAGCAGAGAGTATACCCCACCAAACAGAGAACAAGGCGGAAGACAATGAGGAGACGGAACTGAGCGGGAGGAGTCCAGAGAGTCCCCGATAAAATAATCTCCTTTCACCAAAGGGGCGCATGTGTCTTTAGACCAAAAACACAGTGGTTCAGGTACTCTTCAGGAGAAAGTATCAAAATGCATAAGGATGTGTAAGGAGAAAGATGGCTCCTGCCCTTCCTTGTGTCCATCTTAGAAGGGGATGGAGCAACCTTGGTAACTGCTGGGGGACAGGTTCCAGGAAACATCTTGAGAGGTCTCAGTAGGTGTAAGAAGCACAGATGTCTCTCTCAGACTGACTTGCCCTGGGCTTCAGGCTCTGAGACAGCCACAGAAAGCCTTTAGAATCTAAAGTTTAGATGGAGATAAAAGGTGGAAATTAATAGTGGATCTTTATGGTGGACTTTGGATGCTAGAGATGAGGAGACCTCTCCCCTACACTAGAACAGAGCTGGGGTTTTGCTGCTGTACCCAGATGCACTCAGCCCCACCTGGCTCCTCACATGATCTTCATAGCCCATCAGCACTGCCCCGTAAAGCAGATCTGGGGTACAGTCTTGTGGACCCCACACTCCACCTCCATAGTGGATAGTGATAGTGTCCTCATACTGGGCACACTGCGGTGCTTCCCAGGGAATGCCTAGCTGCTCTCACAGGATAACTGCTGAGTGCAGGGGAGTGGGCGTCTCACACAAGCCTCCTCAGGAGGCTTCCTTCCTGGTCAGTCCTGTGGAAACCATCAGCCATTCACAGGAAGCAAGCCCACTTCCTTCCCTGAGTGCACCCCGCTCCTCCATTAAATGCCTTCATTCCACCTTAGCCTCAAGTGCTGCTTTGTCTCTGAGTTTTTTTCCCCTCTGGGTTTGTGTGTGTGTGTGTGTGTGTGTGTGTGTGTGCGCGCGCGCGTGTGTGTGTGTGTGTGTATGTGAGATAGCACATCATTTGGGGGCCTTTGGGCTGGGTTTCAGCTGTTTTAATGACACAATTGTCCTTCCATAGAGAGGACTTACAAAGCTCCACACTGTCATTTCTGGGATTTGGATTCCTAGTTGGCATGGCCATGGGGTTACTAGGTCTCAGAATTTACACCTTCATGACTCTCAATAGATATTGATGAAGTGACAGAGTGTCTCCAGTCACCCAGAAGTGAGATGAAGATGCCAGCACAGGCCAACTTTGTGAGGAGCAAATGCTCCTGGCTGAAGTCACCCCCACTTTGGCCCAAAGGTCTAAGCAGCTTTTTCTTTCATTGTTCTACTGTGTCAGTCTCGGTCAGTTTCTGTAGACAAAGATGGATATGAGAACAAACAACTCTGCATAGCTCATGTGTTTGCTTCTCTGCCTGTTGCTATTAAATACATGAAAAGATCAACTTAAAGGAAGGGTTTATCTTGGCTCCCAGTGTGAGGTACAGTGTGTCATGGTGGGTGAAGGGATGCTAACAGGAGTGGGAGCTTGCTGGTCACATTGTGTCTAAGTCAGGAAGCAGAGAGAGAAGGGCAACCTAGTGCTTGCTCATTTTCCTTTCTTCCCTTTCTGTTCAGTCCAGGACCCCAGCCCATGGAATGGGTCACTTACACTGAGGGTGGGTTTTTTTCTCCTTAGTTTAGCCTCTCTAGAAACTCCTTTGCAGACATGTTCAGAGGTGCGTCTCCTAGGCAACTCCAAGCCCAGGCAAGATGACTGTGAATACGCGCCATTTTGACCAAATTATTTCCCCCTATTTCCACTAGGAAGCAAGTCAATCTCAACCTCTCAGCAAACTTGCTCAATAGTTTTGCCATCTAAACAGAAGTCCTCTGTGGTCCCAGGGCTGGAGGGCATGGGGTGAAGGAATGAATAAGCACACTGAGTCAACAGACTGAGGATTTGAGAAGACCTTGAAACTCTGGAAAAGGAGCCATCACCCGGTCAGATGAAATGTTACATAAGGCATTTAGTTAAAAAAAAAAATCAACTGCATATGGATGGATGGGGAAGCCCTGCCTTACTTAATAGCTGTTCATGTGAAACAGACCCAGAGACTGCAGTTGACCTCAAGCTCAATATGAATCATCTGTGTGCTGTGGCTGCCAAGGAGACTAATATAATCTTGGGCCATGTTAAGGGAAGTAGAGTATTGAGACCCCAGGAGGAGGCATTCCCACCAGGCTCTGATTAATCAGACCACACTGGGAAGGGACACTGGGTCTTTTCATCTCCAACTCAGGCTTCTTTCTTCACAAGAGATGCCTTGGATGTTTGCTGGGTCCCCAGCACCATGGTGGAGGTGAATGAGATGTTATCCCTGTCCGCACAGTTTCCAGTCTGATGGAAATGACCCTAGTGCTGTATTTCACATTGCACTGGATAGAAGGCCACCATAGAGAGTTTCCTCGGCTGTGAGTAGAATTGTTTTGAGACAGGGTATCATGTAGTCCATGGTGACCTCTTGCTCTGTAGCCAAGAATGACCTTCAGCTTTAGATTGTCCTGTCTCCACCTACCAAACGTTGGAATTACAGGCATGTGTCAGTATGCCAGATTTTAGCAGTGCCACAGATTGAACCTGGGCACATGTGCATGCCGGGCAAGCATTATACCAACTGAACTTCATCCCCAGGCCCTTAGAAGTGCTTCAATAATTTCCAAGCAGCACATAGATCACAGGCACACAGAGCACTCACTCATACACCCAAAGCACATATATGCACACACACACACACACACACACACACACACACACACACACACACACTGTCTCCTCAAGGCCTGTACCTCTATTCCCTTCTCTGTCCTGCTCTGTCCTCCTTTTAGCTTGCCGACCTCCTCTGTGCTTCAGTGCCTCTGACACACCCCAGACCGACCTGCTGTGCTGAGCATGTTCAATGGGCCTTCAGCATCCATCCCAGGATGGCCCCTGCTGCTACTGAAAAGCCTGCGGAGCTGCAGTCACACTTCATAGGCTGCCCTGGAGCCAGGTACAAATTAGGCTTGGAAGATGGTCTCACAGCCTAAGCCTAAACTCCCACTACTATAACTCTAGCTCCAGGGCAAGTCACATTCCTGTGTCCAGGCATGGCCACCAGGATGGGCCATATCAGGTCGAGTGATACCCAATTCTCATACCACATAGGTTGCTGGGATAACTGGTTCCTGTTTTCCAAGTCAGAGAAACCTGATGTCCTGTGAAGTGTGACAAGGACAGGAGAAGACACAGAAAGCTGCATGACTGGCCTTTGTGCTTTCACTAGAGACCAACTTGTGTTCATGGAGCCTTATGTTCACTCAAATCCAGGGGACAGAGGAACAAAATCCAAGCATGTGTCTAGGGAGAACTGGGACGATGTGGGAGGTCCTGTTGACCACTACAGTAGTCATCAACTTCCTGAACGCAGATTGGGTGGCGGCTTCCTGGACTTGAACTTCAGGCAGCCTCCTGATGCCTGCTATGTGAAACCAAACCCTGATCAAGACTCACTCCTGTCTTGTATCCTGGTGTCAAAGATCATTGTCCTGAGCCTGGGCCTCTAAGTTCTCAGTACAACTCCCTGGTGTTGGTGAGAACAAAGGTGACACCCCGAGTACCAGAAAGTTCATTGAATGTAGCTCAGCTGGGCCATGAACCCAGCTCTGTCGGTTCATCATCGGCTCAGTCCTCTAATCCACAAGCCACATTCAGAGAATCATACCACAGGAGCATGTGACCTGGGTATGCCTTTCCAGGTGGAAGACCAAAGGATTTCGAGAGAACAACAGACAAGTGCTGACCGAATTGCAGGGCCGGAGAGATGGCTCGGTAGTTAAGAGAACGGATTGCTGCCCCAGATCACCTGGGTTTGATTCCCAGCACCCACATGGTGGCTCACAACCATCTGCAACTCCAGTTTCAGGAGATCTGACGCCCTCTTCTGGCCTCCACGGGCACTGCATGCACGTTGTTCACAAACACAGATGCAGGCTAAACACATACACATAAAATTAAAAAATTTTTTTTTTTAAAATCTTTTAAAAATGCATTCCACTGCATTTTCCAAAAACATGAGCAGAGGGACATTTCTGGCCCAGAGTGTGCTTCCTGGACCTTATTCTTGAATTAAGAAGAGGTATGTGCTTTCCCTTTGATCTTGAGCCAACTTTTGTGACAATCTTTGAGAAGGACACTGTGACAGATGCTTCTGTGAGGTCATCGGAATCTGTACAGCCTCTGCTGGTTCTCTGGGAAGAGTTATCCTTTGCACCTGACCTCCATGTTTGAAGAAGCCCAGTTTGGACTCAGCCAAGAACTCAGCCCGCAGTAAGCATCACCTTGCTAGACAGACCTACAGACAGGCCTACAGACAGACATGCCTAAAGGATGCTTGAGACCTGGCCTTTGCCTCAACCAGACTGATGTTTGGTGGGACAGAGACGAGCTGACCTCTCAGTGAGCTATCACAGTTTTCAATCTGTAATCAAATAAATGTGTGCCGTCTTACTTTCCAGCCAAGTTTTGTCTCTCTTCCCTGAGACAGGAACCTAGACCCAAATCTACATGGCTGGGCACTCACTCTTCTGGAAACATTCAGAAAGCTTCTGCCTGGCCTCGTGTCCTGGAAACTCACAGTTGACTAAGACCCCTCAAGGAACGTGTGCTCTTTTCCAGGTGACAGTTTGTGAAATGGATAATGAGGGCTAAAAACGGAGCTACAGAAAAATAAAACAAATTCATCAGGCTCTGACTGGTTCGAGTAATAAAAGAAATAAGTCCTGTGCTGCTCTCTTCAGGCAAACAAGAGTTTGTGTAAAGGAGTAAATAGGGCCTTCGAGCAGGGGGAGGGACTGCACCAGGACAGAATGTGTGACTGAGGGTGGAGGGCACATTCAAAGAAGGACCACAGAGGAGACTAGACAGAAGCAGAAGGGATTAGGACTACACTCTGCCACACTTTAGGGCCACCAGTCTTGGCCCATCAAGTTTATCCCCCCATAATCTCAAAATGGCTACTGGAGACCTAGGTACTACCTGTAAAGCTGATTTCTGGCTAAATGTGAGCCAAGTTTCCATTCCTGTGTCTATCTGAATAGAAAAGATGGCTCTCTAAATGTCTTTGTGTCCATTGATCAAGACATGGCTGTGGAGCTGGACCAGGAGGAAGAGAAGAAAGAAGAGAAGGAAGAAGAGGATGAGGAAAAAGAAGAGGAAGAAGAGGAGGAGGAAGAAGAGGAGGAGGAAAAAGAAGAGGAAGAAGAGGAGGAGGAAGAAGAGGAGGAGGAAAAAGAGGAGGAAGAAGAGGAGGAAGAGGAAGAGGAGGAGGAAAAAGAGGAGGAAGAGGAGGAAGAGGAGGAGGAAGAAGAAAAGGAAGAAGAGGTGGAGGAAGAGGAGAAGAGGAGGAAGAGGAGGAGAGGAGGAAGAGGAAGAGGAAAAAGAGGAAGAAGAGGAAGAGGAGGAGGAGTAAGAAGAGGAGGAGGAAGAAGAAAAGGAAGAAGATGTGGAGGAAGAGGAGGAGAGGAGGAAGAGGAGGAGGAGGGGGAGGAGGAGGATGTGGCAGCTGAGGCCTCGTGTCTGAGGACAAGCTAAGTCACAGCATTGGTCTGGTTCCCATGACTTGGTGTCCCCCTTCAGCAGGGTGGGAGCTGCCCTTGTCAGGAATTGGGGCACAAGGGAAAGACTGGTCACCAGGATCTCATCTATAATCACAATACTCAGGAACTGGCAGCAGAGAGGTCAAAGTTCAAGGTAATCCTTTACCACGTAGCCAGTTGGGAGTCAGCCAGGACATTAAAACAAACAAACAAAAACCAAAGTGGTCTTGGACTTCTTTGAATTCTCCCACAGAAGTTCTTTCAGGCTGCTCTGAGACTGAACCCCAAGCTCATCCTGGATAACAGAGCTCAATGTAATGGCTGTCTGTGTAATGCTGCAAAGCCCAAGGGTCCCCAAATGTCCCGCATGGTGTAAGCACTTCAGAGGTATAGAAAATCCTGCAGTGCCCATCTCGTTAATGGCCCAGCATCTGGTGTCTCCCATGGCTGTTCCAGGGGCTGTGGAACCTACCAGAATACCATCTGCTCCCTGCCTTCAACCCCCAGAAGGTGAGTAGAATCATATAGACAGCTCTGAGCAGGGCTTCAAGAGTAAGCCAGCCGGCTTGTCACCTGCCATAGCCCAGACAAGGTGATAGGAGAGTCTCTTGGGGCCCAGCTTCAGATTTTGAGGGACAGAGGGGCTGGAGAGATGACACAGTGGTCAAAATTGATTTCTGCTCTTGCAGAGGACCCAAGTTCAGTTCCCAGCACCCACATGGGGGTAGCGCACAATTTCCTGTAACTTCAGCTCCGGGGAATCTGCTTTTCTCTTCTGACCTCCACAAAGGACCACACTGAGGTGCACATTCGCATGCAGAGACATGTGTGCATGCATATAATTTATAAAAATCTTTTTTAAAAAAAGTAAATCTTAAGTGGGAGAAACCAACTTTGGTTGTAGTAAGATGCGAGGCTGTTCATTTCTGTAGATTTACTAATGCACTGAGTGAACTCCAAGTCTGGACTTTGAAATTAAAACAGTTCCTGACCTAGCTGGTATGACTTTAGGTTTGTTTGTTCAGCTCGAGGCCTCAATCTCTAAATATGAACAGGACATGTATGAGAATTTTGTTCTTTTCTTTCTCCTGCACCAGGTGAGATACAAAGAGAAAAACAAACAACAACAACAACAAAACAAACAAACAACAACAACAAACAAAACCAGGGTTCCTGACTTATAAGAGGTTTAAGTGTTTTCTAAGGAATGGGCAAGAGGAGATATGTGATGTCTCTTTAGAGGAGGGCATTCCTGGAGGTGGGGGAGCCATCATTCTAATGTTTAAGCATAGGTTTTAAGAGTGGAGATGAGGTGAATTCAGTCCCTCTACTCTAACGAGATCTTTATGCTTTTTCTTTTCCATCATGGAAATGAATAGAAACCAAAGTGTTCTAAAGTGGTAGATGCTGGCTCCTTTGTCCTGACCCCATGCGGCCACTGTTTAGGAAATCTTCTTCAATGGCTACTGTGACCTGTGTCCTCCTGTGGCTTCCGAGGCTCGGGGTGGGTGGAAGCCAGTGTCACCCATTCACTGCGGTGTGCAGAGGATCTGCTACCTTGAGGTAGCTGCCTGGAGATGAGGGCAAGGCTGAGGAGTCAGAGGCAGTCCCACAAGGACAGACCCAGCCTGTCTACCTATGCAGGGACATCTGAGCAATTCTCTGGATAAGACAGACTTGGGCTGGAGTTCCTCCCACAGCTCTGACTTTTTTGTACAGCTTTGAACAAATGGTGAAGACCTCTATTTGTGGGCAGAGAGGTGAGGAACTGTGTCTCTTCCATTAGTCCAGGAAGACCTAGAATTCCATATATAACGAAGAATGATCTCGAATCTCTGATCATCCTGCCTCTACCTCCCCGGGGCCAGGAAAGCAGGCAGGCGTCAAGTGTTGAGGATCAAGTCCAAGGCATACTCCCAGGACCGATCCTTCCCTCTGGAAAGTGGAGTGCTCCCTTGTCCCCTGAGGCTGTCAAGTAGAAGGATTGTGGTGGCTACTCACAGTGCCCTCGGTAGCCGACAAAGCCTGTGCAGTCTAGGGGTGTCCCTGAGAGAAGGCAGGCCCAAATGGGAAAGAGATCAGGGCTCAGCTCTTCTCTGGGAAGGTCAGTGGCTGGTGGAGCCACAGGCATGGGCAGAAGGCAGCTCTGCTGGCTGCCTTGGCATGGGCCAGTCCTTCCTCACGTCCTGCTTGGCCTTGAAAACAAGCAAACCTCGTTGGCCTCCCTCTCCAGCTGCTTGCTCCTCGTGCCCCAGATAAATTGTTTCCGCCCTGGGAACCTCCTCCTCCCCAGCCGCCTTCCTGTCGCAACACCTCCGCTGGACAGTAAACTGGGCCCTATCTGTCTCCACCAAGTCCCTGGCTCCCAGCCTGCTACGGGGCACGCCCTCCCTCAGTCGGCAGCCAGATGTGCCTGTGGCATTCCCAGCTGTTCCCTTGACCCCAGTCAAAGCTCCCTCTGTCAAGGGATTTCTCGTCCCTCCTCCACTCCTGTCTTAACTGCTCTCTTCCAGAGTCTGGAGTCCTGAACTTGAGGGAGGGCAGAAATCTCAGGGTCCCTCCTGGAGTTGCTTTTCCATTGTAATTTTCTCTCCCACTCCCTAGTCATTTGCCAGCTCCGGTCTTCATCACTACACCCCCAGTACCCCGACTCCCATGTTCATAGTATCTCTTCCATAGGGCACCCAAGATCTCCATGTGCCCCAGGGTCGAGAGAAGGTGACACTGTGATGACACCCCCACCCCAGGTGAGGGGGCTCTGTGCTCCCCTCATCCCCAACAGACTCCATGTTTATCCCAGGCAGAGGAGACACTTTGATCCCTGCTGGCCACCTCTAAGTTACTGGATAGAGAATTTGCATCTTCACACTCAGCTCGGGCAGACGAGGGTTCTCACTCTCCACTGAGCTTCAGGGACTGTACTGCTGGGACAAGGGGGTCCAGTACTGGATTTGAGAGGAACCAGAGGTCTGGCTAGCCTACTCCATCCAGTCTTTCTGGCTTCAATGTTCTAAGTGACGGATACGCTACCCCAACCCAGTTTATGCAGTGCTGGGAATCGAACCCAGGACTTCTTGCATGTTAGGCAGGCACTGGCCCCTGCCAGCCCTATTCAACAGTCTTAAGATAGTTTGACATGATGATTAGTCAGACTAACTATGAAAACAAAACCTTAGGAAGGTCTGTGAGGGGCAGAATCTCCGCTCAGAGTGACGTGGAAGCCTGGGACACAGACAGGCTGGGGAGCCGGCCTCTCCTGCTCTCTAGGACTCAGGTTGCTGCCTTACATCCTACTTGAGGCCCTTTGTCTCCAACCTCAGCATATGGCTGGCTTCTGCTCCTGCTCCTGCTCCAGCCTCCCAGAGCTCACCTATGCTCAGCCTGCCTGGATACGCATATTGAATCCTTTTCCTCTATGGGAGGAGCTATCTAGCCCAAGTCCAAGACCCTGAGCTGTGCAGGAGCAAGGAGCTGACTGGAGGGAAAGATGACTGAGAGCCATCATCCTTGCTTGCCCCATTCTCTGTGTAAAGCCTGGTGACGCCCACAGCTGGGGTTTACGGAACATTCGCGATGGCCCAGGTCTTGCCCTGAGCATTGAGAATATACCACTTCCTCAAGCCTTACAATGCTCTTCTGAGCTGAGTGCTTCACACACAGATAGGGAATTGGTGAGGGCATATGACTTGCTCCAGGATGCCATTATCAGAACCCAACTCTATCCAGGCTGGCATGACTTTAAGTTTAACGCTTAAGCCCTGACTATGTGTCTGTCCTATAGGAAGGGGACTTGGGAAAAAACTTGTCCCCAACCACACACCAAATAAAGTCCTCTGATCCTAAAACCGTGGTGGCTGTCACTTGCTGTCCATCCTTGAAGGGCGTGTACTTGGAAAGGTATTTCTGGCATAGATATAGGGCCAGACGTTGTCTGAGGCTATCTGCAGTCTCTAGCCTGGGTCCCTTTTTCCCAGTGCCCAGTTCAACTCTGATCTGGGAGAGTCAGATCTATCAAGGACCAGGGTGCTCATCTTGCTCAAGGTCATGGGTATGTTAGAAGCAGGGCCCAGTTCGCAGGGTAGCCCTATCTCCCCTCATTCCATTCTCTGACTCCTGCCTGGGCGAGCCAGTCCTTCCCAGAGCTACATCAATCCTAAGGGTATTTTGGTGGTTAAGGCATGGTGACAAGTCCCAACATGTCATCTCTGAAGGGTTAAGATTAGCAAGGGACCTCAGCTGTGACTCAGAGGTGACTGGGGTCAGGCCAAGCCTGGCTCCTGTTACCACTCTCTGCTGATTCACCAGTGGAAAACATTTTGGTCCAAGACCTTTCTCTGCAGCATCCTCCCTCTTCTAATGGAGCACAGCATGGTGGGGACTGGGCTTTTCCATCCCTCAGCCTCTGAGCCTGGGCTACCCACAGCAGCTGGCATGGCTAGAGATCAGGGGTTCTTTTATGAGGAGTGCTTTGACATTTCCACCAACACCATTCAATCCCTCTTTCCAATATCTATCCCTGACATATTGAGCCCCCAAAGGGTTTAAACCCACATCCTCTACTTCAGAAGGACAAGAAGAGAGCCACAGATGGAGATGCCTATGCTATGCTATGAATTGTCAGAGCTCATCAAACCTTATGAGGCCTCATGTCCTACCAAGGGGCACACACGGTGGCTGAGCTGTGCCCATACATGCATGTGTGGAGGGAGCTGGGGAAAGAGGACTTCTCCAGGGTGTGATAGTCTGTCTTGATCGTCGAGCTGACGAGATTAGAATTACCATGGAAACAGATGCAAGCTCAGCACCAGCATTTGCTTCTCTCTGCTTCCTGACTTCCTGGGTACCATGTGGCCAGATGTCTCAAGCTCCTGCCCTCATGTCCTACCAACCATGATAGACAGTACCGCTAGAGTATGAGCCAAAATAAAGTCTTGCTTCCTTCCTGACGGTAGAGCCATGAGAAAAGTAAGTAGTGCTCAAGGCCTTGCCTTCAGAAAGTTGGTCGGAATTGGCAGGGACATATCCCATCGATAAGGAGGAGCACATGCCCTGCTCTATGTCTCCAGCTTCCCACAGCCATCCACTTTACGAATGACCGACCTCTAGGCTCCACCTGTCCTTCCACACACAGATTTCTATGGGTACTTTTTTCTCTTCTTCCAGATCATAGCAGTGGGGAAGGGCCTGGGATGTGCTGTGTACAGACATTGGTGGGTTACAGGAAGGAAATGACTCTGGCCCTCCCGGAGTGGTGAAGCTGACTGGGAAATCCATCTTTGCACCAGGCTGAGCCTCCAGGGAGATGATAGAAAGAGGAATCTCCAGGCAGGGTGAATGGGTTCACCCTGGAAAGCTCAAGGGAGCCATCTTTCCAGTGACAGAGTCCTTGGGATTGTCTAAGGCTAGTTTAACCAAACATCAGTCTTGGAGAAAGAGGGGTTCATGATTTTAGGATAATAATTCCACTTTAAAATCAACTAAGAAGTTGAACAGTGCAAGGGCAGGGTCCCAGCTACACAGAATAGGGCTAATGGTGACTGGAGTGTGAGTGTGTATGTGACTGCATGTGTGAGTGTGTACTTGTGCATTCATGCATACATATGTGCTTTGTGTTCACACACACACACACACACACACACACACACACACACACACACAGGCGTGGCTGTGTACATGTTCCTACAGAGGCCAAGATATCAATGCTGGGTATTTTCTTTTCTTTTGCTTTTCCATTGCTTTTCTCCTTAGTTAATTGAGATAGAGTCTCTCACTGAACCTGGGCTTTACTGACTCAGCCTGATGGGCTGCCATCAAGTCCCAGGGAACGTCTGTCTCTGCCTCCTTCCACGTGGGTTGTAGAGGTTGTACTCAGGTCTTCGTGCTTACACGGTAGGCACTTCAGTGACAGAGCCATTTCCTTTCCTTGCTGCTGTTTCTTGCTTAGATGGAACTCATAGATGACAAGGAACGAGCCACTGTCTGGAGTGAGGGGTGGGATAGACAGAAGATGGCTTAGAAGTGGGCATCTAGGGAACGCAGCAGAGTGTCTATGTAGGAGAGGGGATTCAGGAACCATGGTGAGTCCACCAGGGAAGGGCATGTCAGGACAAAGCCACTAGGCAGGCCCTCCTTGCCCATGGACAGCTGGTCTCTGTAGTATCAGGGGGTTCTGATGTTTCAGGGTGGGTGGCAGATCTGCCTTGGAGGGAGGCCGTACCTAATGAAATCTGGCTGAGGAGGGACTTAAGGCAGGTCATGGGCTAGGTCGGCTGTGGCCACACACAGCCTGCAACACAGTTTGTCTCTGCTTCCCAAGGCCATCCTGTGTGTGGGGAGCACAGCTGGCTTGTCCCTAAGGAGCCCAGCAAGGTTTTCACTCTTCCCGATTGATTCATTCCCCTGGCCCCGGGGGACCATCAGGGCCAGCTCAGGTCGGTCATTAACACACTCAGCAAACAACCCCTGCTCTCCCTGGCCTTGTTTACTACTTTCTCCACTGCTTTGTCCAAACCTGAGCATCCAAGGACAAGAGTTTAATGAAGATTCATAATGGAGTCCAGAAGAGCCCCACCTGCCAGACTGATCCCCAAAGTCTTAACTCAGGCCGTTGGAGACTGGTGAGGGGCTGGGGCATTTCTGCATCCTTATTCCTACTTCTGACTGGCTGGGGACAAGGTAAGCATTGTTAGAAGATGGTAAGAGAAGTTCAGGAAACCTCCAGGATACCCCTGCCACCCTTTAGTCTATCTCTGTACCCATTGCAGATGCACTTGGAACACTTCTCCCCATCACAGCCTGGTTTGCCGTTACCACCACTAATATCTCCAAGTTAGTCTTGACCCACACCCTTGGGCTACCTTTAGAGCTCTCTGTTGAGCTTATTTCTACAGGTTCCCTGGGATTGCAGTAGTTATGGATTTTCACACTGTCTTGTCATTGTCCTGATGTCTGTAGAGACAGTTTACTGCCTGCTTGCTGCTTAGTGAGCCCTGCAGAGGTGCTGAGGACTGAGAACCACTCCTTCCAGCCCCATCCCTGCTTCTGGTCCTGCTTTCTATCACCATGAATTTGTTTATATTTTCTAGAGCTTTGTGTTATTGGCACTGTGTACTGTTTGGGGCCTGGAGTCTTTCATTCAGCATAATTATTTCGAGATCTGTGCAAGCTATTGCATGAATCAGTAGCTCTTTTAACGACCAACTAACAATCTACTGAATGGATATACCAGAATGTGTTACCCACACACCTGTCGGTGGGTATTTGAGTTGCTTCCAGTTTCAAGCTATCGCAGATGAAGTTGCTCAACATGTGTTTATGAGTCTTTGTGCAGTTTTGTGTGCATATGATTCTATGGTTCTAAGTGCTGTCTCTCATAGGGAGACCTCCAGGTGAAGGAGAATGGCCTCAAAGGGAAGGAAGAAGGGTGGGAGCATATTTATACCCTGGGTGGGTTCCCAGAGAAGTGAAAGATGGCTCACACAGCCATTCACCCCAGAGGTAGCCTATCTTATCATACCTAGTCTGGACCTGAGGCTTCTAGGGACCAATGTTCTAGAAGCTTCTCCACCTGTCCCTTGAATAAGAATGGAGGTGTGTGTGTGTAGACAGATGCTTATAAACACAGAGGCTCCAGGTTGAGGCAGGAGTCTTCCTTACTCATTCTCCACCTTGTTTGTTGAAGCAAGGGCTCTCAGTTGAACCCAGAGCTCACCAATACAGCCAGCCTGACCAGCCTGCTTGCTCTGGGGATTGACTAGCTCTGCCCTTCGGGTGCTACAATAACAGATGCCCTGCCATGCCCACCTGATGTCTGAATGCTGTCGCGGCTAGTCTTTTGGCATCTTGATACAAACTAGAGTCATTGAGGGAGAACCTCACTGGAGGACTTGCTTCTATCTGCTTGACCTGTATGTAGGTACATCTGTGCTACGTTTTCTTGATTGATGATTGACATGGAAGGCTTGAGACCACTGTGGACAGTGCCACCATGAGGCAGGTTGGACTGGGCCTTAAAGGAAAGCAAACGTAGCACACCGTGAGGAACAAGCCATTAAGCAGTGTTCCTCCATGGCCACTGTTTTAGTTTATCTCTACTTTCCTGCCCTTCTCAGGTTTCTGCCTTGGCTTCCCTCAATGGTGGATTGTGTTTGGGATATGTAAACCACGTAACCTCTCTCCTCCCACCTCGCTTCTGGTTGCAGTCTTTCTCACAGCAACAGAAAACAAGCTAAGACATGGGCTCTAGAGGTCTGAACTCTGGCCTCATGTTTGTATGGAGAGTGCTCTAACCACTGGACCATCTCCCCAGCCCACACCTGGCCTGGCCTCTCACCACCCTGACTGTCTGAGCATCAACCTCAGGCCCTCATGCTTCCGTGCAAGCAGCTTCCCGACTGTGTCATCGCTTCAGCCCTCAATGCAGGGCTTTCTAACACCTTTCTATAGCTACTGGGCAAGAGGCAGAAACTCTCCTTCCCTCTCCAGTCCTAAGCAACCACACACTCACACCTGAGTCCTTCACAGCAGAATGGGCAGCAGGTGGAAAGAGGACTAAGACAGAAGAAGCCATTCAGGCTCCAGCTGAGAGGTGGCGTTGTCGTAGTGTTCCCATTCCCACCTAGAGGAGCTTCCTGGCCTTATCTCAAGATAACAAGGAATTGGCTGGAGAGGCAGCTGAGCTACGCAGAGGTTGAAAAGCTCCCTTGACGATGTTGCTGTTTTGGGTCCCCAGCTACACTATTCTTTCCTTAGAACTGAGGTTCAGCAATCCCCGGGGTCCCCGTCTGCTTCTCAAAAGCAAACTATTCTCAGAGCTTCACCTTTCACCATCTCTTTCACCTTAGATCCTCCCATCTTCAAAGTGATCCATTCTGGTCCATGGGCCCCTTTCCCAAGGCCTTCCTTACCTCCCTCCCCGCCAGGAAGGGTCCCACGATCAATTGAAGTCAGGCCCTTCACTTTACGTACTGATCTTTGCCCTTTCCCAGTGTGCTGAGGTGCCCTCCTCACCAGCTCTCAAGGAAAACACAGACCAGACAGCACCTCAGAGAAGCCTCTGGCAGTCTGAGGTAAGCACCAGGTAGGCAGTGTTCTGTGGCGGGTGGTCTCAGACACTGACATAGGACCAGGGCACAGGGTCTGCATAGTGTGATGGAGAGAAGGCCACAGGAATGAGCTGGTCTTATGTGCCCGCCCCCACTGGTGTTAGGCCCCCAAGAGTCAGGAAAGGGTTCGCCATGGGGGACTGAACTGCAGGGCTCTAGCTTCCCACTGGGACACACCCACTCTCTTCTTGCTTTGAACTCACACAGTTAATAAACTACCATACTTGATGTGGCATGCTGGGAGCCCAGGAACAGAGAAAGGCAGATGCTATGCCAGGGTTGTCCTGGGCTTTGCAGATCTAATGTAGGTGGGACAGCTGGGAGGCACACTGTTTAAGCCCAGACCCAGGGCTTATGGGCCAAGACCCTAGCAAGGAAGAGGCCGCATGGGGTCTGGGGCCTGGGAGGGTATCATGAACACAAATGAGAAAACCTGACCTCAAAAGGGATGCCGGTCACCAGAGAGTCAGTCACAAAGAAAGTCCCAGAATCCAATCGCACAGCCTCTTCCAAGTGACAGCAGACCTGCCCGGGGTTCTTCTGGTTCCCCTCATTACTAACCCCAGGTCAGCCCTTCTTCCTTCTTAGACACAGGGTTCCCCCACCTCCTCCCTTACATTGTAACCTCCCACCACAAAGTTCCTGTCAAGGGCACCCAGGAATCTATGGAGAATTGTGCAGGGCCAGGAAGCACTGGATGCCAATACCTTCCCTTTCTTCCCTGGCCCTAGCATTGGATCCTTGCTGAGAAACGGGCATCTGTGTCCTGGCTCCAGCCAGGCTCCACGTCCCGACTGTCAGATCATCCAAGACCCTTTGGGTGTGGCGAGTGGAGAGGTGACGACATGGAAAAGCTTCTCCTGCCTTTGCTACTAATAACCTCAGGTTAGGGGCAGCAGTGGCGTTGCTAAAAATAGCTGGTGGTGCCATGGAGACAGAGAGAGAGAGACAGAGACAGAGACAGAGACAGAGAGGCAGAAAGATATGAGAGAATGTGTTTGGATCAGAATCTCTGTAGGAACATATTTTAAAATACCTATGGCCGGCCCCACCCTGGAGAAACTGAGTCAGAATACCCAGGATACACCATGTTCTATTATTAAATGTTCTCTGAAGGATTCTGACATCCTTGCACAGCTCCACCCTCCCCAGTTGGAAACAGGTTGGGGGAGGAGGAGTTGTCAGTCCCTTGATCCATCAGGTAGTGTGGCATTCTGGCCCTGGAAGACCTTCCTAGGGTGTGCATCTTCAGCTCCGCCTTCCCCACCATCACACCCATCTCTGCCAGGCTCCTCCCCTCCCTCTGGGGTAGTTTGCCACTGCTCATTCCTCCCTTGCTCCTTGGGGACTTGTAAGGTACACAACTTGGTGTCCCAGTTTCAGGCCCAATGTGGACCACTTTTGAAAATGAATTTTGTTTCCCTCTTTGTGACTTAGATCCTTTCCCAGTTATTGTGAACACCTATGTCCCTTCTTCCCCCAACTTTTTATTCCCCTTGCTCCAGAACTCTTCTTTCTGAAGCAGGTCTCTTGGAACCCCTAGCACCGCCTTTGTCTAAGGCCATTCTTATGCAACAATTACCATCTAGGTCTTCAATCTAGCTCACACCACTGACATTACACTGCACTGCTCATCATAACTACATATGTATATGCATAATGTACATGTATATAATATATGTGTGTAATGTATATGTATAAAGTTTATGTATAACGTATATGTGTATATAGAGAGGGAGGGAGTAGATGTGTGCATGTGTGTGTGTGCATGCATGCATGTGCATGTGTGTGTGTGTGTGTGTGTGTGTGTGTATTTCCATGAGTGCAGGTGCTGGCAGAGGCCAGAAGAGGGTGTCGGGCACTCCTCTGGAGATGAAGTTACAGGTGATTGTAAGCCACCAGACATGGGAATTGAGAACAAAATTCATATCCTCTGCAGGAGCCACGTGCTCTCCTAATGACTGAGTCTCTGACCCCATCACTATAACTCTGTCACCATCATTACTGCTGCCCACAACAACAAACACCCTTACCAGCCAGCACCACCAACCCCAGCTTCTCACTGTCTCCTGCCACCAGTGGGCATCTCACAAGCAGAATCGCCCTGGGCATCAATTCCATGGCCTCTGGACTGGCTGCTTCTGCGGACCCTGACTTGAACCTGACCCAGGTTCTTGCTTGCCACATCCATTCTGCTTCGACTATTCAGGAATTTCATGAATTTCCCAGTCAGCTGAGGATGATGACCCTCGGGAACCCCACATTGCTGAAGGCATCTACTTGGACCCCAGTCTACCTCGCTGCAGAGGCAGCCTCAGGATCTTACACTTGCCAGGGCGTGTTCTGGGATTCCCACTCTTTTGGACCTCATCCCCTAGAGAACCTAAGCTGGAAACCTTTCACTGGTTTCCACACCAATAGAAATTCCTCTGGGGAGCAGTTCCTCAGGATGCTCCCTGTCCCTTACTGACAGGAAAGAGCTTTCCCAGAGAATCCTGTGCTGGTGAGGGTGGGCTCTCTTGAGAGACCCCTGGACTGACAAGTGACGTTACCCTCTAATAGAAGTCTGAGGTTGCTGGCAGATACAGGACACAAGTGTCAAGCTTTTCTGGCCAGCGTGTGAGAAATCAGAGCTACAATGCCTACCACAGAAAATGTCAGGTTTCACAGAGGAAGGACCTTGGCTCCAGCAGCCAGTAGATCAATGGCCCTTCTAGTAAGGTGTTCTAAATGTATCCTTAGGCTGCAGCAGCCCCTCGGCTCTGTGTTTCAAGGCTCTGGCTTCCCCAGGGATGGCCCAGCCGACTCGCAGCCTGGGTGTGGCTATGGGCATGTGCCAGGTCCTTGTTGTTTCCACAGCCGCTCCCTGTTTCCAGGTTGTGTCCACCACACCCGGCGCCAGCTCCTGTCCTGGCAGACCCAAGTGCAGACACAGGGCCTGGGGCACTCAGGGCCAGGAAGATGTGGAGAGGTGCCTATGGCCAGACGTAATAAAGGCCTTCCTCTACCTCCAGGAAGTCCTGAGCTCAGGTAGTTATGTTCTGCCCTCTTAGCCAGGAAGGATGTTACCTTGTGCCTGGGGATGAGCCAAATGATGACCAAGAGGTGCCATCCTTTGGGAACTGCTGTCTTCTCATTTGTTCACGATTACTAAATGTCATTTCTTGCTGCCATTCTGGTTAGACCCTCAAACTCCCGCCCACTTTCCCAGGTTTCTTCTTCGGAAAGTCTCACTACAAGCTTACCCTCTCCAAGATGGTATCCCCTGGTTTTGATTCTCTTCCCTTAGAGTGTATGCTCCAAATTTCCATGGATCCATTTCTTTATGTGCATGTATGTGTATGCATGTCCATGTGTGTGCTTAGGTGCATGTGCGTGTGGAGGTCAGAGGTCAACTTTGGGTGTCATTCCTCCAGAGCTAATATTAGCTTTTCTTTGAGACACTGGGGTTTGGGGTTTGCCAGTTAGGCTTGAGTGGATGGGCAGTGAGCTCTGGGGATCCTTCTGTCTTTGCCTCCTAGAACATGGGTTGCAAGCACACCCCCATACCCAGCATTTAACATAGGCTCTGAAGCTTGGACTCAATCTCTCAGGCTTTTATAGCAAGTATTGCACCATCTGAACTCCATCCCCAGGCTGACCTCAAACAAACCTTCATCTCACATCCTTGGTGCTGACCATGGCCTGAATCAAACCCTGACCACCAAAGACGCTGGCTTTGGAACCGCATGCTCCAACTCTATTTGCTGCTTTTCTTTTTCTTTCAATTTTTTATTAGGTATTTACTCCAGTTACATTTCAAATGCTATCCCAAAAGTCCCCTGTACCCTCCTCCACCCCCTGCTCCCCTACCCACCCACTCCCACTTCTTGGCCCTGGTGTTCCCCTGTTCTGGGGCATATAAAGTTTGCAAGACCAAGGATCCTCTCTTCCCAATGATGGCTAATTAGGCCATCTTCTGCTATGAGCTCTGGGAGTACTGGTTAGTTCATATTGTTGTTCCACCTATAGGGTTGCAGACCCCTTCAGTTTCTTGGGTACTTTCTCTAGCTGCTCCATTGGGGGCCCTGTGTTCCATCCAATAGATGACTGTGAACATCCACTTCTGTGTTTGCCAGGCACTGGCATAGCCTCACAAGAGACAGCTATATCTGGGTCCTTTCAGCAAAATCTTGCTGGGATATGTTTGCTGCTTTTAAGAGAGAACTAACTGTTGGGCCAGCCTCTGCCCTCTGCAGCAGTGGGTCCTGGCAGGCAATAGCTGCTCCCACAAAGCATATCTGCACACTTGCTGTATTCTACTTTGAGGCCCTTCCATTGCAGTTCCATCCTGTCTTCTCCAGGGAGCAGAGGATCTGGAAATGGGCTCCAGTCCCAGGGGCAGAAATTCCCCTCTAAGTTTGGAGCTTGGAGCCAGCGGCCACCTAGTGGTGTCCCCATGTCACTGCGCCACTGTATCTCCTATACTTGCATGGGCTGGGCATTTGAGTGGTAAAATGTGGGGGCAGCAGCGAAGACATTGGAACCTCTGTGTGTTAGCTCAGAGGGTAGCAGAGGGGATTCTCTTCCCCAGCACCCCGACTTCCCTCCAGCCCTGCTAACCTCTGCAGTAGCACAGTGATTCAGAACAGTCTACCTGCTCCCACCCTTGCCTTTCTCATTCACCTCTCTCAGATTCTCTTCTTCTCAGCCTCTGTCTCTTCAGTATCTCTACGTCCTTCTGTTAGTCTGTCCTCTTTCTTTATCAGCTAAGTCTTCAGCATCTCATGCCTATTCACACACACACACACACACACACACACACACACACACACACAAAACTGTATTCTTGCTTGACATCTCAGGGCTTCCTAAGCCCATGAGAGTGTCACTCTTCTGTCTGTTTCTTTTGTCTGTTTGCCTTATCCTATTTTATTTGATACAGGGAGTCTCATGTAGCCTGGGATAACCTCAAACTCCTGACCCTCCTCCCCACACTTCTTAAAAGCTGGGATTGTAAGTCTTGATGCTTTCGCTGGAAACCTGAGCCTTAGCAACTGGCTCGTAATAAAATCTAGTATCATGAGGAGGGTGATCTTGAGACTGAATATTTCCACATGACAAAGAAGGAGAAAAGAGAAGGGGGAGACCACCTCCTCCCTCCCCCCCCCCCGGAAAAGAGCTATTTCTTGGGACAGCACACCCTATTAGTGATGGACCTAGAAGCTTGGCCAGCTTCCCCCGCCCCCCTCACTTCCCAGATCGCTTTTTCTTCTCTAGGCCAGTGTGTCCTGGCATACACAGCTCTTGCTTTCTGTTGCACTAGCCTCAATTCCTCAGGACTGGATGATGCTGCATTAGACACACAGAGACACATCCTGCCACACCGAAGCCAAGTTCCTGATTTGGGAAAGGGATGATGAGACCAAGCTTGCTGAGTTAGAAGCAGAGGATTCTTGGTCCAAACTCATTGAGATCTGACCATCCGAGGAGATTAACTAGATAGATGGACCGGTGGACAGACTCAGAGTTCTGAAGAAGGCCACGCCATGATCTTTACTACGGATTTACACTACCTCAAAGTTCTCAGTGCCGTGAACAAAACGATAGTAGACGTGGAGAATGTGCAGAAGAGAAGGTTTCGCAGACAAAGCACCCAGGGGACTTTGTAAGATATACTGTGACCTCCAGGGGAGCAGCCATGAATAGCACACCCACAGACCTGACCAGAGTTCTCAGTTTTGCAGGATGAACTTTGGAGAAGCCAAAGCAGAATGTGTGTAGAGGCCAGCAAAGGCTCTGACTTTGAGTGGCAGGCAGCAGCATCCTGCAGGAGGACAATGGAGTTTGCCCACTCTACCCCCCATCACGGAGGAGAGCCACTGCCTTTGATTCCTTCCTCCAGAGACCCTAGCTCTTTGGCAGGAGGTATGAAACAGTCTCATAGTGAACTCACGATCCTCCTGCTTCTGCCTCCAGACTGCTAGGATTGCAGGAGTTCACTGGGCCTCCTGGAAGGTCCAGTCTTCTAATGTCACCACCAGGGGAATTATGTTTCAACATGAGTTTTGGAGAAAATACAGTCAAACCATAGTGGTGAGCAGGGAGCTGATTCATACAAGGAAGCACAGCTATAACCCAACGCTCAAAAGACAGAGGCAAGTCAGAGGCCAGCCTGATCTCAAACCAGCCTCAAAGTGACATCTGGGTAAGCATGGGCTTCCCAGTGAGACCTTGTCATATAGAATCTCTTGTGCTCTATGGAAGAATCCCCTGTCGATAAAAAGCTGTTGGCCTTTTAGCTTAGGCAGGAAATAGGGAGATGGAACTTCCGGTACAGAGAGGTTTCTGGTGGAAATACAGGTGCTGGTGGAGGAGATTCAGCCCCACAGACAGAGGAAAATGGTTGCATGTAACTAAAGACCAGGTAACCAGCCATGTGGCAGAACTTAGAACAGAATAACAAGATTTAAGTTAGGAGCAAGCTAGGGAAGGATCCAAGGCTTTTGACCTAGGTGTTTATTCATATATAAAAAGTTTCAGAGGCATTATTTTGGGTAATTTGGTGCAGGTAGGAAGCCTGCAGTTGCATTGCCTCAAAAATAAATAACAACCAAGAAAACAAAGAATCTTCAAGCCATGAAAAAATGGGACCTTAAACATCCATTGCTGATTGAACAACGAAACTGAAATGGATATGCATATGCTGTGTGACTCTGACTACATACAAATCTGTAAAAGACTGAGCTATGGAGGTTGGGTTATGGAAAGGTTGGTGGTTTGGGGAAGGCACAAGGGTGGGAAAAGGAGGCAGGCAATGCACAGAGGATTTTAGATCAGAAAAAGCATCCTGTGGGAGACCCTGGTGAAAGCCCACAGCAGGCAAGTGGCCTCTGTCAGGTAGCTCGGGGCCATCCTTGTTCCTTCTCCAAATGAAGGAAAGACAGTTGAAAACATAAGCCAGCAACAAGGAAGTCAAGAACGGAGAAAGTTCAGAATAAGACTGTCAGCGGCCACTATGGAACCCAGACTTGGATGTACATAAATCTGATCAATGAAGTTTAAATAAAAATCGTGCCATTGATCCAGCATTGGAGAGAAGACAATGGGGCCATGTGGATATCTCCATGTCCAGACACTGCTCTGGATTCCATAGTCTGTGACCAGCAGTAGCCTCTTTGCCTTCCACAATGGCCTCCAGTAAAGGATCTTTTAAAGTTTTAATTAATGTGTGTGTGTGTGTGTGTGTGTGTGCATGTGTGTGCATGCATATACAGTGCTCATGTGGAGGTCAGAGGACGATATGTAATAGTCACGTATCTTTCTGCTTCTCACTCCCACACGAGTCCCAGAGGTTGAGCCCAGGTTGTCAGACTTGGTGGCAAGTGCCTTTACCTGCTGAGCCATCTAACTAGCCCTGCAGTAACAGGTCTTAATAAAAGAAATGACATTTCCCAACCCACACAGAAAGGTTATCTGAACAAGTAGTGTCCCGCAGTGGCTGTCACTACCTAATGACATTTCTTCCAGTGGTGGCAGCTACAGTACTTTTGAAGTATGTGACTTTCCTTCATTTGCTTTATTTATTAGTAATGCACAGATCTCAGGTAGACAGCTGGAGGAAACTTTACATGGGGATATTTAGAGTATGTTATCACCTTAGTGCCTTCAGTGAGCATGGTCAGCTGCTTCCTCCATCCCCACAGGGCCTTCTGCCATGTTATTGCCTGGCTACAAGCCCAAAACGGTAGTCCACCAATGATGGATTGAAACCACGAGACAAACATGCCCTCCTTTAAAGTTCTCTCAAGCGTTTAGTCACAGTGAGAAAACGCTGCCTAGTACACGCTACAGACAGCATTCCTCACTAACCAGCACTCTGTATAGTCCCTATCACTGAAGACAACTTGTGCTGAAGACAAAGTACAATGTTGTGCTGACAATGTTTGTCTCGTGGTAAATAGAGCAGTGACGATTGAGAGCTTACATGGCCTCGATTTTCATACCCGACATTTGTCAAAAGGAAACCGGCAGCTTTCCTCTTAGGCAGTTGAGAAAAAGAGTTCAGAATGGGCAGTGCTTTTGGAAAGCCCATCTGTTTACTAAACGCAGGATTATGGGCATCTTGCACACTGCATACATGAAGTGCCCCCCCTCCGTCTCTCATCCCCAACAGATAACTTTCCAAATAACTTGGTAAAGGGTCTATCAGTGGTTTTTAAGGGATCCTTCCAGTTTAGCCCTTCTGGGATGCCAAGAAGCACGGGAGACAGCACCATTCTCAATTTACACTATGCAACATGGTAAAGCTCAGTGATTGGTTAATCTATGGAGTAACCTTGATTGCTGGCTACCAAGAACCAATCTTCATCTCATCCTCTCCCACCATACTGTCTGGGCTCTGGGGAATCTATAGGGCAGGAGACTGGCTGCTTTTGGGGAGACATAGCATTAAATCCCAACAGCTTAGTATCACTGTGAAAACAACCTCATGGGAACCTCACAGGAGGCAGAAGAGGAACCAGGCAAGAAGATAAATTGGTTCAGAGAGAAGAAGATGCTCTTTCTGAAGGGTTGGTCTGGCTTGACTGAGACGATAGTTGTACTGACCACTATGATCCGGCATCATTAGATGACTAGACAGTCAGATATTGGGTTTTGCTTGTTCCTGGGGAAGGTTCCTCTGTCACCAAGAAAGGGTCTTGGCTTACCCATGTTTACCTTTTGAAAGACGCTGACAGAAATGGGGGTACCCTTAAGACTCCCACACTCTTTTATTGCTAGCATCTTCAACACCTTTCACAGCCCATGGTACTTAGATATTAGATATTCAATCAACATATTTGAAAAACAAGGCCTGTGATGCCACACTTGATTCAATGGGAGATTGAAAGGACCTTTGGCTATACTCAGAGCCAGGTGTAGAGTTCTGTGGGTGTCTTGTCTCTGACCAGAACCTGGCTTCTTGGGTCAAATCAATGGCTTGAACTCACAGCCATACCTTTCCCTGTGTATCCCCTCTGCTACTGGTAAAGAACAAGGGCAGACCCGCTTTGCTCTCCAGATGGCAGAGCCCTAAGGTTAGGAACCTGGTCTTGGACACCTGGGTTCTTGGAGGCCATGTGAGATCTGCACTCATTCAAGATCTGGTATGGATTCCCCCACAGCTTACTGTAGCTTCGGTGAAAAGGGCTTTGCACTGCAGCTTGCAGCCCAGGACAGCTGGAACATTAGCCTCATTGGAATGCTAGAGATCTTCTAGCCCAACATTTCCCAACCACCAGTCAGTCCAGAGGCAGGCACAGTTCCAGAGTACATTTTTACTGGTCTGCACAAATTTTCCTCCCCCACATTTCTTACCTCCCTGTGTTATAAACTGAAACTTATCCAGGTAGCTTCAAACGTCCAAGAGTAGAGTTGGCAACCCCAGTGGGGACTCTCACAGGGCTGGACAATTGTGTGGCATTGCTGCCTGTGCTCTGAGTCTAAACCCTGTCTGTCTGCTTCCTCCAGCATACAAGGATCTGATGGAAGACCAGTCATCCTCCTGCCTACGTGCAACCCCCAGAATCGGTCAAGGTTTGCCTTACCTGCAAAAAGGTTTGCCACCAATGAAACCTGTTCCACAATCATGATTCACCCTGTACTACTTCCATTAGTGCTGTCTTAGCTTGGGCAGAGCCTTCGCTGCGGATCATTTAGTAGCCCTGGTTCATGGAAAGAGAGCAGTATGTGCTCTCTTTCTGCACCTACAATACACTCCCCAACTATGAAGGTGTGTTCTCGTTTTCCTTTACCAGACTGTGAGATCCTTGAAGGAGACAACTAGAGTCTTCTGTCATTGTGTTTATAAAGCCTGGCATCTGGTAGCTTCCCAATAAAACTTCACTGAACAGATTCGTGGTATCTGTCAGTGGATATATAAGTGGAGGAAGAGATGAAGTAGGGATTGAAGGGTATATGGGTAGATAGATAAAGGGATGAATACCAGAAGTAATGGATACATGGGAAAGGCAATGGGTGAATTGATGGATAGATGTGGGGTTTAGATGGAGGGATGGTATGAATGGAGGGATGAAATGGGGAGGGAAGGATGAAGGAAAGTAGGAATGGGTGGGTGATGGGTGGGTGGGTGGTGGATGGGTGGATGGATAGATGAAGAAGTACGAAGAAAGAGAGGAATACAGAGTAGGGAAGAATGAACAGATGGTTGGTTGGCTGAATGAGTCAATGTCACACTATTTAGACTCAATGATGAATGGCAAAATCTGTTTCTAGCTACCGCCCCATCAAAAATGGGATAACTTGTTGACAATAAATTCTGTAGTGAAAGTTGAAAGCTTTGAGGACCATGTTCATATCATCACCCCTCTTCGTTAAGGACCTAAGGAAGAATTCATATGCCACTTCTCCATCCCTTGGAGTGAAGAAGAGGTAGCCATTCGATGTCTCTTGTCTACACATCCAGAATTTAGGATGTGTCCTTGTTTGTGTCAGTGGCAAGGAACATAAAGAAGAAGAAAGAACCTTGGGGCAGCCTTCCCTCTCATGCTGTCTGAAGCCTGCTGCCAGCCGCCAGTCCTGCCTCCTCACTGTCTAGTGTGTCAGCCCAATCACTTCCTGTGCCACAGCCCCTATTCTGAAGGGTGAGCTGCTGCAGTTGGATGCCAAACTGGATTGTGAGCCTGACTCACACATCTTCATTCATGCAGGTACACCACATCTGGACGTGCACACACATGCACATACCTGCTGTTTCTAATCAAATGGGAATCCAGACTCAAGATCAAGATCACAGTAGTTGACAAGGGAGCCTTCTGGTTTGTCTGGATCAGGCCCAAACTGGGACATGTTCCTTACCTGAGATGAAGCAGAAGTGCTAAAGACATGGTGTGTGCGTGTGTGTGTGTGTGTGTGTGTGTGTGTGTGTGTGTACAGAGGCCAGTTTCTTACCATGTAAGTGGGTGTCCAGGGAGCCTTGGAAATCCAGCTCTCTCTGCCTCCTCAGTACTGGGACTACAAACACATCCAAACACACTTGAACTTTTTACACGGGTTCTGGAGGAGGGTGAGCTCAAGGTCCTCAAACTTTCGAGGCAAAAGCTTTACTTGCTGAGCCATCTCCTCAGCCCCATAAACGTAGTCATTTCAGCACAGGGACCTACTCCTGGCTAAGGTTTCTACCAGAAATACTAGAAACAGCACTAATTATTTACTTAATGTGTTTATAAAAGAAATAAATGTAGTCAATTAATTCACACTGAGGTGAAAATGACTCAATTTTATTTCTCTCCCAGTAGAAAACGATCCTACTTATGATGAAGACACTGAGTAACTAGAAAGGGAAGGAAACTCTTCACTCTGGGAAAACTGAGCAGCTGACAGAATCTTCTGGAACTGGGTTGTGGTGGGGATTGCACAACTGGGTGAATTTACTAAAGTCACCATTGACACTGATGTTTGGAATGAATTTTATAACATGTAAATTATGTCATAATAAAACTGTAAAAAGAAGAAAAAGAAGGAGGAGGAGGAGGAGGAAGAAGAAGAAAAGAAGAAGGAGGAGGAGGAGCAGCAACAGCAGCAGCAGCAGCAGCAGCAGCTAGTTCATCTAACTTTTCCCAGCAGCAATCTCCATCAGAAGTCATGAGGGAGCTACTGGTGCAAAGCTGTGTTCTCTGGGCTCCTCAGCTGAAGGCCAGCTCCTGCATGAAATGACCTTGCCATTATCTAGCAACCCGGTCTCAACTTGAGCATGAGCAAGCATGGCCCGTTCTCATCCCCATGGCAGCCGTGCCAGGGAATGTGTATTTGGGAACAGAGGTGGGTGGTCAGAGCATGTCTCAGAGAGTGGGTCTCAGGTAGGAACTGCGCGGCAGGTGCACTTTAGAAAGCACACAATGGGGAACTGGCTTAGCAGAGAAAATGACTGTGTCTAAGCATAAAGACTTCAGTTTTATTCCCGGCATCCACATAACAAGCCAGGCATTATTGTGTACGTCTGTAATTCCAGATGTGGGGAAGTGGAGATAGGAGAACCTCTAAGGTTTGTTGGCCAACCAGTCTAACCCAATGAGAATGAAAGATACTGTCTCAAAAAACAAGATGGCTGTTTTTACAAAGGTCCCCAGTGCCGACATGTGGCTCACAACCATCCATAACTCCTTTCCAAGCATATGACCTCCACAGGCACCAGGTATGCACATGGTACATGTGTTTACATGCAGGCAAAATACTCATACACACTAAAATGAAATAAAATAATAGGGTAGATTGTTTTTGAGGAATGACACATGAAATTGAATATGCCCCTCATGATGTACACATGTGCATACATGTCTACATGCATGTGTAAGCATGCCTAATTGCATTGTGTAGCCACATGTAAGTAAACACACACACACACACACACACACACACACACACACACTGGGGTAGGCAGAGAGAGGCTAGTGAATCATCAAAGGCCCTAAGGGTGGAAAATGGGATGCAAGGATCTGGGAGGGAATGATGGGGGTGAAGAGAAGCCAAACTATGAGGACATGTGACTCTCTCTAGGCTCCTTCTGTGAACCCCAATCTCTGGTCCTGGGTAGCTAGGTCCTGCTTGCCTCCTCAGCACTTCAGATGTCCCTGGGTGTTTTGACAAACCCTGGTGGATAGCAATTTCCATTCCAAAAGAATCAGGGTAGAGGCAGGCCCAAATGTAGGCCAAAACAAGACCCTAGACATTGCTATAAGAAGAAGGGACTGAATTCCTCATGGGCCTGTCCTGATTACCTTCCTCAATAGTCCCAGTGCATCCCCAGATGAATAACTAACCCTGGCTTTCTCTTCTTTCTCTCAGTCCTCCCTCTCTTTCAAGACAGTCCCCCCTCTCTTCCCGGATTCAGTTCCCCCCTCTCTTTCAGGATCCAGGCCTCCCTCTCTTTGAGGATTCAGTCCTCCCTCCCTCTCAGAACTCAGTCTTCCCTCTCTTTCAGGATTCAGTCCTCTCTCTTTCAGGACTCAGTTCCATCTCATTTTCTTTTTTTCCACCATCCATTGCCCCCACCCCTGCTCTCATTTCCTCTTTCCATGGTGCAAGGGAATTTCGGCTGGAACAACCCACAGTGTGTGGTGGGCCTGGGAGGGGCATCCAGAGGTCACTGGAGCTGAGAGGGCCCCAGGCAGGGGCTGAGCCATGTGTCAGTGCCAGGGCTTGGCAATGGCTATGGCCATGGGGGGCTGGGAGCAAGGGAACGCCTAAGAGGTGAGAGGCAGAGGGCAGTGTGAGGCCTGAAGTCTGCCAGAGCGGGAGACCCGAGAGGAGGTGGGGAGGACATTGGCACTTGGACAGGAGACGCTTCCTGGCCATTTCTCTCATTCAAGCATCCAACATCTTCCGTGGGGTCTCCTAGCACTGGCTTGGAAGGTACCACCCCTGCCAAGAATTCTCCTTTCTTTTTCTTATTCTTTACTAAATTAAATAAAAAAGGGGGGGACTGTGTCTATCTCTATTTCCATGGAGTCAAGTCTGAACCTCTGCTGATCCTGGAAGCCAACCAGGTACGTGGAAAGAGGAAAAGAAGACAGCCAAAGAAAATGAAGCCGTGCCTTGAAGGCCAGAGGGAGGCCATGGGCAGAGATCTGCGGGAGGCCCTGAACTAAGGGGCTGAGAAAGGGGATCCTGTCTGGCTTCGGAACAGTGTGGGGAGTGCAGGTTAGGGGGCGGGTGTTCATAGGGGGCTGCTTGGCATTTATAGGTACTATTAGAGCCAGAACATGGCAGCCAGCCATAATGGAGTGACCCTTCTAAGGCCTCTCAGAGGACCCAGAGAGAGCAGAAGGTCGGCAGGCTCCGTGGGTGCAGGAGGTGAGCGTGGTGGGCAAACTTTCTGGAATGAGGGGTCTCCCCGTCTGGTCTTCCTGTCTCTTGCCACTCTAGCCTGGAGCTGGGGGCCATCCAGGGCTCCTTTCTCCACCTCTGTCCACACGCCTACTGCAGTCTTGTTCTGGGAAACACTAAGTCTGAGCTGCAAGCAAGGAACAGTGGTAGGAGGGGTCAGAAGGAGGAGCAGGGCGTCAGGCCTCTGCCTGCAGACACATGCCACTCGGAAAGCTGTGCCCACTCGGTGGCTTCTCCTGTTGATCACCTCTCTATTATCAGCCCTAGCCTTGCTGGGAACCTGGCATACGCCAAAGCCAAACAGAGCTTCCTAACCTTATGTCGTCATTAAGGCTCCAGACCCTCTTTACACCTATTTCTTAAATCACAACTCTAGTTATCTCCATCCCTTAGTTATAATTCCCTGACTCATATCGTAACTCATCTAGGGTAGTCCTCAGTTCTCAGGACAGAGTCCAGCTTCCCAAGGGTGGCCGCAAAAATCCCACCTGATCCCGAATCGGGCTCCCTTACACCCCTACCACAGCATGTCCAGACAAGCACATTTCCTAAGTTCTCCCTACTTTGTGCCACTGGTGG
This sequence comes from Mus pahari, assembly GCF_900095145.1. Lineage (NCBI taxonomy): Eukaryota > Metazoa > Chordata > Mammalia > Rodentia > Muridae > Mus > Mus pahari. Next base: position 101,380,175 of record NC_034591.1, on the reverse strand, counting down.
ATTTCTTGGGGTTCTTTGATCTCCCTATCCCCACTCTGGCTGCCCCTTAACCAGAACAGTGCCCAAGGAACACCTGGCCCCTGTTGTAGGTCCCAGCACCAAGGACAGCGCCCGGCACAGCAGATACCAAGATGTCAAGATGAGCTGGTTGTCTCCCTCCCCCAGTCTCTCCCCTTCTTCCCCCTCCCGCCTCAGCGCAGGGTGGATCAGCACGTTAGCTAGGCCAGGCTTCCCCAGCTCTGCTTACGTTATACTGAAATATGTGGCCACCATGAGGTGGGGAGATGCTTCAATTACTAAGGTGCTTGCCTTAAAAAACATGAGAACCTGGGATTAATCCCCAGAGTATGAGAGAGAGAGAGAGAGAGAGAGAGAGAGAGAGAGAGAGAGAGAGAGAGAGACTGGTCATGGGGACACATGCTTTCAGCCCAAGCATTGGGAAGAGTGACAGAGGAGAGACGTGTATCCCAGGACTTGCCGTCAGCCAGCCCAGTTGAGTGGGTGACCCCCAGGTCCTAGTGGACGACTGTCTTCAAAACAACAACAAAACGTGAGCAGCTCCTGAGGAGGAACACTTGACGTTGTCCTAGGGCCTCCGCATCCCTGTGCATGCATGTGCACCTGCACAAACACAACCACGCGCACCTACGTGGAGAAATAGGTGGCCACCAGCATAGGTGGTAGAACTTCGGTATCTTTGTGACGTCGTCCTTTCTCCCAGCCTGTGCCTTTCTCTCTGCCACTCACTGCAGAGCAGGTATTGCTGCAGGCGAGGGCTGCTTCAGTGGGAAGGCCAGGGACAGGTGCAGATTCTATCGGAAGGCATGGAGAGAGTGATAGTCTGCAGTCAGAGAAAGCAGGAAGCAGGAGGGGCGTCCAGGACAGGAACACACTGCACAGGTTGAATACATGGACCCAGCAGTGGACTCTACATCTGGAAAGACCTATCCCCTTGCTGCAGGTCTCATTCAGGACCAGAACCAAGCCACCACGAGGAGAGGGGTATTTGGTGAAACCCTAAGCTCCTTATCTACTTGAGTCATAGAAAGTGGATGGAGGTCAAACAGCAGCCAGAACACTGCCTCTAAGTGCAAAAGAAAAGGTCTCCATGAACTCTGAGGCCAGGTGGTCTGCATATAACTCATTTGGAGTAGGCCCTCTCTATTAGTGCCATATCTCAGAGCTGCGGGGCTTGGAAAGGAGAGGTGGGGAAAGGGACCAAGGAAATAATGGTTTCCAGGTACATTTCACATTTGGTAGAGCAGAACCTACTGAGGCATCCCTTCATGCAGGACCTCGGCTTTCCTGTTATTCTCCTCTGTCTTTTCCTCTCTCCTCAGCACCAGACCAGCATCCCTGAGCCAAACACATCCTCAGCAATACCTGGCACATAGTAGGCTCTTGATTAACCAGGGCCTCTTCACCTCCTTAGCATCAGAACCTCAGGGCAGTTCAGGATCGACGTAAGGTCTGTTAACAGTCACCAGCTGGAGAGACAGTCCGTACAGGACTTACCTCAAAAACACAAGGACCTGAGTTTGATCCCCAGAACGCACATACAAATGCTGAGCACGCTGGCGTGCACCTGCTATCCCAGTGTTGGTTAGGCAGAGGAAGGCAGATCTCTGGGCCTCACTGGCAAGTCATCCTAGACGGAAGGGTGAACTCCAGACCAGTGAGGACCTGTCTCAAAAGGAGGTGGATGATGTTCCTAAGGATGACACCCAAGGTTTTCCTCTGGCCTCCACATGCGCACATTTGGGAGAACAGAAACTTTAGAGACAAGGCAGCTTACTAGAACTCCTAGCATACTGAGTGGCATGAAAACTTCATTCTGGCTAATGAAAGCAGAACAAGAAGATATATATATATATATATATATTATAATTAAGAAGTTTCCAGGAAAGCCTACTACACCTACAGACTACTAGTGATAGCTCTTGCCCTAGTCCTTCACCCCTCACCTTTCCTCTGCTCCCCAGCCTAAATGCCGACCTCATGTGCAGAGGTGCAGGATGCAAGATGCAATGGTGAGGACAGTTTTGAAATATAAGGACAGCAAAACAGAACAACAGATAGATTAGAAGTCTTCATAGTGGGGCAGAAACCAGGTTCAACCATCTCTGTGCTGCCTGTTGTCACTCCCCTCCACAGTGAACACATCGGGCGCCAATTGCCTTGGGGGTGCTGCATAGCAATTCATCTCAAAAATTAAAAATATTAATTTAAAACAGTAATCATCTCTTCTCACTCATACAGCTGCAGATCATCTGGATTTAGCTTCCAAGCTTCAGATGGGTCTGTTTTGTTGCTCCAGTCCCATTCCCAACCTCTGGAATAGCACCTACCTAATGCATGCCTTGTCTAGCTGATAGAATCCCATGGAGGTGGAGTCAACTGAGAAAGAGGATTTCAAATCTCTACTTGTAATTATTAAGCATCTTTAATCCAAAGGTAAGAGAGAGAGAGAGAGAGAGAGAGAGAGAGAGAGAGAGAGAGAGAGAAGAAAGAAATTAATTCCAAAATTTTCTTTGTGCCAAAATGCCACAAGTAGAAAATTCCATACCACAAAACTTTGACTCATGTACAAAGTCATTTAAAATATCATATATAATTACTTTCAGCTGATGTGTCTACAGCCTGTGAAGTGTAAATGGATGTTGTGTGTAGACTTGGCTTCTGTCCCCAAGGTATCTCATTACATATGTGCAAATATTCCAGAGTTTTAACAACTTCAGGGTCTGAAACTCTGCCAAGCATCTTGGATAAAGGATACGCAACCAACATCTCATCTCTAGTGTTGAAGGTTAGCAAAGGTACTGCCACCTATAGTAGGGACAACATATAGTGCTCTCATGGCAAAGATGATAGGCAGAGAGAAGGGAAAACCAGGGATAGTAGTTAAATGAATAGATGTTAGTGCCACTGTGAGCTGAGCATCCCCTCAGGTGCTTTTCCTGATTAACCATCACAGCGGATCTTGGCCACAACTGTCAAGGAGCAGCATCTACTAAGCGGATATGACTCATCCTGAACACAGATGCTACCTCTTGTGAAAGAATAGTCTGAGGCTCAGCTCTGCTTCTGACCTCCAAAAGGTCATCTGTTCACACACCACACATCTTCATCCTCATCCTAGACCCTTCCAGGAAACAGCGTGTGTCTGAGTGGGAGGCCAGCCTGGGAGCCAGACAGAAGGTCACCTTCGTGCCTTGTTTCTGTGTGTGTGGACTGCAGGCCAAATAGATACCAAAATATGCATAAGGAGCCAGTGAAGAAAGGCTCTGAGACCACCCCCCCCCCAAAAAAAAGGAAAACAGAAACTTAAGCTGATTCAAGCAGCAAAAAGTTATTTGGTCTCTCCCCGAATTGCACACAAGGGTAGAAAGGCAGACCCAGAAAGCCAGAGCTCAGCCAGAGATGCTGCAGAGGGGACCTTAGAAACTGCAAGCCCCTGGTACTCCTGCCCAGACACCATTGCTTTTCCTCACACCAGAGGCTGCTTCTGCTGCCACTGGAATAATTCTTCCTCACTCTGGCTTTGAAATCCAGGCTGAGTGTCTCTGGTTTTGTTCAGATAGCCATGCCCCAGCTATAATACCTAGACTTCAGCTCCCATCCAGGAAGGAAGTGCCAGACTTCAGCATCTATATCAGGAGTGGGAGATAAGACTTCTCTTGTATTGGGACTGTTGGTTAGAACTCAAAATCAATAACCACCACCATCACCTCCACCTCCTCCTCTTTCTCCTTCTCCTCCTCCACCTTCACCACCACCTCCTCCATAGCCTCCATCACCACTACTACACCACCGTCACTACCACCACCTCCTCCACCTCCTCCACCTCCTCCACCTCC
>NC_034591.1:101351871-101375495 GCF_900095145.1 Mus pahari | reverse complement strand
ACCTCCTCCACCTCCTCCACCTCCTCCACCTCCTCCACCTCCTCCACCTCCTCTTCTTGCTCCTCCTCCTCATTACCATCATCTGTCCATAGACTTCTCTGGCAATTAGCAATGGGTGTGGTGAGTGGCTGAGACAGAGAGGGCACTTTGCCTTCTGGGCTCCCACTCCCACACATGGTGGGAGGCAATGGGGTATACAGTAGAAGCCCATCCACCTTGCAACTCTCACCTCATCTTGTCCCTGTTACTCTGCCTCCAGGTGGGAGAGCAAAGTCTCATCTCTAGGAACCTGGAGGACAACACAGGGCAAGTGATGGGTCTCAACCCCATGGAATGGGTCTAAGAGAAGAGACAAGGAATATCAGGATGGGCAGGGCCTGGGAAGAAACTATTGCTTGTTGAGGTGGAAGTTGAAGGAAGGAACTTGCTATGCATGGGGACAAAGAGACCCTCTGTCCCTCCTGTAGCTCATCCAGAGATTCTTCTGCATGTCCTTGGACTGTCCAGCCTTTTCTGGGTCTGGGGAGAAGTTCAAAGGACAGACCTGTACTGAGTTCATGAGGTTGGTGGCCAGAAGCCCTTGAGATGTTGGTGAAAGTGCGGTCATCAGATCCTGTTCCTGTCACTTCTGACTCTGAGAAAGGCACCAAGTACGAACCTCAATGCACCCATTGGAGTAAGCATGGGTCAAATGAACCTCACAGGTCTAGTGGACTCTCACGGTCTAAGGAGTCCAGGACACTCTTTGGCACATAAATGCAGTCGACAGAAGCTTGTACTACTGTTTGCACTGCTGCTGATGGCATGGGGATGGCGGTGACAGTGATGGCGATGGTGGTGATAAGGGTGATTATGGGGGGTGGGGGCAGATGGTGATTGATGATGTGTAAACACTACCAAATGTGATCAAGGCTGGGTACACGCAAGACACCAAATAAATAGTTCTCCTTCTCTCTTTTCTGATTCCAACGCTCTTCCTCCCACCCCAGGAATATTAGAGCAAGCACAACTCTCACACTGTCCTCAGGTCTCTGCATAGGGAATGAAGGGTAAGTGGAGGGGGCCTCTGCCTCACCACTCCTGTGTCCTGAAGACCCCTGTGTTGAGGTCAGTCGCCCCACACACACCTGCAGTCTGTCATGGTCCAATCTATTCTTCAATTGCTTAGAAGTCTTTGAGGGGGAGCCACATCTGGTGCTGGGCTAAGCTTGGGTAAGACAAGGATGTAAGTTCCTCAACACATTAGAAGGAACTGAATTCAGCCTCACTAAAGATGGGGCTGGCTTCCTCACTCATCCTCAAGGAGGCAAGGCCATGAAGGCAATAAAGTTTCTGGGTGTTGGCTGGACTGAGCTGAACTTCTAGAAGACACCGGATCTAACATTCTCCCAGTGCAGGCACAGCTCATACCCAGGGTTGTGCTCTGGGACCCTTGGCATCCTCCAGCCCTGCAGATCCAGGTCTGGAGCACTGTCTCCTCTCTCTACCTATAGACTGAACCGCCCTGGGCTACAGTTATGGTTACCCTCTCTTTTTTCCCAGCACAGAAGTCCTGTCAAGGATCACTGCAAAGTGCCTTGTGGAGATGTAATCTGGGGTGGGGGCGCCAAGCTGAGACGAAGTGGAAGGGATTGATGGGAGGAGGAAATTAGTGATTAAATAATAGGTTCCAAATGCAGAGGCTCTCATCAACCCCCCACCTCACGGTAAAATACCCCACTGCAGGCTGCATGCTTGAAGGCCTGGCTCTGGCTCCAGAAACCTGGCAGGGGAGTAGGCAGCTGGTGGCATTGGTGGCTCACAAGGCTTCCCTAAGCCAGGCCAGCACAGTCCCAGCCTGTGGTCAGGCCAGCATGATGCCGGATGATAGGGAGAAGAAGCCCCGCTGCTTGGAGCATGCCTGCCAAGAAGGGACAAGGATAAGGTCTTGGCTGGCCTGTGCTCCTCATACTATGTCATCTCATGACATCATCACCCTGGCTACCCAAAGCCTCAGCTCTCTTGGATAGGGAAAGGGCTGCGCCAAGCCCACCTCCTCTACCCTAATTATCCCCCCCTATACTAATACTACCTTTCCTCTGTCATACACCTTCCACAGTGACACTTTGGTCTTGTCTAGAACAAATTCCATATCACTGTGCCTCAGTTTCCCCACGCACCAAGAACTAGGATTCTCTCACAGCCATCTTCTGGAAAACAGAACTGCCTGGTGGGGAAGGTGCTGGCTCTACGTGGTTTTCTACTGGAGTATGCTGGCTGTGCCTACCACCCAGTCTCTGCCCAGGCCTGGGACAAGTGTCTCAGCTCCAATGTCTCTCCTCCTCCACAGGATCCAGCTTGGAATCTGTGCTTTTCCACGCCGAGCCTTTGGCTGAGGACCCTGGAATGTTTGTGATTTCCTGTCTTGAAAACTGTTCCCTCCCACCCTGTACCCTCTACCCAAGCTCGTAGACTGTGTGTGTGTGTGTGTGTGTGTGTGTGTGTGGTGTTGTCACACCAGTAGGAGTGCCAAGTCCAGACTGTTGGGAACACAGTCCTGGCCCTTGGAGTCTATCATTGAAAGCACACACTTTGGCTGGGAAGTCCGAATGCCACAGGTCTGCCATCTTCTTTCTAACTCACCTAAGATCTCTCTGGAGATGGACTGGCTTTTTGGGTGTCCAGAAAGGTAAACATGAAGAGGCAAGGAAGAAGTCTGTCTCCAGGTAAATTGGACTGAGCGTTGGGTAGAGAAATTTTTTTTTTTTTTTTTTTTTTTTTTTTTTTTTTTTTTTTTGCTGCAGAAGCCCAACCATGCAAAATAGATTTGACTCTGCAGTCTGGGACCATTGCTCCTTGCCAAGCCCAGACAAAGAATGTCTGGGCCTGGAGAAGTGACACCCATAGCCCTGAGGAACCTGGGCTTTGGAGCCAGGGACCAGGCCAGCACATTGGGAAAAGCTAGAAAGGGCCAAGGCAGTCATGCCTCCTCGGTGACTTGTCTGCTTGGGGCCAGGCAAAGGTACCAAGTAGGCAGTCTATCTCTAAGCCGCAGCCAGTGCTAGGAGGAGAGGAAGTGCTCTCCTGCACCTGTATTGTCCCTTAGCACTCACTGAACTTCTGGGGACTGGGGACTCAGGCCCAGCCAAAGCCTGCCTGTTGTGGCTCTGGTCTCATGCCCTGTCCAGCTCTGGGACATCACTCTTGGGTCTCTTTCATGGGCTTCCACTCTCTATTACCCTGGAATGGCAGGCCAGCTAAGCCTGTGGCCTTCCTCTCCTCGGGTCCTGTGCAATGCTTCATCCAAGATCCACATCCAGTCCGGGACTGCGCGTGCAAAAAGAATTTTAATAAAAACAAGCAATTCAGAAGGTCTGGCGGGCAGGCAGGTGGGCGGGCTGATCATGTAGACTCCGTGCTATTCCTGGCTGGGGAGGCTCAGGAGGCCCTCCTAGGAACAAGCTCTCCCAAGACAAATACAGCGCGACAGGCCAGTTTTGTCTCTCTGCCTTTGATGGTAGAGCATCCAGGCTGGGATTTGACCACACAGGACAAGGAACAGAGGGAACCAGAGAGGGTGGGAGCTTAGAGCTTTGGGGGTCTTGATACATTGGGAGGCTCTCTGTAGATGGGCATCTGGGTATAAGTGACGTAAGCTCAAAGGACAGGAATTCTCATTGGTTCTGTCACCTGTCTTGTCTCATGCTGTCACCTTATCCTATACCCCACTGTACCTCCCTCTCATAGCTTAGGCAGGTGCCTCCTGTCCCCAACATAAACATCAGTCACAAAAGGCCCCAAACCATGGCACAGATGAAGCAAAAAAAAAAAAAAAAAAATCAAAAACAAAACTTAAAAAAAAAATTTAATCCCTTGGTTTTGTGAAACGGATTTTTTTTTCTCAAAGGGAATTTAATTAAAGACAGAGAACGACGAATATAAACCACGAAATTATACACATATGTGAAAGTGTTGTGAGGGCCCTAGAGTCCTGGCCCAAGAGAAGGGATGTCTGGGCCCAGGATCCTGGATTCCCCCAGAAACAGGCCTGGGATAAGAGCCAATGCTGTCCCCAGCAGGTTCAGGAGGCCACCAACCCTCTTCAGGTGTATACCAGCCGTCCACAGTTCTGCCCGGGAAGTCCAGCTTCTGGCAGCTATAAGTTGACAATAGAGACTCAGGGGTGATTCTGGCTGCCTGTCAGGGACATCGCCTTTTGCTGTAAGATGATAAGGAACAGGGCTCCCTGGTGGTGACTAAGAATGTCAAAATCTCAGCTCACTTTAGAGGGATCTTATCTCACCCCATAACCCATTTTTTGTGTTTTGTTTTGTTTTTTTTTTATAAAAATGCTTTAGTCCGCATCAGCCCACGCCATCGTGTTTGGTAGCTCCCCCACCTCTCTGCAGCCAGCACCAGCCACAGTGAGGCTTTAGATGAGGTGCAGCCCCCTAAGCTCCCACACACCCTTTCCCTCCCATCTCTAGCCAAACTCCAACATTTTCAGAGATGTTGCCTTGTCTCTTTCTAGAGTTCTTGCCTCTTCTCCAAATAGGAGGCTCAGGCAACTTGAGTGGCTTCTCTCTGTCACTGACGTGTGTGATTTCCATGGCTGCAATGCTGACTCTGGGGCTTTGCCTCTAGGTTCCTCTCTAAGTTTGCCAGAGCTTTTGTGACCAGAGAAACCTCTTGGGAAAATAAACTTGGGCATTGGGGATTGGTAGTAAATCTAGAATGTTCTGTACTGGGAAAGACAGCATTTGCTATGATGTGCTGGGTGGGTTGTTTTTTTAAGGCAGAGGTGAGGAATGGATGTACAGAGGGGTGAGAACAGGATTGTCCCACAGGTTCAAGGACATTGAGGAACAGGGGCTAGAAAGAGTGCAAGGAACAGCAGCTGAGGACGTCAGTGCAAGGCTGTAGTTGAGAGACTCCTGAACTCACTGAAGCTGTGGTTATCTGCTTACAATGAAGTCGAAAGTATCAGTCAACAGTCCAGCTGCAGTGCCCATTGGATTTAGTGGGCTACAAGCCAAAGAGAGGGAATAGGAACACGGAGGTGAGAGGCAGATGCTATGGAGATCTGAGAAAAGGAGGGGACCAGTTGGGAATGGACATAATGAAGATACAGTATATAAGTGGATGAGACTGGAAGAGTAAATAAAAGCAAATAAAAGGTTTTTTTCTCCTTCCTATGGTCTCATTTCTAGCTTCATTACCTATACTCATAACTCTCCCCATATGCATATATAAAAATTAAAATCTAATATCTATATATGAGAGAAAACATGCTGTAGTTGTCTTTCTGTATCCATTCTGATGGATCAAGTATTGGAGTTCCCTGCAGAAGAATGGTTAACCCAAAGACATCTGAATCATTGAAAAGCCTACCTTTGCAAGGGTAGCCACTAATGAAAACCTCATTCCTACCTAACTTGTAGGCAGCATCACTGAACGTCATCTTTCCCAGAAACTGGCTAGTGTTGATATAACTTCAGGAAGTAGGTATTCTTAATCATGTACGCTCTGTGAGCTTCCTGAATCTTATGTGCCTCCCTCTTTCCTTCAGTCAAGGGAATGTTTTCAATTCTGAGAAAATAACTGCAAAACATCCAACGACATCCATTGTGGACATCTGATCTCCAGAGCTACGAGTTCAGTTATTTTTAAGCCATTTGTTTTGGGGTAATTTGTTATAGCAACTGGAGTAAACTAATAGTGGCTGGAATCAAAGGGAATCTAATAAAATCAGGTGTTTAAAAACTTATCCTTCATGTGAAATCTTTGATGGGCAAAAACCCCAACCAAATCCAGATGCCCATGATATAGGAAACGGATGTACAAAAGGCACAAGGATTGCAATTGACTACAAACTTTGTAGAAAACAAATGGAATGAGAAATGTGGAAGTTGTCACTGAGGGAGATCCTGTGGGCACCACAGTACCCTTGATGTATGGTGTTCACCAGAGCTCACTGAGCCAAACAGGATGCTGACAAATAAAGGGAGATCTGGATGAGAAAGAGTCTGAATACCATGCTGTTGAAGGAAACAAACAAACAAACAAACGGGTTATCAAGTTTTCATTCAAAGGAAGAACAAACACATCTAAGCAGGTACATTTTCTTGGAGAAGTCGGGATTCCGGGGAGAGGATCTAAACCACAGAAACTCCTCTCTTTGTTCCCTAAAGGGGCCCTGGGATGGGTGATGTCTAGGAATTTCTGCACCTAGATCTACCTGAATAGAACCAGAAAGTATCCTTTAAGGTCCTCTCTGGAATCACAAGTAGTTTGTCTGTCCAAAGAGGAATGAATTAAGAATAAGGTTTTGGAAAAGAGTTTAGTTTACATCGCATAGGGCCCTTCCACATCCCTCCAAGCTATGGAAAGAAACCCAAGTAGTTAAGAGATATCGCTCCACATTAGAAACCCAACATTCTGATGTGGATGGGAGCAGCTTGAGCAGAGCCTGGTGGTACAAACATATTCCCAGCTACTCATCGGTTGATGCAGGAGGGTAGCAAGTTCAAGGCTAGCCTGGACTAAACAGTTCCAGCTTCTTATCAGGACACTGTCTCAAAACAGAAAAGCAAGGAGAAAGCAGGGATGTAGCTCTGTGATAGAGCACTTACCTGGCATATAAGCAGGCCCCGTGTTTAATCCTAATAGTGCAAAAAATAAGTGCCTTTATAAGTGAGCTCGGTCTTGCAGCTTATTTACCTGCTTCCGTTTCAGGGATCCTCAAGCCCTCACCAAACCAAAGCTCATTATATCCACAGTGCTTACCATGCTCATTAACATCAAGAACAGGGAAAGCACAGTATTTTCTCTGCCTTGTACCTGTACTCATGGTGGAAAACAGACACCTGTGGAAAACAGACACCTGTGGAAAAGCCCCTCTCATCAGCACGTATCTCCTCGACCATGAGAATAAGGATGACAGCCTGCGCATGCTCCGGATTTGGAGTACTCTACCCACACTGTTTCAGGAACCCCAGTCCTGCTAAGAAGGAATGGGAACTTCATTCTCAAAGGGACACATGGTCTGGACCAATGTGATGGCTGGAGGCTCTCTGCCTTCCTCTTGCTGAGTCCCAGCTGTAAGTTACATCTTCATGGGAAGGGGTCAGTACAGGTTAACAGGAAAGTGGGTGACTTAAGTGCAGTCAGAATTGTCCTCCTTAGCTTTGACTGTCAAGCTCACACCGCTTAGAGTCACCTGAAAAAGGAGTCTCATTGAGAGACTGCCCAGATCAGGTTGGCCTGAGGGCACATTGTGGTGTGTCTTAATTGTCTGCGTGTAGGAGAGCTCAGCCCACTGCAGGTAGTACCATTTCCCAGGAACGTGGCCCTGGGCTGTGTAAGAAAGCTAGCTCAGCATAGCCAGTAAGCAGCAGAACTCCACGGTTCCTGCCTCCAGATTCCTGCTTGAGTTCCTGCTCTGGCTTCCCTCAATGATGGGCTGTGACTTGTAAGCTGAAATCAACCCTTTCCTCCCCTCAGTTGCCTTTGGTCATGGCGTTAGCAAGAGAATAAAGCTAGAACAAGAGTTTTGTTTTGTTTGTTTTCCAGTTTAAGGAACGAAAGGCCCTTGGGTGCTACAGCGTGATGTGTAGGGGTTCGGGGCTGGAGTAACTCAGAGGATGCCTTCTTCCTGGAATGGACTTGAAACTACAGCTTAGACTTCAGGCTCGTACATGGCACCTCCCACTACTGCCAACTTTAAGGGAATTTCCATCGTCCAATTGCCCCTCAGTTAACCCTCCATCCCTGCCTAGTCCCCAGAAAGGGTGGGAAGAGAACTGTGGAAATTCCCTTTTTAGGAACATGGGAGTCGCAGAGCTGCAGAACAAAGAGAAAACTAAGAACCCCAAAGGCGTGACTCCCCAGTGAACCCTATGCTTTCATACTCAGCCAAGGTCCCCTCAAGAGAGAGGGGACATACTAGGCCCATGGGCAGGTGATGAGTTTTCCCAAGGCCTTCAGCTCACCCTCCTCCAATCTCCCAGTCAACCCATCCCCCAGGGCGTCAGAAGGCGCAACCAGCTGGGTTGTGCAATCATCAGCCCAGATGTGGCTGGGACTTTGGCTTGCAGCATCTGCCTCTGTCATCACCCAGGGTCTATGGCCTTCATTTCACCCTTGAGCTGTACTCGAGCAACATTCCTGTCCCCATCCAGACAGGCTCCACCCTAGCCACTGTCCTTTTCCAGCAGCTCTGGAGAACACTTGGTGACTGAGGATCTCAGGCCCAGCTCAGCCATGAGACTGTATCATCAAAGGACAGCTTTTCCCTTCTAAGCCTCTGAAGGTATGAGTTAATGCCTGAGCTCCAAGTTCCCAACTCACCCCTGAGTTTAGCAAGGCATTTATTGCTTCCTACAGGAACCAACTAACATATAAAATCTCTTTTATTGCCCTTAGATATTCTAATCAGGGCAAGGTCACTTCCCACTCTGCAGCTACCATGACCACTGCTTTCATGAAACCTTGACTGTGGTCTATCATCAGGCAGAGCCACTGACTCTTTGGTCTTAGAATTGGCAGCTACTCTTGGCCACTTGCATTTATGTGGGAGAGTGTGGCTCAAGCAGACTAATTGCCATTCATTAAGTAAAAAAAAAAAAAAAAAGGATATCCATGTAGATGAAGAGAATACGAGTCAAACAAAGAACCAGTGCCTGAGATGGAGGCAAGCAGGGGGCTGGCTCTTGTAATCATATTCCTCTTCCCCATCCTGTACTCTCTGATTTCATACTGTGGGCATTGTGAGCAATGGGAGCAGTAGTGCTGGTGACAGTCACAACAATAGCAGTACGGGTGGTGCTGGCTATAAGTGGTGGTTATAAATGGTGTTAGTGGTGGTGGCAGTAGCAGCAATGATAATGATGGTGATAGTCTTGTTCTTGTGATAGAGTGGTGGTAATTATAAATGGTGATGGTGGTGGTAACAGTTGTGAAGGCAGTGGTGCTGATGGTTGTGGTGGTGATGCTAGTGGTGGTGATATTGGTGGTAATAGTGATGGTTGTAATGTTTGTGGTGGTAGTGGTAATGGTTGTGATGGTGGTCGTTAGTAGTGGTGATGATGGTGGTGATGGTAATGGTGATCATATTTGTGATGGTAGTGGTAATGTTTGTGGTGGTAATTGTCATGGCGGTTGTGATGGTGGTGATGACAGTGTTTAGGTGGTAGTGATGATGTTTGTGATTGTGGTTGTTATGGTGTTGTGGTGGTGAGGGTAGTGGTGATGGTGATGGCTGTGGTGATGGCAGTGTTTATAGCAGTGGTGTTTGCTGTGGTGGTGGTGGTGGAGGTAGTGGTGGTGGTAGTGGTAGAGATGCTGGTTATGATGATGGTTGCTGTGGTAGTGGTAATGGGATGATGGTATGTTAGGATGCTAAGAATGGTTTTGGCTTAGTGTGATGGTGATTTCAGAGTCCCTTCCCCCGAGGAATTCTCTTTGGGAAAACAGCGTCATGCTAATAATTTTTGCATTAATTTTTGGTCCTAGAAGGAACTAGAGTTTGAGTATGTCTGTGCTCAAATCTTTATTCACTAGCATGCAAACTGTAGTGATCAGAATCTTCGTGAGACAAGCCTGTGGACGGGGGCTCCTACCATGCTCTGCTAATTCCAGTGCAGTGCTTTGGAGTCAGGCTTCCCAAGGGCCAGTCCATCCCAGCACAGCAGGAGGCCAGATGCTGGCTCACTTCTGAAAACAGAAGACCACAGATGACCCCAGGCTGCCCAAGCACCCCTTGTGGCTGTAACTTTCCTGGAGCTCTCTGAGATCTCTGACTTCCTCTCCAGCCATCTTCCTTTCTTCTTCACAGGGGTCAGACCCCCACACTGTCTGAAGGTTGTCTCCACCTACCCCAAATCCCTCTCCTGTATCTTGCATAGGTGTTTTCCTCAACAAATCTTTCCCGGGTCTACTCCTGTTAGGTTCTGTACTTTTCAAAAGATGTCAACTAAGTTAGCAGGGCAATCAAGTTGGTGGATGCTGCTCTGGAGAAAACAGAGAAACCATGCAATGATGGGGCTATTTCCTTTCATACCATAAAGGCTGTCTCAGCACAATTCCAGGCAGAGATGTTTTACATGCTTTGAGATGTCAAGTTTGCCCTCGGAAAATGACATCCTTGATGGAGGCTTGAAGGACCGAAGGGAGGACAGCCTGCAGATGGCAGGGGACAACCACAGGACGAAGGATTCGCATGAGGAATGGGTGTCTTGGACCACATATTAAATCCAAGAGTGTCCAATTCACGGTCCCCAGGTTGCAAGCACATTTATTTTGCATGAAACTGTCACCTATAAAGTTCAGCACAATCAGGTTACAAAAAAAAAATGTAAAAAAAAAAATCATAATGTTTTAAGTAAGTTTTTAGTTTTGAGTTGGGCTGCACTAGGAACTATCCTGGACGTGCCTGGAATTAAAGGCAAACAGGAGAAAATGAAACATGGAGGGAACTTAAAGCCAGACAGAGGTCTTGAGATTTGCTGAAACAAGAGCTGTCAAGTACCCTTAGAGAGTTGTAGGATGGAAAGAGTCTGGGTCCTGTGGCCCAGTCACAGTGAGATCAGATGGGACTGGAAGATACATTAGCAACACAAAAGGTATATTGAAAAGTTGTCCTCATTGCGTTTCATTGTCAACTTGAACCCAGCAAGAGTTATCTGGAAAGAAGGTCTCCATCATTGAGGGATTGTCCACCATGGTGTGTGAGGACTTGACTTGATTGGTGTGGGAAGGCCCAGCCTACTATGGGTTGTGCCACCCCTAGGCAAGTGGTCCTGTGTTGAAAAGGAAAACTGACCAAGCGTCAGCCAGAGGGATCTGGGCAGTAACCAGTGTCCCTCCATGGTCTCTGCTTCAGTTCTGCCTCCAGATTCCTGCCTCGGGTTCTTGCCCTAACTTTCCTCGGTGATGGAGCGTGACCCAGAAGTGTAATACAAAATAAACATGTATTTTCCAAGTAGTTTTTGCTCAGGGTGTTTATCACAGTGACAGAGAAGCAAAGGAGAACTGGAGTGGACCTTTCTTGTCTCTCTAGGTGAGAAAATTGGAGCGGAATGGTTGCAGGGAGACTTCCTCTGGCAGAAACAGGTGGCCAAAAGGTATTCAGGTCTGGAGGAAAGGTTGAGAACTGTACTGGGTCATGTTTTCCCAGTAGTGGTATCCACAAGGGACTTGAAAACTGTGGGCCTAGGCAGAAGACAGGTTTCAGGCCAGGCTGTCGGCTTGGAAGTAAGCGCTCCAGGGAATGGCTGCGGGCGTGTGGCTTAAATGAGGAAAACAGAGAGTGGAAGCAGCCATCATGGTGGCAAGAAGGACAAGGGGCCAGCAACGAGGAGAGAGCCAGACAGAGGGCAGAACCATCTACGACCATGGGTGAGGCCCACAGGTGTAATCCCAAGGCTAGATCTTCTTCCGGGGTGCCCTATGTCCCCGCGTCTCCGTGTCCCTCTACAGTCTTCCAGCCTGAGGAGTAAATCTCACGCCGGCCATGAGGGAAACTAGAGACAAGCATCTGGGGACCACAGCAAGTCTCCGATAGGACTACGCCAGAAGTGAGTGGTGACATCCTGGCAGAGCTCAGGACGGCTGCGCCTGCCACAGGGATCGCCTCCCACAGGCTGCTCCTGTGGTCCAGGACACGTTGCTCTCCTGGGGTCAGTGCCGGGGCGGCAGCAGCCTCCGTGTGAGGTGGTGGTGCTGGCATCTGCCTCTCTGGAGCAGGGACTAGGAAAACAGATGACCTCAGGCTAAAAGCTCTTAGAGTCAGTCATTGCTCAGAAAAAGAGTGGAAAAGACAAAGCTAAAAATACACGCAACCCCAAATTCCCCTCCTACCTAGAAAAAAAAAAAAAAAAAAGCCAGGCAAAGCTCCCTACAGATGTGGTCTGATACAGGCCCCCAGAGCCCACTCTCTGTCACAGGCCCGCTGATCTAGGGGTTTCAACTAAGCACCTGCCAGTCACCTAGACCTGGCTTCTCCCTGACTTCAGAGCTAGCCAGGCATCTTTCTTCTTTTCAGTGGTTATTGAAGACCCCCTCCCCCCATTGCCAATGTACCGTCTTCTCTTTTCCAAGATGCAGCTCCCAGATCCTTCCAGACTTTTCTAGATGTCAAAGGTGAACCTGAACCCGCTAGATAGTCTCTCTCTTTCCTTGATTTTAGAGATTTAAATTGATCTCCAGTCGCCATATTAGGATCCTTTAAAGAGGGAGCAATCCTGTATTCCCTTTTCTTGTATCTCCAAAAGGCCCTGGCCTACGTTTAGGCATACTATCAGGGTTTAATCAGTGCTCCTAATAAGAAGCCCAGGGAAAGCTGACTGGAAGGGTAAAGCATGTGTGCAAGCCCACACATGCCGTGTGACAACCACATGCCATTGGTGTGACATTACTAAGCCAAGGCGGGGGGGGGGGGAACTAGAATATCCGGGATTCTTGAGCAATTTCTGAGCTTCTCAAGATGGTCCTCAACTCCCCAGATGTCCACGTGGCGTCTTGTGTGCTCAGCAGCCCTGTGCTGTGTCAAGACTCACCCAGAAACCTTGGTCTGGATGCTGCTGAGGCATACGGCAGATGCGTGGCCTCTAGCATGCAGGTGAGGACAGGTGCTGTCTGTCGTGTCTGGTGGCTGATCATTTCTTTGCTGCAGTGTCTTTTCTCTCAGCCTCTTTCCTTCTCCAAAAAGGAAAAGAACTTGGAGATCTTCGAGCTGCAGAGCTCTGAGCCCTGAGTCACAGTGGGCACGTGAAAACCAGAGGAAATGGAGAGAACAGGGGAGGGGGGGTGTTAGAAAGCTGAGTATGGATCCACACCACTGCAACGCTTGGGAGGCTGATGCAGGAAGTTCCAGAGAGTCAGAATAGTCTATGCCAAATAATGAATTTCAGGCCAGCTTGAGCGATTTGAACCTATCCAGAAAACAGAAATAAGCAAGTAAATAATAGTTTGTGACAGATAGATGGTAAAGAAAAACAAATAATAAATAAGTAGAGATTCTGTATGCATTTAGCATAAACATGGTACTTAAACAGCGCCGGGCTCACACATCAGCCAAGCTCAGATCTAATCAAATGGCTGTGGCTCAGCTTTAGATAAACACTGGATCCTCCGATACACTGAAGATGTTGTCCTCATATCTCAGAGCAAGTCACAGAAACAGGCATGACTAGAAAACGCCAGGACTCCACATTAGACCTTCTCCTTCTCCACACTAGGGAATGGCAGGGAGCACATTGGACCTTCTCCTCCCCCAGGCTTAGGAATACCAGGGAGCCATCTTGAATTTCTTCTCACCTTTCTGTCTCTCAAGGGAAGAGCTACTCTAGTAAGAACTGGGCATTCCCTTGCCCAGTTTTCACATTGAGTAAACTTACTTGGATGTCACATTCTTTTCTCCCTCACTTCTTGGGACTTGACCTTTCCCAAAAGCCTTGCTAGCCTCCTGCCTACTCCCATGTCTACAGTGCAGCCTGACTCCCAGACGCAGAAATAATCAGATCTTTCATGGTATGACCTTGTCCGGGTCAACAGGCCATTCTAAGCTAATGGTCAGACAGGGATGTAAACTCAGTTGCCACCAGGGACAGCTCCTCAGGTAGTCCGGACTTGGAAGCAGGGAATAGGAAAAGCCACTCTTTGGGAGTGATAATGGGTACTTAAGAGAGACTAAGCTGCCATTTTTCTCCTTGATTTTATCTCTGTTTATGATTTCATTGGCAGAAGACCAAGAAGAAAGGAGACTGGGAAATAAGGGAATAGGATTCAGTCCCCAAACATAACCTGCAGCCTATGTGTGGGAAATCAGCAAAGATGCTCAGATGTCACCCTAAGGCAGTGTGATGAGAAAGAGAGAAAAGGTCTGGAAACTGTCTGGAGCTGGAGCTCAGTGTGTAGAGTACTGACCTAGAGTGCACAAAGCCCTGGGTTCTCCCCAAGCACAACATAAACCAGAGGTAGTGATACACGCCTCTAATACCACTATTTGGGAGATAAAGGCAAGATATTCAGAAGTTCAAGGTCATCCTTTACTATATAGTGGGGTTCCAGTCATGGAAGCAGCACAGGGTTCACAACATCAGCTATATGAGACCTATCTGAGAAGGAGAGAGAATGGGGCTAGGGCAGGGGAAAGAAGGAAGGAAAGAGGAACAGACAGGAAGAAGAGAAAAGCCTGGGAAAGTTAAGAGCTGAAACCTATCCGTAGTGGTAGCACCCAAGAAACTCCTTCCTTCGAAAACTGTTCCCTTGAGAGCATCAAAAGGTCCCCAAAGCCTATGCAGCCCCTGATGGAAAGCCACAGTAAAACAGATACAACCTTATGTGCAGGACAGAAGCCATGATCCCAGACCATGGGATAAGGTAGAATTGGGAGAGAAAGCTCACATATGTGAACCAACTGGAGGAAAACACAGTCAAGATTTGATGGAACGCCCAAGTTAATGGATCAGACCAGCAGGGCCTGGATTGTGGGTTGGAACTCTTGCAAGATATCTGTATTCCCATATGCCCTACAAGCTTCCGCCACAGGCTGAATGCATAGTACAATGTGCACGCGGATGTGTGACTATTTTTCAAATCATCAATGTTGCCATCACAAATGAAACACAGATCCATTTGATCAGGGTCTTGAAAGAAGGCCGTCTTGTGCTTCCTCAAACAGCAAGGCTCAGGACAACTGCTGTTTTCAGGGAAATAAAACACCATCTGGGTCTAGATCCTAACCTCCCTAGAGGGGGCAGGGGTGACAGACAGGCAGGGGTAGGTGGGATAGAAGGAAGAAGGTTTCATCACTGAAACAAGATGATGGTGTGCACTGGAGTTACTGGACTGTTTCAGCTGGTACATGTTTGAAATTTTCGATAATAAAAGTGCTCCCCCAGACTTACACACACACAAGAGTATAAGGTTCCTATGTGGCCATTCATGACGTCCTTTAACATTTAGAAAAGGGGACAATTCTTTGTGGAAAGATGTTCACAGAACTAGGAACTGAGGGGAGAAAGTCTGTATAAAGCCGTATGTAAGGACAGGATCCATTCTCTCTCTCTCTCTCTCTCTCTCTCTCTCTCTCTCTCTCTCTCTCTCTCTCTCTCTCTCTCTGTGTGTGTGTGTGTGTGTGTGTGTGTGTGTTTGGGGGGGGGGTGGTTTCGAGACAGGGTTTCCCTGTGTAGCCCTGGCTGTCCTGGAACTCACTCTGTAGACCAGGCTGGCCTTGAACTNAGAAATCCGCCTGCTACTGCCTCCCAAGTGCTGGGATTAAAGGTGTGCGCCACCACTGCCCGGCCTGTTCTGTTTTTATACATAGCGAGTCTGTGTGTTTCATGTGTGTATATGGGAATAGTCCTTCCTTCAAGGACTGCAAAAAAGACAGAAACAACAGATATGAATGGTGATTAGCCCTACCTAGAGGCGAAGGGTCAGCTTTTATTTTCTTTATTATTTTATTACCGATTTTATATACATAAAATATATCTTTTTTTTTTTTACTTGGGTGTGTTTATGTGTGTGCAGGTGCCCACACATGGGCGGCCAGAGGACAATCTATAGGAGTGGCTCTCTCCTTCACCACGTGGGTCCCAGAGATTGAACTCTGGTCATCAGCTGAGCCATTTCTCCAGAGCATTGATTTATATTTTGAATTATTTATCATCTACTTATTTTGAAACAGGGGCTTGCCCCATAGCTCTGGCCAGCCTGCACTCACCATGTACCCCAAGCTGGCCTGAACTTGAGACCATCTTCCTGCTTCAGAGCCTCCTTAGAACTGGGTTGTGGCAGTGAGCCACATGTGCTGGCTGTATTATCTTTAGTTTGTAGCATCTGAATTTCTAATTAAATATACCTTTCCTGTTGTAAGTTTCAAATACTACCCTTTTACAGCTAAATAACGCGATTGGCTCTACCAAGGATGGGCTTTGTACAAACCAGGGCACGTGGTGGAGGCTACCTGGGCACTGGCCTTGGACCGTTTGCTGGAGAGCTGCTTGCGGCTCAGAAAGATGGGCAGGGTTTAAAAGCAATGAGATGGGAAGAAAGACGTTCCAGGCAACACTAAAATAAGTTCATCCTGTCTTGAGAGGGTGGCGTGCCAAAGCAGGGTGAGATTGGGGCCAGGGGCTGCAGGGGGCGGGAGTAAAGAGTGAAGGTCTGGGTGGGGCAGGTCCTGAAGGGCCCATAGGGTTCTGGGAAAAGAGGAGCCTGAATGTCTGGCTAAAAATTGTCCCGAGTATGTGTGTGAGTGTGCACAGGCGTATTAACTGTGGCATTCAGAACAAGGGATAATTGGAAAAACATGACCAACGCTGAGCCACACGCATTTGGGGACATGTGGCTCCGGTTCTCGGATTGTTTGTCGGTCCTTATTTCAGGAAAGCGGGAAGACAAAAGAAGCGTTGAGCGCAACCAAGATTCAGATGTCACCAAGGAGTCAGCATCAGGCCGAGAACACCATTGATCAACAGTCAGTGGCCACCACCCCATGACTAACGCCACTGCTGGTCTGGCCCTCCGCATGGAGACAGCTGCCAGTCAGACCCCTGCCTCAGCTATGGCGTTTTCGCAGGCTGGGAGAACAGACACTGGCGTCTTCCCAAGGGTTTGCCGGAAGGGAGCTGAAGGGGCGGCAGGGCACAGAGAGGCCACCTTACAGCAAACCCAAGGCAATGTGGGAAACTCCCAGAAACCCCAGCACAAACAGCAAAGAGTGCCTGGGTGACCCCAAGAGAGCCAGAGCCACGGTTTCCAGAAGGCGGGGAAGTTCATGGCAGGCAGACTTGCACCTCTGTCCCTTTAATGGGAACAAAACCAAAGGCTTTGCGGGTAGAGGTGAGATAGGGTCTCTGGACGAAACTCCACAGGAAGGCCAGAGCTTTGGAACTGAGGAGAGGCAGGAGGATTCCTGCTGGTAAGACCCAGAGGATCGAGGTACTGGGGGCTCAACTCCAACCTTGACCCTTAGCCTTCTTTTCCTGTGGTCTTGGCGGTGGAACCCAGGACCTAAGCCATGCCAGGCAAGCCCTCTGCCACAGAGCCCAGGCTTGCTACATGGAGCTGGTGAGGGCTTATCTGTGACTGCCTTTGTTCACTGCCGCTGTGGGAAACCTTGACCCCACCCCTAGTATTGAGCTCTGGAGTTTTCAAATGAGATGAAGTGTTACCCAACCCTGCTTTCTGGGCTATAGCATGACAATAAAAACAAGGTACCCTGTTCCTCAAGTCTCAGAGTCCCTGAGCTGGTTTACTTCTTTCTAGGAGGCTAGACTGGGAGGCGGTGTCTTTGCTCTTCCAGCCAAGTCCCTTTCTCCCTGTCAATCATCCACAATAAAACTGGACTTTCCTCCAAAGTGTTTGCCAGGAATGGAGAGAGAAGGTAAAACTGAAGGCAGGCGATCTGGGCCCTAGAGAGCCTATTTACAATCCTGGGTCAAAGAGTGCAACCCGGAACCTCCCAGGATTTTGTTTGTTTGTAAGAAGTGCTTCTTTGTCCTTATTTAATTTATCGCTGTGGTCCTTGTTCTCGTTATTACATTGCAAACTCACACGTGTGCCAAGTAAGCACTTGGAAGTGCTATCCTTTATCGTTGTATTGAGCTTGATCAATGCGTGTGTGTGTGTGTGTGTGTGTGTGTGTGTGTGTGTGTGTGTGTATCCTTTCATTACATCCAGAGAGCTTAAGTACTCAGAGCACAGTTGCTCCTCTGCAAAGTGGGAATACTAAGCTTCAAAGCTAAGCTCTGTAGTTTCCAAACCAAACTGACTGTGTGCTACCCTCCTGTCTTGGGTCAGCATCCTTTGTCATCTACGACAGCCAGGCCAGAGACTCATTTCTAGGCCTGGTTGAGTTCACGCAGCACTTCCGGAAAGTAACTGAGGGACTGGGGAGACAGGCTCAGCAGCAAAGCGTTCAGCCCCACATCACCCACAGATAGAAGTGGACATACCAGCATGCATCCGTAACCCCAGAACCAGAGACGCCGGGACAGGAGGATTCCTATGGCACACTGGTCAGCTAGCCCAGCCAAGTCAAGGGGGTTCCAAGTTCAGAGAGAGACCCTGACTGAGTCAAAACAAGCAACTGAGGAAGATGCCTGATGCCAAGCTCTGGCTTCCACACCCATACGTACATGTGCATTCATCCACATGAACCTGTACATACCCCACGTGTGCGAGAGAAGATGAAGAGGGGGAGGGGAGGACAAGGATGAGGAGGAGGCGGAAGAGGAGGAGGAAGCAGATGATCAGGGCTATCTTCCGTCCCTGAGCATTTTCCTGGTGACTCTAGATGTGAAGCCCATGGTAACACCTTGTGCTTCGTGGCGCATTGCCAAGTTCACAGGCAGCGCTCCTTTGAGGCCTGGCAGCTTGCTGGTTTACTTTGAAGGAAATAGATGCCACAGGCAATTGTCGAACATGTCAGACCACTACCACTACCTGGGTCTCTCTTCCCAAGCCCTGCTCTCTTGGTGACCACTCTGTGGAATTATTGACTTGATCATTCCTTGGCTTTAGAAAATGTCATTTTAAAAATAAATTGAGATAAGATATTTAAGTAAAGTTTAGATGAAAAATTTTAAACCTTTTTTAATCTTCCCTATTCTTCATGCTTTTAACTTTTTAAACTTTAGCTTTTGAACTTGGGGAGTTGTAGTTAACATTTTTCCCATTCAAAATTCTATTTCCAGTCCCGTACGTCCTTTAACGTATACTTTGCTTTTGGTAGTTTCTTGATTCTGTCCTTTAAAACAAGGAAAAGTGGGGCCTGGCTTACTGGGTAAAGTGTTTCCTACACAAGCATGAGGGCCTGACTTAGACCCCCATGACGTACCAGAAAAGCCAAGTGTGCACTGCATGCCTGTAATCCCATCGCTGAGAGGGTAGAGAGAGACCCTAGGGATTTGCTGACAGGCCATGCTAGCTCCAGCCAGGTTCGGTGGGAAACCTGTGTCAAAAGCTAAGGTCAGGAGAGCTGGGCAGGGGCTGGCGAGATGATCTTGTGGTTAAGAGAACTTGGAGAGGACCTTGGTTCCCAGCATCCACATGGCTCACAACTGTCTGTAACTGCAGTTCCAGAAAATTTGACATTCTCTTCTGATCTTGAGAGTACTGGGCATATGTGGTACAGTTACACGAAGGCAGACACTCATACACATAAAATAAGTAAGTCTTTAGACAGAGAGAGGTGGTGGGGAAGGCATCCTATATCAACCTCTGGTCTCCACATATACATACACAGGCAGGAACACCCACACCCTCCCCATACACAGTACAATCACACATGCAAACACACATATACCTCACATGCACACTCACAAATACACCACTCATATACTCACACATACATGCACACATAAACCCATACACATTCATATGCTCAGGTAGACAGGCACACATACGTACACTGACATGCATACACACACCACACATATACTGACACATACTCGTACACTCACATATATACACACACTCACACATACATTTATGCTCATACACACTTATAACTCCTACACACACTAACATATACATGCATACGCTCATATATACATGCAAACACATACATTCCCACACACATACACATATCACAAATGCACACACATGTAGACTTGCTCACACTCATTCTTACACTCACACATATTCTTACACTCACACATACATATATTTGCAGAGAGAGAGAGAGAGAGAGAGAGAGAGAGAGAGAGAGAGAGAGGAGAGAGAGAGAATATAACAGAAAACAAGCAAGGAAATAGAGCATCATGGTGCACACCTGTAATCCCAGCACTTGGGAAGTAGAGGCAGTAGGATCATGAGTTCAAAGTTGTACTGGGCTATATAGCAGATTCAAGGTCATCCTGGATTAAGGACCTTGTCTAAAAACGTCTAAATAAATAAATAACAAAGAAATGTATTGAGAGCACTGGTCACTTTCCCATCTGCAGAGTCTCTTGACTGTAGTTTCTTTCTTAACCATTTCAAGAGGTATTTTCAATATGCATCTTTCAAATATACTTTTATATTTATTTACTTTATTTATTGCACAGGCATGCACACCCATTGCACAGTGTTATATGGAGATCAGGGGACAACTTGTGAGAGTTAATTGACTCCTACCATGTGGGTCTCAGGAGTTGAACTCAGGTCAGCAGGTGTGGCTAAAGCCCCTTTACCCACTAAGCCATCTTACTGGTCCTCAATAGTCATACTTTGGGCATGATTATCTGAGCCTAAATATTTGTGTGTGTGTGTGTGTGTGTGTGTGTGTGTGTGTGTGTGTGTGTGTGCGCGCGCGCGCGCGCGTGCACACACGCATGCCATCCAAATGACAATAACAGTTGGGTTCAAAATAGAAGTCAGGTCAGAATTTTCCCTCCATTATGTAAACCTCTCCCTTCTCAGTCTTCGGACTCTGGCTGCTGTTCAGGAGCCATCAACAACTCTTACCCTGGCCATCATTTACTCTTGCTTCACAGGGAACTAAAGATGCTCTTCTGCATTTTAAGGTCAAAAAAAAAAAAAAAGTTCAGAAATGGAAAATAGACCCAGTAGTTCCCAGGACTGTGAGTATGAGATGAGAGACTGTTTGTAGAGTAAAAAGTTTTTACCCATGAAAACGAGGATGTTTGGGAGGGATGTGATACGAGCTGCCTGACAGCACGCATCTGCTGGACCTCACTGAGGTACACGTTAAATTCTGGTCCTGATGGTTGACTTTATGTTGTATATATTTTGTCACAATAAAGAATACAAGGATTCTGTTAATTTAAAAAATTGCACAAAAATTTCTTTCTATGTTTGAAATGTAGTTGAAAAAGGATTTTCTCCCACAAATGGGTCTTTGGCTGGTCTTAAATTTCCCTACAGTTTTCCTCTCTGTTCTGTTTGACTTTCAGCAACCTTTTAGTCCAAGATTATTTTCTCAACTCTAAGAAACATCTCTTTACGTTTAGAGTTTGTCTTCTGCTTTCTCTCTTCTTATCTGGTTCTGGGATTGTTGGCTTCTGCTTGTTACCACGGCTCTCGTGTGTTCCTACTCTTTTCTTCTAAAGTTTCCTTCATCCTTTCCTGCTACTTTCTGAATTACTTCAACTGATTTTTCACTTCTTCAACTGTATTCATCTTCTTATGTATTTACCTATCACATTCATTATTTCAATTATTATATTCTTCACCAATACTTCTATATGGTGCTTTTCAAAGTTTGTTGTTGCTATTGTTCTTTTGTAACAAATATTATGGTGTCCTGTGTTTACAAATGTATTAGCATATTTTTAGTTTAATTGCTCACCTTTAAAAAAACATTTGCTTCAGAAGGGCTATGTAAGTCTAGTTTGGGGCACCCTTGGGGTTGGCAGTGACCCCTCAGGAGTTTAGTCTTTGGGTCACATAGTCTGCTGGACTCTTGGCAGCTCTCTAAGCATATGCAATGAGGAAGGGAAAGTCATATTGCAGTCTTGGGGTGGTGTACCAAGCATTATACTATAAAGCTCCTTAGCAGGCCAATGTGTGAACAGCCAAGAGGCAGAAGTTCAAGCAGGATCACACACAATATGCAGCTGAGCTAGTCTTCAGATTTTCTCCCAATTGTTCCTTCCAGAGAGCCAACCCCCTACAGATAGCTGCCCCAAAGTCCTCAGCCATTGTCTCAAAAATCTTCCATAAGAGCCACAAAAATGCCTGTCCCCATGCAATGTGGAAGAAAACAAAACCAGAATTAAACCACCTTTTCCCAACTTAAATTCTCTTTGTTATTATTAGCCACCCCATCTTTGCCACTGCAACCACAGCTGTTCAAAACAGTTTCCAGTCTCACTGAAATCCAGAGAGAGAGAGAGAGAGAGAGAGAGAGAGAGAGAGAGAGAGAGAGCACATTGTGTGGTGTGTGTGTGTGCGCGCGTGTGTGTGTGTGTGTGTGTGTGTGTGTGTGTGTGTGTGTGTGTGTGTGTTATCATACTGTTGATTTTCAAAGCTGTGTTCAAGCCCAGGGCATTGCACATGCTCAGTAAATGAGCTATACCCCAGCCTCTTGGCTATCCTAATTTGCATGACAGGTTTGCAGGTCAGACTGGGCATGCTTCATTTGCAAATTAGCTACTGGCACTTCTATGGTGTGTTCATTCTTCCCCTTTCCCCCATTTTGTTTTGAGTGAGGTTTGTTTTTGTTTTTTTTTTTCCATTGTTTACAAGATGTCACATTCATTACCCTCCGTGTTGCTGTAACAACATACCTGCTAAAAGCAACATAAAGAAAAAAAGCATTTATTTTGTCTCACAGTTTGAGGGTACAGAGTCCCATCATGGCAGAGAAGTCACGGAGGCAAGAGTGTGAGGCAGCCACTTACACCGTGTCCACAGACGGGAAGCCAAGACTGATGAATGCTGGTGCTTGCTTCGCTCATGATCTCTTTTTATTCAGCCTCAGACACCAGCCCAAGAAACAAGTGCTTCCCACTTTAGTTATCTGGAACTAAGAACACCCTCACAGACATGCCCAGACACTGTCTCCTTGGTAGTTCTAGACCCATTCAGATTGACAATCAAGATTACCCATCACAGTTGTCTTTGTAGATGCTTCTCAGCTTACATATTGGAAACTGAAAGTAGAGTCAGTCAAGAACACATTTAATGCCTAATTTACCATCTCAGCTTAGCAACACATTTCTCTACATAGCGTTGGTGGTCCCCATCATGACTGTGCAGCTGCTTAGTGTCTGTGGCTTACCACTGATGAAAATTTTGCAGTGCTAATATTAGCCCTTGCTGTATGTGTTTAGACAGCACTCCTAAAGCCAAAGAGAAGATGGTTTTTGCTTAATTTTAATTTTCAAAATTTCCCAAAGGGTCATGTGTTAATAATGTCTTGGTCCTCAAGTCACTGTGCTATTTGGGAAGCTGTGGAACTTTTAGGAGGTGGGGCCTAGAAAAAGGGAGTTAAGTCATTGAAGTAATACCCTTGAAGGGAACCTTGGGCCCTCAACTGCTTTTCTCCTGTCTGCCATAAGGGGAGAGCTTCCTCCTATCTGCATGCTCCACAATGGCACATGACTTCTTCATCTATGGGATCAAAGATGACAGCACCAAGTGACTATAGGCAAACCATGAGCCAAAGTGAACACTTCTTCCTTCCTTGATACTTCTCAGATTTTTGTCATAGAGCTAAAAAATTTACTGACACATGTAAGCTTGTATAGTCTTTTAAAGTTCAAGTGTTTAAATTCTGAATGTAACTGGACCTTTGAATAGTTTCCTTTGAAATTTCTGTGCATGGTGCATCAAGATTGAAACAAAAAACAAAAGGGCCAAATAAATGTCTCCAGAGTAGATATGCAGATGACCAGTGACCACACGCAGACACATGCGCCTCATGAACAGAGAGGAAAATGGAAGCCCTGGTAAGAGGTCACTTCACACCTTCTCTGATGATAGTGAGCCAATAGACAAAGAAGGATGAGGAAGGAGTCAGAAGCCTCAAATATTGCTGTCGAGAATTCAAAAGTAATGCAAAAATCAGTCCCACTTCAGAAATAGTTGTCCATGTCTTCAGAAGATAGACAGACATCGAGTTACTGAATGGCCCACCAACTCTACCTATATGTGAATATAAAAGAAAAATGGTCACAGAATAAACATTT
>NC_034591.1:101308679-101351826 GCF_900095145.1 Mus pahari | reverse complement strand
TCCTCCTCCTCCTCCTCCTCCTCCTCCTCCTTTTCCTTTTCTTCCTCATCTTCCTCCTTTTCTTCCACTTGGAAGGGTCTCACTACTTAGGCAAGATTGGTCCTGAACCTATGATCTGCCTCAGTCTACTGTGTATGGAGATCACAGGCTCCATATCCAGTTACATGTGTATCCTAAGAGACTGGAAATGGATATTAGATGCCCCTGGAGCTGGGGTGACAGGCAGTTGTAGCCACCATATGCAGGTGCTAGGAATTGCTCCCAGATCCTTTGGAAAAGAAAAAACAAAACAAAACAAAAAAAATCCCAACACTCTTAAATGCTAAGCCATCACTCTGACATCTGAAAATGTTTTAAGATAAATAGTGTGTGTGTGTGTGTGTGTGTGTGTGTGTGTGTGTGTGTGTTTAAATTGTTCACATTAGGTGAGAAATTTGTATATAAATTATATTTCTTTTTAAAAAAATTTACCTGTGTGTATGTATGTGTGTAAGGGACAGGAGTACCATTGTGGTATGTGCATACTCACACGTGTGGATATGTGTCCCTGCACATGTGTGGAGACCAGATGAGGACACTGTATGTCAGCTCTGTCACTCTCTGTATTATTACTTCAAAACAAGGTCTCTCACTAAACCTGGAAGTAGACTGTTGGCCAGTGAGCCTCAGCAATCCTCCTGCCTCTACCTTGCCTGTTGCACTAGGGTCACAGATGTTCACAGCCTTGCTAGTTTACATGTGTTCCAGGGATTTGAATTTAGGTCTTCATGCTTACATAAAAGCCATTCTTCCTTGTTAAGTCATTTCTGTGCCCCTAAATTATATTTTAGTAAAGCTAGATTTTTAAAGGGTGTAAGGACAAGCTTAGTGATAAAAACACTTTCCTGGGCACTCACAAGAACCTAGGTCCGATACCCCACATCATAAAATAATAGGAAAGTTGTTTATTAAAACATACTTCATCCTAACTTTATAAAAGTTGCCTTATAAATATTTAAACCATGTGGGTTAACATTTGTATAGGATGACAGGGAGGAATTTTTTTATTCTTGAAAGGTTGGGGACTAGCTCCAACTCTACATTTTATATAAATTACTCCCTTGGCATTGCCTTGAAATAAAACTTTTATCACATATTAAATTCTCAGATATACACACTTCTGTTTCTAGAACCTTATTTATTGTTTGGTTTTTATACCAGTATCTTAGTTTTAACTAGTGTTCCTTTAAGGAACATTCTGATATCTGATTGGATAAGTCTTCTACAAAATATGCTATGCCATTTTTTTCTCATTTGGTCTTGCAGACAAACTCTACAAACAATATGCCAAATCAAACAATCTCTCCCCCAAATCTAGATTTGATTATATTCCATCCAATTTGTTGGGTTGGATTGAACCCTGGGAGAATACTGGCATTGTCATGATTTTGACTTAATTCCAGTGATTCTGGTGTTGATGGCATTCAATGGTTTGTTGCTTCTAAACAACTATGTAGTATTTATTAAGAAGTTTATGGTCTTTGCTGATATTACTAGTGAGAAATCACTTGTTTTCTATTTATTAGTAACCTATAAGGAAATTTATTGATAATTATACATTTATCTTCTATCCAGCCACTATAAGGCACCTTTTCTAATATTTGTAATTGCTTTTTTATTATGTATTTATCTAGATAGATGTGTCAGGTAGGCGTGTTTAAAATTTGAATTTACAAGGATAAATCTCCCTAGAGTAAGAGAAAAATGTTTTTGTATTCAAAATAGAAAAGTCTAATGTAAATACTAACATCAAGAAGTATTTACATCAGCTTTCTTTATATCTTCCATTTTTTATAGATTCAATTTCTTCTTAAGCTAATGGAGCTGATTACCTACCTATTACCAGATAACCTAAAAGTATAGAGGGTTTTGATTGGTTAAGCTGGGATCGCATGCTTGCCTCTTGCTGCTAAAGAAGGACGACCATCTAGATCACATGGGTCAAGAGTGAGTGAAGGGACAGATCCTCAAGTGACGTCTATGAATGGATCCCAGAAATGGATCCCAGAAATGAAAATAATGAAGGAACAATGGTCACTCAGTCACATAGAGCTGACGATCTCATCTGGAAAAAAAAATGGTTTTATATTCCTTCATTCCCCATATATAAGATGCTCAAAAATTTCCTTCCTATTGCATTGTCTAGGATTCAAGTCTTCGTTTAATTATTACAATAATACTCTCTAATTTTTGTGTTATTTAACCATTTGGGGAAAAATTTTGATACTATTTATTGAGTAAGGACTCAGTACAATAATATTAAAATCAAGTTTCTGGGAAAGTCATTCCACCTCATGACTTCTACCAGGATAGCCATGTTGCTGTCGAGACAAATAGGTTCACAACAGAAAGGAGAGATACTCAGAGGGCAGGAGTTATACAGGTTCTGTGCCAGGCAGTATACATAGTCAACTTTAGCTCCTTTCTTCAGTATTGTAGTATATTAGGGACTGGCATGTAACACTCAGAAAAGAACTACACAAAGCTAGAATGACAGTTCAAAAAGGAAGAATGAATTGCCTCGGCCATGGATGGGCCTAAGGCTTCTGGGATCAACTGCTTTGTTCTCTCCCATTACTGCTGCCCAGCTTCACAGAAATCCTGGCTAGACCCAGCCTGGACAACTCACACCATAGTATCCATCAGCTACTGGCCCTCTGTTCAGACATACCAGCATGGACAAAAAACTGAACGAATCCAGGGTTCCTTGCAAATCCACAGTTCCTTGGTAGTCCTAGAAAAAGCTGACTTATGTTAAATATAGTGACGAAGGGTGGGAAAAAGCAGTGCCAATTCCAGTAATAGCTGAAGCCAGTGTTGGAGGTCTTTGGGGTGAGCTGTCCTCCTCCTAATAGAGAACAAATCTATCTTGCAAGACTGAGAAAGGGAAAAACAATCATTCACATCACATTTTTATTACATTTCAAAATGTGTGTGTGTGTGTGTGTGTGTGTGTGTGTGTGTGTGTGACTTTTTAGGCATCTATTCTCCTCTTCTACCATGTGGGTCTCAGGGATAAAAGGTCATCAAATGTGGCAGCAATCATCTTTACCTACAGATCTATAGCCTAATCAGATATGAATGGATATTTATTTGGTTTCTTATCATTCTTTTATTGTGTTCAAGGCAGTCAAGCAACTGTTGGGTGTAACATGGTTAGCATAGTCATATGACCCCCTTTAACCAAGTTTAGAGTATGGTTGAAAGAGACAGACAGCCAACAAGAAAACCTTTATTGCAAAAGAAAATAAAACAAAGGAAGAGTGGGTTATTGAAGAAGACAAGAAAGGGTCCATCCAGCTGTGGAGAGGTCAAGGATGAGAAGAAGCCAGATCAAGAGAACCAGAGAGAGGCTGCAACATGGACAAAGACTTGATAGTTGGAAACCTTGACTTGTTCGAGGAACTGGAAGGTCAGTGTAGCAAGAATCCTGGAGGAGACACCTGAGGGATGGCTTGGGAGTTACTTGTGTGGGTTCTCTGAGCCACAACAAAGAGAGGGTCTATAATCCTGAGTCAAATGTCAATGTGTTGAAAATATTGTAGACAAGTGAGCAAACACTTGATGCTTAATAAAAAAAAAAAAAGTCACATTGACTTTTATGCATACAGAAGACCAAAGTCTAGAAAATGGAGATCAGAGACAAATTCCTGGATGAGAAATTATAGAAACATGGGTCAGAATTGTGTCAGGGAAAACAGAGCGAAGTAAATTTTAGAATGAGAATCAACAAAACTGCTCAAGATGAAGACACTGTGGGAAAGGAGAGGGAGAGACTCCATGATCATTTCCAGCTTCCATTTGGGGGAGAGATGCCTGCTAAAGAGCGGATTGAGAATTCTATTTCAGACATGTGGAAATTAAATCTCCACCTCTTTAAACTCTTTCTCCAACACCTTGGTCATCACCCATGGGTAGGTAATGTGATGTGAACCCTACCAGCTGACCACATAGGTCTCTAATGCAGGGGTGCCTTGGAAGGCCTCATCATGATGTTTTAAAGGCTCAACTCCACAATTACTGTTCTTCAGCTGTCCCACAGAGCCCTGTGAATTGTACCCCTGGCTGGCCATATGGCCAAGAGAGCGAGAATGACCAAAGGAGTCTTGGCGCCCACTGAGGAACTGGCTCCTGGTAACCTCTTCCCCCTGCGTCAGTCCTCGTCCACTAAATGCTTCCCAGCTTTCCAGATGGTCTCCAGACACCCCGCACCCTCTCCCCTGGGTGCAGTCATCGTTCCCAGGGTCAGCTCAGCTCCTTGGATCCCTTCATCTCTGGAGAATCATGAGTCCATCTGTCATCACCTACCCCCTAGAGATCGAAGAGGGCAGAGAGCCAGGCAATTGGGCAGAGCACATCTTCCTGCCCTTGTTTAAGCCCAGCTCTTCTGGTCAGCCTATGGGGGGATCCCAGCGGGAAGTCTGTGAAAAATGCAGGAATCGCCAGTTAGAGATTTCTAACCCCCACACCACATTTCCTACCAACAACCATGTCCTGCTCATGGTTCTGGACTCCGCTCTGGGGTCCCCTCATTTGGGAACGGAAGACTTCCTAGTTCCTAAGAAGACTCAACTATAACATCTTCTCCTGGCTACACGGCCCTGCCCTTGGCATAGCCTGGTGGCTTACCTATCTATTTTTCCCACTGAACTAATGTTATTTATTAAGGCTCTCATTAGTCACATATACCTACTCAAACAGAACTTACTTATGATTTAATGATACTGGAAGGTTTTAGTCCTTGGCTGTTCTAGCTGCACTGCAGGCGCCCAATAGCCACACGTGGCTAACATTTTCCACACAGAATAGATAGATATTCCCATTATCACAGGAGATGGTGGGAGAGTTTTATTAGGTTTCCTAGTCCTACATTAGGCTGAGGGCTCCTGAAAATGAGAGTGGTTCTTATTCATGTTGTACCCTTGGCATCCCACAGTGTAACTATAACACTGAAGATGCTAAATGCATGGACTGACTGAACAAGTGGAGATTATATTCTGGACACTGAACACCAAGAAAAGCACACAGGAAACACACAGACCAGGAAAAAGTAAAATGCCAGGAAACTTATTCCAGTGCCTTCTTGCCAGCTCTCTTCCATGACACCTGGGCTAGTTAGACTTAGTGGTGATGTGACAAAATGTCTGACACAGGTGAACAACCTAATGGGGGAAGGGTCTATTTTAGCTCATGGTTTCAGAGGGTTCAGTCCCTAAAGGAAGGTTCAGTAGAGCAGAGCTTCTTGCATAATGGTGGCCAGGAAGCAGAGTGGAGCCATGACAAGAAGAGGTCAGGACACAATGCAGCCTCTAGGATATGTCCCCAAGGACCTATTTTCTCTGGCTATCCAGGCCCCAGCTTCCACCATTCTGTCACCTCCTAACTCCAGTGCTTAGGGATTAGACCTTTTGCATGTGCAGCAAATGCTCTACTGCAGAACCATAGCCCTCCATTTACATTTAACATGTTAACAAACTAAACTGTCACTGGGCTCCAGCATTCATGATTCGTTCTCTCTGACCCTCACAGAGACACCCAGAGATGGGCTTTAATAATCTCCTAGGTGACTCTCAATCAACTCAAGTTGACAATCAAGATCAACTTGTCTGTTCTCTGCTATCCAAACTCCACATTGTCTTCATAAGCCCAGAGAAGGCTGTCCTTGTCAGCCCCATCTGAACCTGCTCTCCACAGTCTGCTCTGAACTCCCAGCAGGTTCGGGATGTGCCATGGTGGTGCTGAGCCATAATCAACAACGGCTACCCAGTGGTGATGGGGCATGGTACCTGGACTATGTTTTATTGATGAGGTTAGTAGGTACTATTTTCTCACAAGGAAAGAGCCACAGAAATGGCCTTGTGAGAATCTGCCATCCAGACACTGCCCACCATGACCAACATGGAGCAGTTACCTGAGGAAGTTCTGCAGCCACAACTTAAATTTATGAGACAATTTTTATCCCCAGGTAAACATCTGGGTCCTAGGCAAAGTCAGAGTCACAACCTGAATGCATTTGGTGATTTGAATCAATCTCTCTCCTTCCCCCTCTCTCTCCCTTTCCCTCTCTCTCTCTCTCCATCCCCCCACCTCGCTCTCTCTCTCACTCTCATATATTAGCTTCCATTTCAGGATATTGAACAGGGAGGCTAATCTTCCTTTGCTCTCTGAGTCTCTGTGGAAGATGGTTCCAAACACTGCTGCAAAGACCTTTATCTTTGCCATTTGAAACATCCTTGCCATTTCCATGGTTTCTGAGTTTCTCTGCAGTTTATGACCAAGTTTCCTGGGAGTAAAGTTCAGCTCTGCCCATAGGGACAATTTAACTCACTTCCCTTTGGGAACCTAGGCAGGCCTCATGAGGCCTCAACTGCAGGTCCAAGCCCATGATAGAAGCTCCACCTCTGGCTAGATTGTAGAGAGAGAGGTTGCATTTCTGGCACACCCAATCATTCCCCTAGCCTGTTCACTGGGATTTTAACAAGCCACACACCCTTCCATTCCTTGGTTGTAACAGTCACAAGTCTCTATGGTCCCAGGAAACCCATCTTTGAAAGCTACAGAGAAGAGCTCTCTGCCCTGGCTATAGTTCTGTCTCACTGCTTCTGTCACTAAGCAAACAGTAGCCAAGTATGACAATAAACTCCCAATCCTCCTACCTCCACCTCCCAAGTTCTGGGACCACAGATGTGCACAACCACATCCAGTTTATGTGCTGCTGGGGACTGAACATAAGGCTTCTGGCATGCTAGGCAAGCATTCTGCCAACTGCGCCATATCTCCAACCCAAGTAGGAAGCCTCTTAGGTCACGGCTTTAAATGCTCCACACAGTTCACCTGTCCAGGAAAACACTCCAGGTAGGCTTGTTCTCAGCCAGTGGACAGGAGGATGTTCAGAAAGCTTCCTGATACTTAAATCTGTTCTATTACTATTAGGTCCTTTCTTCTGGGTAGAGGCTTGTTCTCTTATGGCATTTAGTTTTAAGCTGTAGTCTCCCTGCCCCTCCTGGGAGCATGATGGTTGAGCCTTGTTAGCAGCAGGTGACACAGAAGAGAAGAGTAGTGGGAGCGCGTGGCGATCCTGAAGAAGAGCCTCTGACTCCTCCTCCCTCAACTGACACTTCGGAGAGTAGGTCTTTCCCATGTTCGGGATGGAGGAAGGAAGAGCTGGAAGTCATCAGAGTGTTGTTTTTGCCAGTGCCGCCCTTGAAGTGGAGACAAGAGAAAAACAAACAAACTTGTGTCATCTCCCCAGGGCCTTGGAAGAAGTTCCTTTCACAGCCAGGAATGTGACAAGGAACAAAGTCAGCCAGGAGTCTGCCTGTACCCATCCTCCTCAGGCAGCCTTGGGTTGCTGAAGAATGGGACTAGGATGGGACATCTGCTTCCACCCTTGCCCCCAAAGAAGGACGAGGAGCCATCAGGAAGAGCTGGCTCCAGAGACTGGGAGAGAGGGACGACGCATCACAGAGGGGGCATGCCTGTATTAAGAAACCAAGAAGATGATCTCTAGAGACCAGTTAGGTGGGGGGGGGGGACGACAACCGTCATGCAGATGGGACATGGATTTACAAGAAAGTTCATCAAGAAGAGAAGGGGCGGGGTGAGGGCTAAAGTGGAGGCACTGTAGCTAAAAGGGTCTCTAGGGGAGAGGCAAGAGTGTTAGGGGGTGAGAGCTGGGATGAGAGACAAAAAGCCCAAGAGAGATGAAACTGGAGAGGTCAGGTTGGTCCTGAGCAGGTACAGCCCCTGGCACCACAGGAGGGCTATGGCCAGCCCAAGCTGACCATGCAAGCCTATAACATGGACTAGGGATGTTCCATCCACACCTATCTGCTGCAGACTGAGGCCACCAGGCAACTCTGTTCCCTGAGTTTTCTCAGCTTATCAGGGCCTCCAGGAGACAGGAGACAGGAGGGGGAGGAAGATGCGGGCTATGTATTCCTCCTCCTCCTCCTCTGCATACAGCATTCCTTTAATCACGACCTTGAGACCACAGAACTTTGGCCTGCCAGCGCCTTCTCTTTCCCATGCCTACCTGGGGCTAAGTTCAAGGTATTTCTCCTCCCTGGTCCTTCCTGGGGTCCCTGCACCGTGACAGAAGTGACTGGCTCGGCCAAACTGGCATTCTGTGACATTATCTTTTTAATACTGTCTTTTTAATACTGGACTCACTCTTTCTCTCATTGGTCATAGATTCTTTGTGCTCGTTGGGAGACCAAGAAAGCAAATGCAGGCTTCCCACCTTTCAGCTACCTTTTGTACAAAGGTAAAACTACAGTTGCCAGAGCATCCGAGATGCCAACCAAGGCAGGTAGGAGAGCTCTAGGACAAAGGCCTCTCAGGGAACACAGATGTGTCCAGTAACCTGAGACACACTCCCAGCACAACGTCTCTCTGTGAGGACGAGAAACCTTCAGACCACACAGTCACACCCCAACCCCTGCTCTGTATACAGCTCCTTAGCTTCAGCCCCTCTCTTCTCCCAGCACAGGGAACAAGAGGAAGGAAGAGTGGTGTGATTCGTGTTCTGAGTTCTCCTCAGATATCCATGA
The DNA here is from genome assembly GCF_900095145.1 of Mus pahari. Lineage (NCBI taxonomy): Eukaryota > Metazoa > Chordata > Mammalia > Rodentia > Muridae > Mus > Mus pahari. The sequence continues at coordinate 101,343,235 of NC_034591.1, read as the reverse complement.
GGTAAAGCCTGGACCCTGAGGATTGCACCACGCGGAGATGGAAAGGTGTTTAGGAGTTGAACACAGTACGGGGTCACTGAGGGGGGTGCCTTAAGAGGACTGTGGAATCATGGTCCTTTCCCTAGCTAATCGCTCTCCCCCCTTGCAGCCCTGGGTGAGTGGATTTGTTCTTCCACATGCTCCCACCACAATGGGCTGCCTTTCAGTAGCTGAAAAACAATGGGGTGAGGCAGTAGCCAAAAAACCCACAGGGCTAGCTAATCACAGAGGAGAACTTTTGAAACTGTGAGCCAAAGTAAACCGGTTCTCTTTACAAGGTGATTATCTCTGGTATTTGTAACAGAAAGTTTACAGTAACATGCCAGGCGCCTCCTTCCACAGCCTGGGCCATGTGCCCACAGTGTGCTAACTAGCTCTATTTCAAGCCTGGGACTCAGTATCCACCAAGCCTGTTTTCTGCTTAGGGATTCTCATGGCATTAGCTCAGTGTCCAAACTTCCTAGAGGAGAAAAAATATCTGTAATGCAGGCCCCAGACTCTCTCTGCTCCCTGACTCTCGGCTACCTCTTGCCTACCCTATGTCTGACTGTCCAGGCTCTCTCAAGAATATGAGCCCATATTCTGAATATATCTTGTTTGCTGACCCAAGTCCCTCCAGTCATAGTGCCATGAATAACTATATTTATTAAATAAATGCAAGAAAGAATGCATGAATAGATAAATTACTTCATAAGTGGTTTAATATATAAATAAGTGAGTGAATGCATGAGTGAATACATAAGTGAGAGAATGTATGAATCAACAATGACTGAATGAATTTCTGAATGAATCCATGTCTGAATGCATGCGCCAATACGTGGATTCATGAATACATGAATGAATGAAAATATCAATGGATACGTGAATGGATAAATTCATGAATGAAAATATGCATAAATGGGCAGAGACTAAGCCCACTATAAAAGGTATAAATTTTAAAGAGTCCATGGATAGATGGGAAACAACCTGGAAAGACCTTGGCCAGACGCCTGACGTCTTTCCTTTTTGGTCACTCAATGACAGTTTCTCATACAAGGGACTGCTTTATTTTGCCAGCCCAAATCACATGGCTCCCTGTTCCACTTGCCTGAGTGAGTCTTCCAGCCTGCCTCTGGTCCTGGGCGCCCATTCTTTGCTGCAGCCTTGGGGGATGGCTCCCAGTTTGCAGGCTTCAGGTTTAACAGTCACAGGCTCTCACTGGACTCCACAGAGAGGCTTCTCATTCCCAGCTGAGGGGGAGGATGCTCAGGGATCACCTTGCTGTAGAAGTGGTCAGTTGCTAAGAGATACCTGACTGAACCCAGCTTCTGAAATCTAATCAACCCTGGCAAGGGAGTTGGTTTCTCAGCCCTGCACCACAGCCTCTCCACACCCAGCACCCCCTACTTGTTGGCTTTCCAGATAAGGCACTTTCCACTTCCTCCCTTCACCACCCAGAACAGGGGAGGTGGAGCTCTCCTATCCCTGTATTCCAGACCCCAGGGAGTCTGCAGCCTTGTGCCTTCTCTGCATTCCACAAAGAACTGAGGGGGTGAAAGGAAGCTGCCAAGGTGGTCTGAGCTCCCAGGTCCCTTCTCCCACCCCTCCTGAACCTTTCCTCCTTATCTGAACTGAGGCTTCCACTTGCTCAAAGGATTCCTTGTCCAGATCCCTGTGTTCCTTCTACCTCCTCTCAAGACCACTTCATGCCTCTTATGGAATTCTAACAGCCCACACTGGAGGGATGCCTCACCAGGGAAATGCCTTCCTGTGTAGCAACCTGAGCCCCCCCACCTCAGCGGGGGTCCTCCCTTTCTATCAGAGAGCTCTAGCCCCACACAGTGTCCCCTCTCGAGTAAATTGGTGTCACCACCACTTGTCCCATTCACTCACAAGCAGACAGGACCAGGAGCCAGGTCCATACTCACAGCACACTCAGGTTCAGGACTGGCCATCCCCAGGCAGTCCCCAGCCTTGGCTTTGGACTACCCTGCTCTGAGCATAGAATGACTCATAACTCTGACCCTCACTAGACACGCCCACTATGGCCCTCACCATGAGGGCTTTTGAGCCTGCTGCCCACTGTGGGCTGGAAGACTTTAGGGGAGACCCTGAGGGCCTTTGAGGACCCCATTCTAAATCATCCTCTAGAATTCACTGCTTCAGAATCTCTTCTGCCTAAAAATGAGCCATTTGGGGGCCCTGAGCCCTGCAGTGTGGATCTCACTGCCACCCATTTCTTTGTGTTCTCTGGGCCTAAATGAAGTGTGTGGGTAATGATGTAGCATCAGTTGCCTTGGGAACACTTAGGGCATGTTCTCTCTCTCTCTCTCTCTCTCTCTCTCTCTCTCTCCCTCCCTCCCTCCTTCCCTCCCTCCCTTCTCTCTTCTTCTTTCCTCTCCTTCCTCTTTCTTTCTCTTTCAGGTCTTGCTATGTAACTCAGGCTGGCTTTGAACTCATGATCCTCTTGCTCAGGCTCCTGAGTATAGTAATTACAATGTAACACCACCTATGGTTTTCTTCCTTCATTAAAAATTTTTTATTATGAAGTAGAATCAAAATTCTAGCCCAAGATGCAGTCTAGGAAAGGACATAGCTTGCCTTGTAAGTCTGGGTGGAATACAGAAGCTCTATTGTAGAGTGTATTTGACTTTGATGGAATTCCAGGGGGCACTGTCTTCCCTCTGTGGGTCCTGTCTTCCCTCTGTGTACTGTCTTCCCTCTATGTGTCCTGTCTTCCCTCTGTGTGTCCTGTCTTCCCTCTGTGTGCTGTCTTCCCTCTATGTGTCCTGTCTTCCCTCTGTGTGCCTTGTCTTCCTTCTGTGTGTCCTGTCTTCCCTCTGTGTCATATCTTCCCTCTATGTGCCCTGTCGTCCCTCTGTGTGCCCTGTCTTCCCTTTATGTACTGTCTTCCCTCTGTGTGTCCTGTCTTCCCTCTGTGTCATATCTTCCCTCTGTGTGTCCTGTCTTCCCTCTATGTGCCCTGTTGTCCCTCTGTGTGCTCTGTCTTCCCTCTGTGTATCCTGTCTTCCCTCTGTGTATCCTGTCTTCCCTCTGTGTGCCCTGTCTTCCCTCTGTGTGCCCTGTCCTGTCTCCCTGTAGCCTTCTTGCTGAAGCCATCACCTGCCTCACTCCGCTTCTACTTGCAGGGAGGAGACTCTTCAGAATCTCTTCACTCCTGCCAAGACAGGTGGCTCAAGTGACAAAGGCATCCCCAAGGTCAGTTAAGCCTGGCTCCCATGAGCCTGGACAGTCTCTCTGAGATAGGGGAATGCTCCTTGCCTGGAAGGACCAGTTACACTGTGGGGCAACCCTCAATAAATGACTGCAGCTCAGTTCTCTGCCACCTTTGGGCAGGTGCTTTTTACAGGCTACACTTTGACCAAAACCTGGCTAAAGCAGGCCCCAGCCACCCTCTTGTCTCCTCCTCTCACATCACTGGGGTTCCAAGCACTCCTGTGACCAGTCCAGGAATCAAAACTAAAAAGCAAACAGACAAACAAAAATGGGTGCTGAGATTTAAACTCAGGTCTTCGTGCTTACACAAGTGATCTTATCCACAGGCCATCTGTGCGGCTTCCTCTTCTACCCTCTCTCTCTCTCTTGCCCCTGACATCTGCCCTAGGCTCAAGGACATGATTCAGGAAGGGCCCTCTGGGGGAGCCTTCCCCAGACCTGCACTGGACCCCATGATCTGCACTCAGAGCAGTCTCGGAAATGAGCAGAGTAGCAAAGACCATATCCAGCAGACCAGCAGCAGGGCCAGCTCTGGGTGATAAAACCACAGCAGGCCCGTATCTCAGCCAGGTCTGGATGACCGGTCACTGAAAACAGCTGCAGCACAGCTGGACAGTTCTGGCCTCCCCTGTCCTCCCCATGTCTGACCTCCACATGGCTCTGTGGATCACACTGGTCCTCACGCCAGGAGCTTGTCATCAGCCTCTCCTTTCACTCTCTCCCCTTCTACTGGTTCACACTCTAAGAGTGGCTAGGGCCTCACCAAGACATTGTGAACTCTCTCCACCTATGCTGGCAGATGTGGTAGGAGTGCCAAGCTGATGTAGAGTGAGCCTTAAACCCCCGGATGCTTTCCCCACTCATGGCCTTGGTGGCCCACCCTGGCCATCTGGGGCTTGGAGACTTCCTTCTAGTCTATATCATTCTCCCTCTTGTGAGGCTTTCTCCAGGACTGGGCCTCGGAGCTCCTACAGACCCGGGCTTCTGGCTATTGGTGGCAAGCCATGTCCTTCCAGCAGGCCAGTCTTTCTGAATGTCCCAGGGGCCTTTTCTTTCACTCTCCCTTCACAGAGGGAAGACATGCTGATGACACAGGCTCTTCATCCGTCCTCTCCTATCCTGGATTTAGCCCATCGGGCTTTGCTCTGAAAGGTATTAGACTTGGAATCTGAACTTTCCCTGCATGGAGAATAGCACTCAGAGGACAGGGATGCTAAGCAACAGAGCCAGGCTCCATCTTAACTCTGCAAGGACACAATGCACTCAGGAAACCTCTGCCTCATGGGAGCCAGGCTGGAGTCCTGCTAAATGGAAGATCATAAGTAGCAGGCACACCTGTAGGCTGGCGTTGTCACTAATTGCCATCAGCATTGTGCTCTTTGGCACCCTGACCACATGATTGTGGGCACCATCACTTCAGTCTTCCTAAGTGTTAGGTCTCAGGCAGAACATATATCCCGAAGCGAGCTCACTGTTGATATCATTACCATCCCATAAATGCCATCTTTCCCATCAGCCCTGCCATATTTACCATGGTCGCCATTACTTCCACCATTAGTCATTGCCATTGCTGCCAAACCTACCTCTCTCATTGCCATCGTCAACACTGTTGCCAACATTGCCTTATCATCATCACCTCCACCATCAGAAGTCACCATTACTGTTACCATTAACATCTCCACTAGGATTGCTGTCACCTCAATCACCCCCACCACCATCACCAACACCACTGGTGTTATGAGCAGTCTACATCTCCTTCCTCACCAGACACCCCGACTACCAACCATCATCTTCTCATTGCTTACTGCCAACACTATCGTGGCCACTGCTACCATCAGTTAGCAATACCATTGCTCATGTCTATACTTCCTACCACCCATCTTCGTCAATGCCCCAACGGCTACCTAGCTGCATTAAAAGTTATCTGCTTTCTTTGCTTACTCGCTCTGTATTAGCCTGTGAAATTCAGATCAGATCTGAAAGTCCTTGTTTTAGATGATCTTCTGTGCATGATAACCAACCCCAAGACTAAATAGTTAAAGAACTATCACTAATTAGTTCTTGGGTCAGCTGGGCAAGTTCTGATCTGCGCTGGCTCAGCTTATTTGCACAGGGCTTTGTCCTGTGGCTGCAGTGAACTGACAGGTCTGGCAACAACTAGGCATAAAAAGGGTTACCCTCTCACTTGTCTGGTAGGACACACTGAGTTTTCTTCCTGAAGTCATAGTCATATGACCTCATCATCCAAGAGAATAGCTCAAGCTCACACATGTAGGGGTCAGGGATCAATGCCCAAAAGTCCGTTCCAAGCCTTTTCTAGCACCAGGTTGGCTAATGTTCCACTGTCTCAAGTAAATCACATAGTCAGCACCCATTCACAAACAGGGAAGACCATACCGCTAATAGACAGCTGCAATATCACACTGTAAGAGCAAGATTCAGGAGAGAAGAGTTTATAGCCATTTCTCAATGTGCTGCACAGGTGGGCATGGGAAGAAAAGATGGCCTGTTCTCTACAACAAGATGCACACATTGGCTGAGAGCATTCTAACTAAACGTGCTCTATCACAATGAGGCAACCCTCTGAGTAGCTTCCAGCACTGGAGGGACGTCCTGTCTAGAGGTATTGAATCCTTCTGTTTTGCTTCCTTAAACTTCCATTCCGCCTTTATTTCTTCTGCCTTATAATTCTTTCTCTGGTGACTTTTCATGACCTCAGGATGGTGACTCTCTTTTGAGGACCCTCTTCATTCTAGTTGGTACTTCTTGTATAGCTCATTCAAGGCTTAGACGCTCGGCCTCTTGCCTCCTCCCTATGGCTAACACAGCAAGCTGACTCCTTGCATCCTGGCCATGCCACTTGAGCTTCCCTGAAGGATGCTCAGCCTCCTACATCCCTCTCAGACTTGAAAGAGGCAATGGTATCGCCTGAGCTGGATCTTGCTTCCCAAACCATGGATGAAGGAACAGAAAGGCCCTGCTGGCTAGACAGGTCCCAACCAGATGGCTTTTGAAAGAGGCAAGGTGGAAGAGATACTTAGGTGAAAGGCCTTCCTTTCCTCCCTGTGGACTATTCCGGGTACAGCTTATTTTTCTCCAACTTATCCTGAGATGCCCTTCCTAGATGATAGACACTCAGCCATGTCTCTCAGCAAGAGTCACATCCAGTCAATGACGTATCATTGGACATTTTTTTGCCCTGATCCTCAATTGCTACACTTCAGCCTTGTCTGCTCTGATGGACCTGGGCTTCCACCTTTGACGTGAAGTACTCTCGCTGGAGCCTTCCTCTGCCTCTGTGTCCTAAGGAAACCAAAGAAATAACCAGTCTTTTAAAAATCCACCATTAAGGCACGTGAATCAGAGAGTTAAGCAGCTGTACCACTACGGGAAGGGGCAGGGATGACAAAGATATTCCATCTTGATGCTGAGAGTTAGGCTAGTGGAATATCTTACTCTCTAAGGGCTACGAAGGACCATGGCTCAAGACTCAGATCCCTATTGCTCCAATTCCCTGAGGAATAACATCCTTTGTTCTCTCTCTCTCTCTCTCTCTCTCTCTCTCTCTCTCTCTCTCTCTCTCTCTCCCTCCCTCCCTCCCTCCCTCCCTCCCCCCCCTCTGTCTCTCATCTCATAAATGTTCAGAGGTAGGCCCCAAAACTCCCACATGTGGTAGGTATTATTTATTTGTTTGGCCTCATGAACCCCAGGCTTTTATGTTAATATTCTTAATATGTAAAGAACACTTGTAACTAGTAAGTCAGATGTTACTCACCTCCAAAACAGACATATTTAAAAGTAATTCAGCAAGAAACAAATACTAGTCAATAATTTTGAAACATGACAAACACCATTTAAAGATTTATTTTTAATTATGTGTATTTATAAGGGTTTGTGACCATGGGTGCAGTGCTCAGAGGCCAAAAGAGGTTGTCTAGCCCTAAACGCTATTATTCCAGACAAGGGCTCATGTAGCCCAGATTGGCCTTGAGCTCATTATGTAGTTGAGGATGGTTTTAAATTTCTAATCCTCCTACCTTCACTTCCCAAGTGCTGAGATAAAACCTGCTCTACTGAACTGGGCTTATGTAGTGTTAGGGAGCAAGCCCAGGCCTTCGTGCGTGTTACTCAGCAAGCACTTACAAACAGAGCCACACCCCAGCACTGTGCTAAGCATTAGAACTACCCCTAGCACTTGGTTTCTGACTGGCATGAGACAACCAAACCCGAAAGCATTGTTCTCAATCGGTAGGATTTTGACTCCCCCATGAGGCTCAGGCTAGCAAAGGAAATGTGTGACTTGTCAGCTCTGTGGATAACTCAGGCCAGCCATGACACAGTGTCAGCTACAGGACTCAGGTGGATACTTGTCCCTCTCCCATCTTCTAGCCTCCTTTCTTTGTGACTTCTACCCAACCCCACTGTTGCATCTCAGCCTCTCCATCCATCCTCACAACCTCTCAGAGCCAGCTCCCACCAAAGATGACCCTTTCTCCACTCTCTCCATTCATTGCCAGGGGAGGTTACGGCACTGTGTGCTCATAAAAGGGGAAACCCAGGTGACTGAGCTTTCGAGCAATCTTACAGAGGAATTTTTACAGTGAAAAAAATACTTTTCTTTGGAAAACTAAGTAAAGGAACTTTGCCGAAATTCCCAGCAAACATGACACAGGCACTGTCTCAGTCCTCCTGGTACAGGACTGAATCCAGGTCCATGAGTCCTGGGCCAAAGGCTGGGTCATCGGGCCTGGAGGAGCAGAGTAGGGCATGTCGCCTTAGTAGTAGCTCTTGTGCCTTGAAATTTACTTGAGCCCAAAGTAAAAGTGAGAACTTGGCTGGTTACCCATCTCTGGCCAATTTCTCAGGAAACCTCTTGTGGCTCTAAATCTCTCTAGCTTGTTCCTTCTTGTTCCCACCTGCCCATTCGTAGTGAGTGCTGAGTGACATCTTACCTCCAATCCTACCAAATAAAGAACCAATCTTCTCATATGCTCCAAAGCTCATTGATACTGCACTCTGCATGCCAGAGAAGCGCTTAGCTCTTCTTCCTAGATGTTGCAGGAAATCTTAACATCTCATAGGGGCAGACTGTCTTCAGGGGAAGGCAAAGAGCCCATCTCCCTGTGCCTCCATGTACTCTGTCTTTGAGGCGATGAAACCAAATAGGCTCCTCTCATAGCTCATTCACATCATCTCAGACAAGAGAACGATGCTCGCACATCCTCTGAATGCAACCCGCCAGTTAGTCCTAACATAGGCTTTCTTTTTGCACCTGTTCCAGGTCTTCTAGAATCTTCTCTGAGTCTCACCTGCACCCAGCATTGCCCTCACTGTCCCCTTTACAACAAGCCCACAGAACGGGAGCCATAGCTGGACAAAAGCAAGCTAGACACAACCCTCCTCAAGTTGCAGCTATGAGGTTTCCTAGGACCAGAAGCACAGAAAGGAGAGCTACAGCTGTCTCACACAAGGGAGCCTTACCAGGGGAGAACCTTAGAGGGAGGATCCTTGGTAGACAATCTGGGCGTGCGCACATGGGACAGGAGGAGTGTAAGCTTAGAAGGGAAGGGAACCGATGTGTGTAAGAGGTGGGGGGCCTCTGCCTCTATCTGCATAGATGTCTCCCCTCTTCCAGTCTACCTTTCCGTCTGGAAATGTCTTCTCTTGGGAAGAGCAGGTAAGGGTACGGGGTAGTGCAAGAGTCTGTGAAATGCCAAGGCAGACTGTGTCAAAGTGGGTCTGCTTCACCACAGCCCTCTAAGAAGTCCCTGAAAGAGATGGGGACCCAACACCCAATCCTTCCCTCCAGGTCCAACCGACTAACCCGACAGAGTCAGAAAACTAAGGAGAGTGTGCCCCCCACTGGTCAGTGGTGACAAAACCAACTGTTGAACAGGGCCCTGGACCAGTCTAGGCAAGCCTTGGGGCCATGCCACCTGGGGGAGGGGGAAGGACAGGAACACCCACCAAGACATTTGTCTTCCTGACCTTGAAGGAGGTCTGGAAGGAGTTTTCCTTATGGAATCCTATTAAAGTGCTCCCTGGCCTCACCTGTGATCAGGAGACCCAGTCTGGAAAACCTTAGTGTGTACCGTCCAAAGGCCGCTGGGGAGTCTCCTCTCCCTAGCATTAAGCTGGCCAACATTCCCAAAGACGGCTAAAGCTAGGTCAGGAGGGAGAAGCCAGCCTTTCAGAGGGCAGGAGATTGGTTGGAAAGCCCTAGGGGGGCCTGAGGAAGGAATCCCAGGAAGAGGGCACAAGGGCACAGTCTAGAGAGTTCCCATCCCAACTGGCTCCAAACAGGAGCTGACACTCACAGCCCTGTGGGACCAATGGTCTCACACTGGAGAGCCTAGATGGGGCTGCTGACTCTGAGATTCATTCTTGCCAAACATAGGCTTCTAAGGGAGTCCAGGAGTCTCCAGTCTCACTTACAACATAAATCACATCTTTTCAAAAGGTTTTTACCACCTAGGCATGGTGGGATACACCTGCCATTCCAGGGCTCAGGAGGCAGAGGTGGATCACTCCAAGATCAGAGTTAGCCTAATCTATGTATGTAGAGTTAGGACGATACACAAATCTTTTTCTCCTTCTCAAAACAAAACCCCAAACTTTCCCGATACGTAACAACCCCCTGTCACCTTTCACTTCTCACCTGGGTCTGTTCTGTCTCTGTTGAAACCTCCAGAGGAGGGGGATGTAGCAAGCCAAAGGCTATGGAGAAAACAGAACCCAGCCTTTGTCTCTAGGACCCCCAGGCTCAGCTTCTGTCCGACAAGCAGGAGTTTCTGAGAAATCAGTGAGGCCTTCCTCTGAGGAAAGAGGCCCGAAGCCGACAATACACAAAGTACAGCCGAAATCATAAACACATTTTATTTCTAAATAATTTTAAAACCACTGGCATTGTAGCAAATTGGAATATATTTCCAGAATCGACTCAAAGAGATTTTTTTATGGCAACATATGAAAAATGTCATTTAAATATCCACACACAGCTGCTGCACATGCTGGCCTCTCAGGGAAACACTTTCATTCCTCTCATCAGAGCTCCCTGATTAATGTTCCACTTCTCTTTAACACTTTTTCCATAGCTTTTTTTTTTTTTTAAATCAAAGCCTGTACTATTATCTGAAAGAAAATTAAACCAATAAGATTTAATGTCTGCTGTGTTCTACATTGTAGCAAAAGTATACACACACACACACACACACACACACACACACACACATGAGCACATACATATACACATAGAGAGAGTTGTGGTGTGTGTGTGTGTGTGTGTGTGTGTGTGTGTGTGTGTGTGTGTGTGTGTGTGTGTGTAGGGTTTTAACCAGATAGAGCCAAGATCTTTGCTGGAGACTTCAAGGCAAACTAGAAACAGCAAGTGTTCACGGGAACAATGAAGAACAGAGGGCTCTTGAAGACAGGGATTTTACATAGGGATGGGTGGGAGTAGCCTGGGCAGAGGTTCTCAGCAGACAGGCTCTAGAGAGACCAGGGACACCAGGCCCCAGCATGGCCCAGGTGCCACCTGTGGCAAGGCCTGCCTGCATGGCTGGGATTTTGTGAATGGGACTCGGAGAGAAGCAGCTTGGGCAGTGGAATGGGAAGGAGAGAGTGTGGAGGAGGGAGGGGAGGGAGGGCAGAGACTGTGCCAGGGGAAAGGCGCGGCAGATGGAGTGAGGGAAATCACAGTGTGTCTGGCAAGACAGCTGATGCCGTAATTTAAAGGTCAACTGAGTGGAAGAGGGGGTGGTGGTGGTGTTGGAACGACTGTCTCTGCAGTGTGGCACTTAACTCCTCCCATCCCAGTGCAGCCTGGCTTGGCCTCAGGGGTCCTGGAGGCCACTTGCTCTCCTGCTCTTCCATCCTCATGGGGTGTCCTTGTTCCCCCCACACCTGATGCTGCATCCTTCTGTTGTCATTAGGGGAAGAGTGACATATGACCTCCCCAAGCCTCAGTTTCTTCATTTATGATGGGGTGGGGGGCTGGGACCCCTCATTTGCCCTGGATCACACTAACAGTTAAACTAGATAGTGTGGGGGGGGGAGTGCAAAACACATTAAAGGTCTCAAACTTTTCAGAGCTTCTTTCAAGAAGATGTCTTGAATTTGTCTGTGAGGAAAAACCAAATAAAAGCAAAATTCTCACCTTGGGAAAGGATAGGCTAGGAGCTGTTGACGAGGTGTTTTCTGTCCTTATGGACAGCTGCCTACCCTCAAAGTCCAATGGGAATTTAGAAACTGTCATTCCCACCCCCATATCCTTTCCAGCTCCCCCTCTACCTCCCACCTCTCTCCTTTCCCTCCCTTCCTTCCTCCTTCTCTTTCTGGACTAAGAGCCTTCTTAGGAGGAGCGTTGACTCTCTTCATGCGGACTTGGGCCGCCTTGAGTCTATAAGTTACCGGAGTTCTTGGGAAAGTGTGGAGGTTTGCGTTGGAATGGTGATTGGTGCCAGGCTGAAGATGGAGGGCAGGAGTTTTAGCTCTGCCTAGGGGAGGCTTTGCAGGACAGAGTAGATAGACAGAGGCCCACAGACCACTGAAGGACCAAAGCCTAAACTGAATCCACGTAGAGCTGTCCCCTGCACAAGCCTGGAGACGAGTCCGTGCCGCTGGTTTCTGTGGTGAGGCAGGACACAGAGCTTTATGGAAGGCTGGAAACCATGCCCGGGGGTCCAGGCCCAGGATGCCTGGAGTGCTAGAGCCCCCTGGTCTCAGGACTTGAGTGGCTTTGGAATGTCATTGGCGGTAGGGGGTAGCTGCTTACAAAGAGGATGCAGGGTCCTCTCCACCTTCTTGTGGCCTCCATTGCTAGGCAGAAGACTCGAGGAAGGAACTATGTGCCCATCCAAGGCGCGGGGCCGCTTCCCTTCTCCCCACTTCCATGTCACAATAAAGGCCTTCGTCTCAAAGTAGATTACTTGGGCTGAACCATTTAGGTTAGATGGCAGAAGGAACCCCAATCCTGTGGCAGGAGAAGATGCCATCTCCTGCTCCCAACAGATATGGTATGTCTTGGTCTGTGGTCCTTCCTCCTTAGGGTCTTGGTGAGGAGACAGAACCTCAGCAGAGCCCTAAAGTCTATAGAGTGACTATCCTCATCAGGACCAGGCAAGCTCGGGTGAGAATAATGCTCATCAAAGGTCCCTGCAGAAAGATGATGGTAGGTCCTACCCTTGACTGTTGTCCTATAGTTGGTGAGCCATACAAGAAGATCCTGAGTCCTTTGGTAGTAGTGGGGATGGTAAGAAAGAACACTGGCCTTCACTGAAAAGAGGCCCTGGGGATGACAGCACAGCTTTGAAGTGACCACCAGGGGGCTCAAAGACACCCTGGGAGACCTGCCTTTGGAGGATGACCTACAGTAACTGCTTGGCTTGGCCTGTGGCCCCAGAATAGATAACCTTTGGGAACCTGCAGTCAACTAGCAGGTGTGTGATAGAGGCTGGCAGGGTTGTCTTTCAATGAGAGAATTTCTCAGTCATGCAAAATTCCATCCTGGGTCCACCCAGTCTCAGGGTCGTGTTGGCATGGCCCAGGGAAACCAACACTGTGTTCCCGTTACTGGCTGCACACGCAGCCCTCACCACTGTCCATCCAGGGGACAGCGAGGCATCCTTGACCAGGAGACAGACATAAGTTTCATTCATAGTCTTCAGGGAGCCAAATGTAGTTGTTGGCAAGGCCTTGTGGCTTATTAACCAGCCAGCTCACATTTGCCTAAAACAACCGAAGAACTGAAGAAATCATCAGTTCCAGGGCAACAGAGATGATGACTTGTGTGTCAATGTGTCATAACCCAAGGTCACTTCTGGAGAAAGAGACAACACTTTCTCCACCAGGACAGGAGTTTCCAGGGCAGGAACTCCGTCTCCTGCCCCATTTACACACCTCAGAGGGCTAAGGAGTCCTCTGGGGACATTTAGAGAGAATGTGCCCATCTTGGGAGGTCAGCAGAAGGCAGAGACTGCTTGCAAGGACTATGGGATGTGAGCCTTATATTCTACAGTGGCCCAGCAAAATCCAGTTATGGCAGCCCTAGGTTCATAGCAGCATCTGGTGTTCTCCCAGGGGCTCCTGACCATAACCAGAGCCTGAGGCCCCCCCAGGTGTGCGACACCCAGCATGTCTGCGTACATCCTTTCTCAGCTCAGCATGTCAACTGTCTGCTACTCTGGGACACAGAGTTTCCTCCCCAGGGAGAGTTTCACATCCTTGTCCCCACACCAAGTCAGTCTCCTCAACTGCCTGAAGCCTCCAAAGCCTCCCCCATAAAACCTACAGCTGGAATTCTTGTGCATGCTCATCCCAGCAACATGCCAGAGTTCTCCATGCCCAGACTGTAGGAATGTAGAAGTGGGCTGCTGTCTATGGACGTCATACTCAGAATGTAGACAGCATCACGAGGTCTCAAAGCCCTGTCCCTGTTCACAGCGTGAGCCGTGGGTGGGGATGGGCTAAGAAGTAAGGAATGAACAGTGAGAAGCAGGGCGTCCCTGGGGCACCAGTTAAGAGACAGAGAGAGGTGCCACCGGGCTGGTTGCTGAGGGCTGAGGCCCTCGAAGTTTGATTGGATTCAAGACAAGACAATTGAACCAATGCCCAGGGAACTACGTGGGCTGGCTTCGCACGTGGTTTGGGGCCCACTGTCACCCAGGCCTGCATGTGTTTCTGAGGAAAAACTGTGAGGATTACCCATGTGATGTCCGCCGTACTAAGGGGTCTGAAGAGCCCACAAATGTTTCAGCTCGTCTTGAATGTAAAGACTTTCTCTCTTATGCTTATGATTACACACCTGTTGGAAAGGAAGCTCACTATCCCGTGCTTAAATGCCATCTCCCCTTTCCTCAAGAACACTAGAAAGCAGGACGAAGAGAGCCAGGGTACTTGGTGTGGAGACCGTGAGCATGACCGTTTCATGAACACACAGACTCTGCTGGAGGAAGTCTAGTCTCCTCAGAGCCAGATTATGCCCTTGACCTTGGAGCCTTTCCTGATCCTGCTGTGTTCCTATCCAGTGGCTAGCAACTGTCCCAAGATCTGGGTCCTAATCAGCCACCTGAATAAAGACATATAGGAGAGGGATACCAGATTCTGCTGGGTGAGTAGGTGATTTCACCTCCCCACTCCAGGAGACTGTGCCCTGAGCCCATGCCCTCCTGGGAACAAGGGTGTTCGGTGTGGCACAAAAAGCAGGCAGCAGAGGCAAGCAGCTGGTTCTGACCCGTGGCAGGAAGTCACAACCAAGATTCATCCTGGAAAAATGCAACTAATGTCGCCCAGCTGGGCCCACTAATCAGAAACACAGGCCCAGAGGTGGCAGCAGGGACAAGCCTCAAGGGCAGGGCCCACAGAGAGGTGATAATGGGTAGCAAGCTCTTGGACCCTCTCCCCCAGCCACCCGGCTGCTGCTGTTTGGAGATGGAGGTGGCTGGTTGAGACCTGGGACAGCCTCTCCTCCTTCCCTAGAAAGGAAGCATTCCCCATCAGTGCTAACAGCTTCTACCAGAGCTAGAGACTACCACGGGGCAGTCAGCAGTGACGGGTCACTGGTACCTTGCTGGAGACTGCTGCCCCAGAGCCTCTGGCCTTGCCTTTATCGCTCTACCACAGGCGGTCACAGGAAGTTCTGAGCTAAGCCCCCTCAGCTCTCTATAGTCACTCTACTGAGAGTGCTTACTACCAGAATATATGTCTCCTGAAGATAGGCATGACAGGTACAAATTCTGAGCTGGGGTAATAAGAAGCGCAGGTTCTGAGTCTCAAAGCAGAACTCTGGAAGAATGCAACTCACACTGGGCTCCAGCTATGTCAGTTCTAAGCTGCCCTTCAGATTCCCCCTAGGGGGCTTGTAATAACCTCACAGACTGCCCCTATGCTCATTTACTTGACCCAACCCTCACCTTCTCTGGACCCCAATGTTGCCTCCTCATCTGGGACCTAATATTTGGCACTTTTTTCCACTTCATATCAGACAAATCTGCTGCCCAATCACAGGCTCCAACTGCTACTTGGAACAATATCAGAGACCCCATCCCCACCCTGACCCCACACTCCTTAAGTATGAGCACCCCATCTTACTCATCCCAGGTTGCCAGTGGAGCGCATTTGGAACACTCTGGTAGAAAGACTCATTCTTTCCTTGTTCAAATAGCCAATCCAGCTAACCTCAACCAAACTCAGACTCTTAGTCCTGGTCACACAAGCAAAGCATACTAGTACGGCCACAGCTACCGTATTCCCAGTCTTACCACAAGCCGCGCCTCCCTTCCCCATCTTCCCACACTGTGTATGAGTAGATGCTACCTCTAAGGTTGGTACCCAGCTGCCCTTGTAACTCAGGTCTGGGGTACAGGTGGGGAGGCAGAAGGAGTGGCACTGAAGAGAGGGAACGTGGGCCAAAGCATGGGAGAGTAAGGCAGAATCTTGGACGTGCCAGTGAGGGGCAGGGGTGGGAGGTCAGGGAGTCAGGATCTGTCTGGGGAGAGGAGATGGGAAGCCATGTGGCCACATGGCCACGTTGGAGGCTGGGAGCTTAAGTCTTGGAGGTTTCCTAGCTGCCTGAGTAGTTGCCATGGAATTTCCCAACCTAATAAAGAAGAATCTAAATAGACCACAACTTTGCCTAATGTTGACTGTGTAAATAATCCAAGCCCTGGGTCCCCTTTGTTCCACAGGCTATTTGTGTCAGGAAAAGGCGGGGGGGGGGGTGAGGGAGGAGAGATTCCAACAGAAGCCACCATCCCAGATAGTAAGACATGGGGACTCTGTGTTCTCATCTGCCAGGACCCAGGGGAATAGAGTTTGAGATCTTGGGTCGGGGNGGCTGGGGAGGCAGGGGAGGCAGAGGGGGAGCTTAGCTTCACAGCCAAATCTTTCTGTCTGTCTGTGACTATATACATGCAGGCATGTGTGACTCTACACCACTTCACATGCATTCATGAATGGTGCACATGTGTGTATTTTCCTCATAGGCATCTGTGCACAGATTCAGAAAATTTCATGCAGGCTGACTGGGTGCAAAAAGACAAACATGAATGTGTGTACCCACAGATACAGAATCCCAGGGAGAGCTGAAAGTGCCATAACATACGCTTCCCGAGACAGTGCTCAGCCATTCTCTCCATTCCACCACCGTGAACTGGGGCTGCTGTGGCGTCTACGGTTCAAGATAGGGTCCTTTTGGGCTGATGGAGGGAAGTGTGGCTTTGTCCACATTAAATCACTTCCACGGAGGGTTACTGATGAAGAGACAACATGGAAACCAAATTCAGAGTCCTCTAAACACTACAATGGGCTAGTGACCAGCCATCTCCATCTGCCTCTCGTGACTACCCAGCCCAGCCTCACCCAGCCACACTAGAGGAAAGAAAGAATGTAGGATTCTCTTGAGCTCAAAGATACCAGCAAATGGGGAACAAGAAAGGAAGGGAGAAAATAGGAGGATGAGGAAGAGAAGGAGGAAGAAGAGGAATTAGTGGATGGTGGATAAGGATGGAAGAGAGGAGAAGAAAAGGGAGGGGAGAAGGGGGATGGGAGGGCAGGGGAGGAAGAAGGGAGGGGAAGAGAAGGGAGGGAAAAGAAGGGAAGAAAAGGGAAGGAGAGGGGAGAAGAGGAAAAGAGGAGTGACCTCCAAGACATACCAGTGTCAAATCTCTTCATTCTCATGCTCTTAGTGTAATACACACACACACACACACACACACACACACACACACACACACACTCCAAAGTCTCCTTTGAGGGCAAGCTGTGAGCTTGAGACTGGGGGCTGCCACAGATGGTATACATCTCCTAAGCTGCCTGGGAGATGGACGGGAAGTGGGGCTGTCCACACGCCCAGAACCTCTGGGCTGTCACCAGGTCCCCTTGATCCTTCTTCCAAGAAGAAAGAGGAGGAAAATGGGTCTTTCCGGGCCCTAATCCTCTCCACATGCGCTGGGCATCACAGAGCAGCCAGGCCTGCTGCAGACACGCAGCCGCAGGAGTACCAATGCCCCCATGTCCAGAGGACCCTGACCTCAGGACCCTGGATCCATGACAACACAGTCCTCTGCCTTCTCTGCTTCCTCGAATAGACTCTGCCACCCACCTACCATTCCGAGACCGCACTTTCCTGGGCCTCTTGTATACTTTATGCTACAGGGAAACTGAGTCGTCGGCAGCTGAGGAACATCTGAGTGAAAGGAGTCAGGCAAGAACTGGTTCATCTGAGCAGAAGCAGCTGTCTGCACCCGGGGCCCTCTAAAGGGCTCCCAGGAAGGTAACCTACAGGATTAACCCTGAGAGGCTCACAGTACGCCTGGATGCTCAGAGCACCACCCCAGAGGGCCACTTCTCATCATTAAATGACCTCTGGGCTTAGTGGGCAATGGGAGACCAGGGCAAGTGGAAACAAAAGTACAGGCTGGGAGCTACTTCAAGGTGGAGGACTGTTTGTCCTAAGTGAGGAGCCCTTGGGAGGGGTTATGTGGGTATGGGGACCTATCTCTGTCACTCCCAAAGTCTCCCCTGCCAGGACCCTGTGAAAGACCAGTGCTCAGGTCAGCATAGTCAGAGGGACATTTAGCCATGTCCCCAAGAGTGCTGCTCAGAGACACAGTTCCTGCAGTTGACCAGGGACACATGGGGCTCATCCCTAGCCCCCCAAGATCTGGTCATTAGGGACCACCACAGCCTCCCAATACCCTCCCAAGGACACATTGCCAGGGTAATAAGCCCAAGGCTGTGTTGGTGGTTGGTGGATACCATCCCCTGTGCCCACAGCTGCAGTCCCTGGCAGTCCTAGTGAGAGAGAGAACTCTGGCTCATTCACATCATGGATGCCAGGCTACCCCGCCTTCTCCAGCCTCCTTGACCACACAGCCTGGACCCTGCGGGCACAGAAGCTGCCAGGAGCTGAGAGGCCAGGAGGGCCTGGCCCCACTTTGATCTTGGCCATCAAAGGCCAGGAAATGCAATCAGCTCTAAGGAGCACTTGCTGCCTAGACATCCTCTTAGGGCACAGGGCCCAGACCCCTCCCCGCCTTCTTGGGCTAGGCTAGGTCCTTGCAGACCAGCCAAGGGCCCTGGGCAGGGGGCTAGAGAGCCCACCCCAATTCTCCACCTACTGGACGGAAAGTATTTTAATGAACGCTAAATGCTGACACAGCACCTTCTGACTGCACCCCCCACCCAGGCTCTGTACTCCCCTCCAACCCCACCCCCGACTTCCCCTGTGACTTTTATTGTCCCAGACATTTGCGTGAAAACAGAAACTGTGCCCTGGGCCCCATCTGCTCCTGCTTATCTCTCACTTGAAGCTGTAATTTTTGGTCACATAGGCCCCCTTCCTAGCCCCCGCTTCTCAGACGGATTCCCCCTAGAAGTCTTGTGAGTTCTCTGGGCTCTAAGCACTGACCAGGGTGGCCCCAACAGAGGACCGCCAATGCATACCCCTTCTCTACCAGGCCAGAGCCATGGGCACTGGGCTAGGAAGCAGAGACTGGTACACTTTGGAGTGTGGAGCCCCGGACCCCTGCCCCTCTCTGCTCCAAAGGAACAGAATACCTCTTCTTCAAACCCTGTGGAGAATTCATGGAATCAAGAAGGTCTTGTGAACACTGTCATATCTTATATGAAAATGCCTGAGTCCTCCCTTGAAGACCTCGGCCTTGGGCTATGTGTTCTCTGACTGTGCCCCAGATTCATCTTATATTGCTCAAGGGAATTAAACAGCATAACACACAAAAGACAGCGATACTAAAGAATGGATGGATGGATGGATGGGTGAGTGAGTGAGTGAGTGAGTGAGTGAGTGAGTGAGTGAGTGAGTGAATGAATATAAGTTAACTTCTGGTGGAGTATCCAGCAAGGTAGGTGCTTGACCTACAACCAGACAGAGTAAAGCCCAAGGAAGCCCCTCTGTCAGCTCACAGCCTGAACTCCTCCCTGTTTATCCATACCATTCGTCTTATCTCTGAGTTCATCTTCTCTTCTTTGCTGGCCTCTGAGCCCAGTTATCTCCCAAGTGATATGAATTCAACTATGACGACTAGGTGCTCTTCTCCTCATGTTTAATCTGAGGAAGCCATGGTCCAGCAGTCACTGTGTTTGCAGCTCTCACAGGTCCACAGTGCCATTCGCCAATCTTTAGCTTGGCTTAGAGCTGAGTGCCTCTTCTGGCTCCGATCTGTGGTGTGGAGGTATTTGTTTCCCAAGCTACTCTGGTGCCCTCAGATCTAAGTGAGCAAATCTGGAGCCAGGTGGGCACTTCTCCTAGACCATGTCATCCCGACTTCTGCCCTACCTCTTCTTTCTGCTCCTTCCTCGGCTGTGCCAGGGCTAAGTTGAATTGAGACTTCAGTTCTTATCTTGAGGAAGAGCACAAGCAAACAGGCATGGTGCGGCACACCTCTAGACTATGGCGGAGAGTGAGGCCCCAGTCTCCAGTGTTTCAGCATCTCCACCACCTACTCTATCTGGCTTTGATGGCTCCCCATCTGCCATTAAAAGCTGACCACTACAGAGACTCTCAGCCCACTACTGATTGTAATAGATTGCCCCAAGGCAAGGTGTGTGTGTGTGTGTGTGTGTGTGTGTGTGTGTGTGTGTGTGTGTGTGTGTGTAAAGTGTAACACAGAAGCTACTGAGAGCAGAGGGGGTAGCTCCTGGGGGCTTGCTGGAAGAGGAGAGATATGAATACAAAACACGGAAGACATGTCTGGGCCAGTGTGTGACATGTGACTGGCAGAGACCTGGGAGCTGGTGCAGGCCTGGTGCACACAGCAAAGGCAGGGGAGGGGGCCCCAGACCCACAGGAAGCCCCAGCTTGTTGTTGGGTAACTTCTCCTCCTGTTTTCTGGGAACAAGCTATTTGCAGAAGAGGGGGAGGGAGCCCTTAAAGGCTTCCAGATGGGGGGCCCCCTGCCTGAGACTGTCTCCGGGCCGCCTTGAAGTCTGTGAGTCTGTGTGTGAATGCTTTCTAAGAATCTCAGCATATGTCAGCCTTGGAAGGCTCTGGGGAGGTCCTCTAACCCATTCTCCTATTCAGGGATCCCACTCCCTCAATAGTTGGAGGACATACCGTCCTTTAGTAACAGCGTTATTCTCATATGTCTTGAGTGGCTGTATAAAGGGATATGGAGATGGCTCAGTAGGTAAAGCGTTTGCCACACACAAGCAAGAAGGTCTAAGTTTAATCCCCCAGAATCCACGTAGAAATGCTGTGTTATACTCAGAATCCCAACTCTCTGGGGTGGTGGAGACAGGTGACTCGCTGGGGCCCACTGGCCAGCAAGCCCAGCCTACTCAGAGAATTCCAGGGCAGTGGGAGACCCTGTCTCCAAGAACTGTGGGACAGCTCCTGAAGAAGACAGCTGCCATTGACTTGTGGCTTCCACAGTGTATGCAAGTGAGCACGAGAGAGCTGCAAAGACACGGCTCTGTGCCTCATGGTCACTGCCCTGTCCCCCAGGTCATTCATAACACCTCCACATCTCCTTCCCCCCAGGTGACCTGGGCTGTGTTCCAGGTGAGGAGACGGGCGTCTCTGCTTCCCAAGAGGAATGACACACACGAGAGAAAGTTGAACAGCCCAAGAGCCTCTGCAGAGAAGGATGAAGAGGGGGATGATGGCAGTGGGGCAGAGGATTGGGGCAAGCCCTCCTGAAGAAGCCTTCAACAATGACTCGCTTGCTCCTGAATGGCCATCCCTCTTCTCCAGACATCTTACTTACAGTGCTCACCCTCAGGGACATCCACCTGCTTGGCTCTTCCCCACTTTCTTTCTGACTCTTGTCCTCTCCGGGAGCTAAGGAGCTGTACACTTGCAGCCCCATACTGACTTACCTGAGTTTGCAAAGACAAAGCCCTAGAGGGACTGTCGAAGGCCTGATACAAAGGATGCCAGGCCCAGCCCTTCTCGTTCCCATCATCTTAGGTTCAGTTGGGGTAGTGTGGAGAGGATCTTTGCAAGGATGGCTCTGCTCTTGGGGCCAGGCAGTTACAGTAGCAGGTAGTGATGCCCTGGGAAGATGGAAAGGAATTCCACCAGGCCTGGATGCCATAATGGGCTGGCTTGGTTGATAGACAAGCCTACCGCCAACTCTGGGTTGCCTGCCCTGCCCCAGAAGCTGAAACAAGGGACTCAAGGAGAGGCCATTTCCTACGAGTTTATGGGAAACACCAGGAGGGTCAGGCTGCAGAGCCACGGCAACCTCTTGGGGCCATGCAGTTCCCTGTCCTGGTCAGCAGCCAGGCTTGGACCCAACTGGGAACATTGAGTTCCACCCCCAGGGCTCCCCTCAGAAGATCAAGTGAACTTGGGAATTGAGAGAGGCCAACTTACTCATTGTCTCTGCCCAAGAGCCTGAAAGAGTTATTCCGGGATTCTGGAGTCTGGTCCTGATGAAGTGGGACATGAGGGTATGACCCAGTGAGTTCTCATCCTTAGACAGGACCTATCACAGGGAGCCAGAGAAAATACCCCTGAGGCAGGGGTAGGGGGTTGCATGTGGCCTCTTAGGCATTACATAGCTCATGCTGGTGTGTCCACACTAGGCTTTTACCTTCCCAATAAGCCATGTATGTCCTGGCAGAGGTTTGGTTCCCTACTGACAACAGATTGAAGCAAAAGAATCCGAAGAGGCCTCTGAGTGCCTTGGAGACAGGGTCTCCGGATCACAGGCACCCCCTGCTCCCCATGTACATGTCCGAGCTAAACCCAACTCCCTGGACTCCTCTCTGTTGCTACACCTCCCTAGAACCTTCCTGAGAGGTGTCCCAGCTCCTCCCTTAGTTGCCCCCTGGTCCTCCCTGTGGGGACCCTCCTTGCAGCCTGCCTGGTCTCCAGTCTGGTCAATCTGTTGTTTTGTGGTCACTCCCTGCTAAATGGCACCTGGCTGGTACCTGACTCTGCCCTGCCTTCCTTTTCGTGCCAGAGACAGGCTTCTGCCTGCCCTGGACCTCAGTGTTCTTTCTCCAACAGCGGTAGGAGCCATGGAGAGACTCAGTCCCATTTCAATTCTGGATTCTGTGAGTGTTAAGGCAGGCAATTTGAGGGGCAAATGCATACAGATGAATATGCAAATGAGCATCCCTAGGATTTATGAGATGCCTCAATTCCAAGGGGAGGGGACAGCCTCAGCCAGCCGGGGCCCACTAAATCCTGGCCCATGTCAGCGCCGTAAAGCACTGTGATGAAGGTGGCTGCCAGAGGAGGCCCTGATTTATAGCTGCCAGGCCCCCTTCCCCACAGCCGCGCAGGCAGGTGTCGCGGGACAGGGACAAGACAGGATTTATGGGGCCCACTTTCCCACTCCAGCACCAGGCAGCAAGAGAATATGGGCGGAAGGTGACTTTGGCTTTCTGAGCCATCGCAGGTTTCCAGCTTAGTGGCCTCTCACACCACCCAGCAGAGACAGAAGATGGGAGGGATCTCATAGGCCTGCCATATTCTTAGTCACTCTGGGAGACTCCTTGAGATCCCTGACACACCCTTACCACACTTATCCATTCTAGATGGATACTCAGTGTCTGCCCGCACTGTCCAGTCCTTACACGGCCAGCAACCCTTTACCCTTCTTTCCCAAGGATCCTTGAGCAGTGACCAGTCAGTGTCATCCATTCTGTAATGCTCCAGGCACAAAAGACAAGAGGGGACCTTGTTCTCCTTCCCTTACTTCCCACACATCAGGCACATATGCAAGCATACCGTATACACATACACCATATACATCAACACATGTCATGCACACATGCAAACATCACACACACACACACACACACACACACACACCATACACAACTGCTCCAATCCCTAACTCCAGTGTAAGTGGAAATTACACTCTGAGAAGGTACCATTTCTCGTGCACCTCAGTACAGTGTCTTGGGAATAACTCCTCTGTCGTTCAGCCAGTATTGTCGTATCAGGGTGTCCTGTTGAGCACATAGTAAAGGTACCCAGGACAGAAATCTCAAGAGTGAAGTTGTCTCCTGGAGTAGGGCCGTGGCTCCTGGCTCTAAGGGTCTCTATCCCCCTAGACCACCCCTGCCTAGTTTACAAGTCCCATTCTCATTTGGAGAGAAAACAAACAAACAAACAAAACATCTAAATGACCCTCACGTAAAGAAAAGAATCCTTTGAAGTTCCAGAAATAATCCAAAGCCTGGCTCAGTCAATTCTGTGCTAAGTTGTGTGTTGGTAATTGCTGGTGCCTGCCTCGTGTTTGCTTTAGGTCAAAGTGCCCTGGTCCTCTCCCCCAGGGCCGTGGAAAGCACACCAGGGCATTTGTTCCTTTGAGAAGCATGTCCCCCAGGTCTGTCTCCAGCTCTGTGACAATTCCTCAGTCTATAGGAGGCCCCTGGGTCCTCCAAATAATCTGTACCTTTCTCTGGCCCCCCAAAACAAAGCCTAAGTCCAGTTAGCACAGGTTTATGCAGTGAATCTTGGACACATAAGAAGTTATTTTCAAGAACCAGATCTCTCTAGACTTCAATAGACTTCAGTTCTTTGCCAACCTGCAAAGAAATCTCGACTGACTGATTTGATCTCGCTAGCGGTGCCCACTGGAGTTGCAAAGATACTAGGGAAACCCCAGGGTGAGCAAAAGGGCTGGGGAAGGAGAGGACAAAGCCCATGCCTGTGACTCTTATGTTGGGCTTGGCTAAGAGATGCTAGGTATAAATAGCATGACCACAAATAACTGAACACTTTGGCAACTGCTCAAGGCTCCTTGACTCAAGGATGACATCAGAATAAAGCTGTGGCACTCCAGCCCGAGCTTATCAACCCAGAGAAAGGGACCCTTCTCACATGATTCAGGCACAAGCATGCATAAGACTTGCTTGTGAGGATACTCAGTTCTGTGAGGATAGTGTGCACCTACAGTCCCCTCGAATCTCATCAAGGCCATGGCCACGGTTTATAAGTGGCATAACAGATCTATTCCATTGCTTGTCAGGTCACCGAACCAAAAACTGTGGGAGAACAGAGTCACACACACAATACTGCTCTTGTGCCTAACTCATTCCTTTTCATTTCAGTGTGGCCACCCGTAAGACCCAAGTCCTATCACTGTGGGGCTGAGCAGAGAATGAGTGCTTTGATATGTTGCCCGAACAGATGTGACAACTGCTTGGAAAAACTACTTGAATTTGTTCAAAAGTTGAGTATAGGCATCCTGTGCAACTCAGCAGTTCCACCTGTACATAGCAGTGACACAGCGGGACTTGAAGACTTAGGCTTGAATGTGAATGGGCAGAAAGAAGAGAGGATCATATGAGACCTGGAGGGTCTGGAGAGAGGGGACCACAGAAGGCTTCGTCATGTGTCAATATGCCTTCTCTATTAAAACCTGAAGCTCTTAGGGGCTCCATGCCACAGTCACAGAGTCATCTGGTGGGAAGATAGCCAAGGAGATCTAGATATTCTCACAGGGCCTACAGGAGACTTAGCTCTAGCCTTTCCACTGGGCACAAAGTAGGACCCTGATGGTAGGAAGGACAGAGATAGGAGTGACCCAAGAGGAAGCAGAGTAGCACAGAAGGTGACTGAGGGAGGCAGTAACTGAGGCCAGCTAAGAACAGAAGTGCAAGGAGCATGTTGTGGGCACCAGGCTGAGGGCTGCAGCGAGGTCACCCCACAAACCTACACCTGCGCGACTCAAGCTGCTGACTAAGAACTCAAGGACATTCTAGGGATCTGTCCTAGGTGGGTAAAAGACCAGGATGGTTAGTTAGGTCTGCCCCATTGACAGGCAAGATCAAGCTTGTAGGCAAAGGGACTCAGGAAGCATTAGGGCAGCAGGAGGTCTGTGATTGGACAGGGAAAAGGGAGGCGGAACTAAGAGTTGGAGAGACTGAGAGTGTCACAGGGGAGAGAGAGGAAGGCCATCATGGAGGCAGACGTGAACCAGCGTGGCTTTAACCAGTCACAGGTAGTTATGATATCATAAAGTTAGAATAATGAGGATAAAGCTTTTATCATTATCAATCGATTCTGAAATTATTGTATTGGAATCTTGTAAATTGAGACTTTATTATTACATAAATCTGATTGGTTAAAAAATATTTTAACTAGAAATAGCTGAGAGTGGTTAATGGAGAGGGCTGCAGGAGCACAGGTAGCCTGCTGGCCCCACTGGAGAGTTGGCGGGCTGAGAGAAGCAGGAGCACAGAGAGATGGCGGGTTCATTTTTTAATATTTCCTGCAACAGAGCCTGGCCCTGGCCCACTAGAATTCCACTCCCGCTGTCCCTTACCTCTCCTTGTAGTTGTCGGTTTGGATGGCCAGGCCATTTATAATCCAGGAAAATAGTGTCCTTTAGTTGGCTTACAAGCTTGTGCTTGCATATATGCACGCGAGTACACACACACACACACACACACACACACACACACACAGGACTTTTTGTTTTGTTTTAACCTTTGTTTTTTTTCTTGTTCAATGTATTTTCTCTCCCTCTGCCTATCATGCTGTCTGACCTGGGCACAGATCCTAACCTTGAAATGAACCCATGTTCCCAGACACCCCAAAAGTTCCATCTCTATCTAGGCATCTGTGCTAGATAGAGATGGAACCTACTATGTGCCAGAAGCCATCAGAGTTACAGGCAAGACAGGATTAATTTGGGGGTAGGTGTATAAACTAAATCATTCATGCTTGAGTGTGGAGGCACAGGTCCTCCTTCTAGTACTCAGAGGTTGAGACAGGGGGATCTCGAATTCTAGACCAGCCTAGACTACATAATAAGAACCTGTTAGGAAAAGGGGTGTGGGGAAAGTCTTGCCTCAGAAGTAGGAGAGTCTATATGCCAAGGTCTTCCAAAGTCAGGTCACATATACTTATTTTACTGGTCAAGACTCTTGTGACAACACTGTCATAAAGACTGCTTCAGATGAATTTAAACGATAGAGAACACGCACTGCTTAGCAAACTAGACTTTACAGGTTCACTCATGGAAGCTCACCCAGCTGCCTAAGCTTGGTTTCTCTTCATGTCTTTGCTTTATCCTCACATCTATAGGTCACCATCCCATCTAGGCAGCAGGGAAGACCACCCTCTGGAAACTTTCACCCAGAACACCCTCCACCCATCACATTCATGTGCACATCTTGCTTCTGCTCAAGTGAACTCCATCTTAAAATTCATCAAATGTCTCCTTGAAGCTCATTGGCTCTGACTGGGGTCAGGTGTTTGATTCTGACTCAATCACAGATACTAGGAGACTAAGGTTCTCTCGTGGATTCAGGCTAGGTCACGGACTCCACCTTGGAGCATTGGGTTGAAGAGGCACAAACACTGGAAAATAATAGATGGCCAGGCAGCTGTCGCCTGTGTGGGGGGTGATAGTGTATGTTCTGTTGTTATGACAGGCTACTGTGGAGATGATAGTCGACCGAGGCTTAGCTTATAAGCTCTGGGGTCTAGACGATTGGAAAGCAAGACAGTACTGCCTTGTGTGTGGTCTTCCTGCCTTGTAGCACGGCAGA
This sequence comes from Mus pahari, assembly GCF_900095145.1. Lineage (NCBI taxonomy): Eukaryota > Metazoa > Chordata > Mammalia > Rodentia > Muridae > Mus > Mus pahari. The sequence continues at coordinate 101,316,502 of NC_034591.1, read as the reverse complement.
GCGCAGCCTGCGCAAGCTGAGCCAGGACAGGCGTGCTGAGACAGCTGTCTCTATAGCCAGTCATCGCTTGTAACTGACCAATCCACCAGCCTATTCGTGGATTTAACTATAGATGTAGACAGTTCTGTAACCCAATAACCTCCTGAAGTCTCCCCTTGTGAGTGCCGTGAACATGGGACTCTGGGGACTAAGTTTTTAATACATGAATTTTGGAGGACACAACACAGCATTTGAGATGTGCTTCATTCAAATCAACTAGCAGGTCACCTTTGTAAGGCTGACTCTGTTATCCCCCCATACCACTAAGGGCTGGGAAGAGAAAATGTTAGTTCCCCAAATTGCAAATCTCATGCCTCCCCTCAACTCTGCTAATGAGGTTGCATGTATCTCGAGCTGTCCCCAATTCACAAGGTGATGGAGGATGACTTTGAACTTCTGATCCTCTTGCCTCTACCTCCTAAGCGTTGGGATGATAGGCATGTATCAACACACAGTTTATGAAGCACTAGGCATCCCGGTCTTTGTGCTTGCAAGAGATATCAGTAACTACTGACTACGCTATAGCTCCAGAAAAATTTGTACAACCCAGTTCTAGAGAGATTGGTCAGCAATTAAGAGCACTTGTTCTTGTGGAGGACCTGGGTTTGATTCTCAAACATTTGCATGATGGCTTACAACCATCCATCACACCCTATGACCTCTTCTGACCTCTGAGAACATCAGGCAGGTACGTGGTGCACATATATACACTCAAGCAAAACACTCATACACAAAGTACACCCAGAAGGAAACCGATCTGGGACTTGGCACACCCGTTACACCAAGAGAGATGAAGGAAGAGCCCACACCCTGACTCTGGCAGTTGAAGGAACAGAGCAAGGAGGGTGGGGAAGCATCTGGGCTTCACAAATCATCCGATTTTAATGTAAAGGCTGGTTTTCCTGAGTCAGCAGCCTGATGACTAAAGCCCAAGATGAATGGCTTTATTTTGCCTGTTTAGAGGTATTCTGTAGCCCGTCCCTCCATTCTGTGGCATGGACTCCCCAGAGCCCTCCCCACTGCAGCCCTGGAGCTCTGGATAAAATCTGGTGTCCAGGGCCACCCATAAAGGCTGGGACCACTCTATGTAGCAAGAGTCTAGAGCCTGGCAAATCTGGAGGCCGAAGAGGTTCAGACTCCCGAGGCAGAGACTAGAGAGGAATATGGGTTGCATATGTCCCGAGTGATTTTGCCATCTGTTCTTAGCAGAAGACTATAGAGGTAGGTCGATTGAACTTGGAGCTATCCAGCTCAACTGTAGCTGGGGCTGGAAGAAGATGGCGACCCTTGGAGGAAGTGGGGCTTGGGAAAAGAGAGAGAAAATGCTAAAGTAGGGCCAGGACTTTGTCTACCAATTTGCCTATATGATTCTTACTAGGACACCTTTTTGCCAGCGAGGGCAGGACTTGGACACGCATGCCCTGTAGACCCAGAGCCAGTGGCTGAGACCTTTGGCACAAACCACCTGTGGCACTTTAAAGGGTATATTGAAGACAATGAGACTGAGAACAACTAAGCAATTTTCTCAAAGCTATGTATCTAGTGATGAGCAGAACTCATACAGAAACTGAGGCATCTCCAAAGCCAGTGAGTGGGACCAGGGGAACAAGTCTCTCCAAGTGCCATTAGCCTCTGACCACCCAGTCCAAATAGCAGCCACTTGTCTTTTCAGAAATGTGTGCTTGCCTAGCTAGCCCACATATCCTAACTTGTCTATGTCCTGCCTTCTACCGAGCGTGTCTTCTGTTCCACGTGACTGTGTCATCTCCAGATGGGAGTATTTCACTGTCAGTGACAAGGTCTCTCACCACAGCAGCCAACCATGCTCCAAAGAGATTGCTCCATCCACCTGGATCCCACGTAAAGATGATGGTGAGCAGGCCTCCAGCCAGTCCACTGTGGACACGGAGCGTGGGGGAGAAAGAAGTCTTCATTGTTCTATGCCACAGAGATCGGAGATTTGTTACTGCAGCATAACTTATCCCATCCTGACTGACTCTACTCCTCTGCTGGAAGAAAAACAAAACAAAACAAATAAGCTCTGAATGTTCACTATGGCCTTCGCCCAAGGAAAAGGACTGGATGTCAGTTTCTGTCAATCATGCCATCTTGTTTCAGAGAAGTGGAGCTAAGCAGAAAGAACCAGGCCTGAGGGAGATAAGGATTTCCTGCCTCTGGACAAGAGAGTGCTTGCAGACAGCAGGGGGCTCATTTGGCCCATCTGAGGCTTAGAGAGCAGAGGCCAGGAAGCCCAGACCCAGATGGGAGCTGGGAGTACCCATGCCTCTTGGAGGAGGAGTTAGGCTTGAGAAAGGCCAGATTCCCTCTTCCCCAGTGGCCAACCATCTGCAGGCCTTCTCCAGGTATTTGCAGCGGGGCAACTTGGAGGATCGGCTGGGATCACTGGAACCCAGACACTCAGTGTATAGTTAGAATCCTTCCAAACACTGTGGACAAGATACAGGAGGTCTCAGGACATAACTCCCTGGCATGGTTTGAGCTGCAGGAGGGTAAGAAGAACCTCCTGTAAGCGGCCCTGAGCCCTGTGGGAAAGCGGATAACATAAAACATGCCCTGGGTTGGAGATGAGCTTGAAGGCCTGGAAGCCAGATGTGCTTATACACATCTGTAATCCCAACCCTCCTACAGAGAGATGGAAGGCAGAGGCAGGAGAACCTCTGATAGCTCAGAGCCAACTAGGCTGGCAAGCATGGCAGCCAACAAGCGAGAGACCCTGTCTCAAATGTGATGGACAACAAACTTCACCTAACCTTTTCCCTTTCAGCTTCCCAGCACCACAGCTCTCAAGAAGCTCCAGAAACGTTGTCATCAACCTTTTGGCACAACGTAATGAGCTTCTTCCAGAAGCTTCTGGGTGGGCTGGGTCATTGCTGGGAGGGAGAAGCTGGGTCTCCTCAGACACTCCTGCCCCTGGCAACATTAGCAACTCAAAAGTTCAGTCAGGAAGAAAGTACTTGCCTTCTATTTGACTTGGGTTGCTATTGGTCGGCAGAAGACTATGAGGAAAAAGTCCAGCCTTCAAGATCAGTTGATGGACCAGCAAGATGCTCAAGGATAATGGCACTTGCTGCCAAGCCTAAGGACCCAAGTTCAATCCCCGGGACCCAGAAGATGGAAGGAGAGTCGTTCTCTAACTGTGACAATAAACCAAGTGATGTGCTCCTTGAATGAATGAATGAATGAATGAATGAATGAATGATGTAATAAAATATTTTTAAAGATCAGATGACTCTAGGTCTGATTTTTAACTCTGGCATGTCTGATGCGTGAACTTGACCAAGGGATTTAAATTGTGCTTTTCAGATGGTGAAGCACTTGCCTTGCCCGTGTGAAGACTGAGTTTGATTCCCCAGAATCCACATGGGGTTGTTTTGTTTTATTGAGACAAGGTACCTCTATTATAATTTCCCGGTTGTCCCAGAACTCACTGTGTAGATCAGGCTGGCCTTTAATTCTCAAAGATCTGTTTGCCTCTGCCTACCAAGTGCTGGGACTAAAGGCACATGCCATCATGCCCTGGCAAGAATCCACATTTTTAAGTGAGGTGCCAGGTATGGCAGGGTATACTTATAATCCCAGCACCAGGGAGAAGCAGACAGGCTGATACCTGGTTCTCCCTGTGCAGCCAGCTGTCTACCTGAGAACCTTCAGGCCAGTAAGAACACTGTCTCAAAAGACAAGGTGGACAGCTCCTGAGGAATGTCACCCGAGGTTGTCCTTGGGACAGGCACACAGGAGCACGGAGCACTCTCACACACACAAAGGGAGTGAAGCCCAGAATCTGTCTGACAAGGGTATGCAAGTGGATAGTGCAGGATTTAGTGTGTACATTGTGGGTAAGAGGCAGAAAGACTGCTGGGAGTGGAAACAAGCAATCTGCTCCATTCAAAAGGGAAGGGGGGGGAAGGATGGGGAGCCAAGAGGAATGAAGTCTGCAAGGTCCCAAGACCTCACAGCCAGCAATTCTGAGCCAGCACAGCACCACATCAGGACACATTTACTCGTTGTCCAGAGCAGAGTGGAAAGCAGCCCCAGGAAGGTTCTCTCCTTGTCCCCATCCATCTCTGTCAGCACCCTTTGTTCCTGCAATTGCATTGTGTGTTGCCTTTACTAACCCTCAAGCATGCTTGTGTTTCAGAAGCCATTGGGGCACCCAGGCCACTGTTCCCAGGAAGCTAGGACCTGTGGAATAGCCAGGTCCATGTCAAGAGTCCCAAGGGATCCAGAAAGTCTCAGGATGATCTAAAAAGGGCCTTTAGAGATCCTGGAAAGATAGAAGGTCCCTCCTCCCCATGGAAGATGGCTGCCTCAAACCTGTCATACCCTGGCTATTCCAGCTTATGTCAGCCACTTGGCTCAAGAAAGTTGATATGTGGACAACATGACTTTCATGCCAAGGAGGCAGAAAGAGCATGTTCCAGAATCTTCTTTCTCCTCCCCCACCAACATCTAGAGTTGATATTTTTTTGTTTATTGACTTAGAATATATGCATACAACCACATTAAAGAGAATAAATTCAGGACAGTGTGTACAGATGAATACATGGAAAGGAAACTATCTGGGAACTGAAAACAGGGAGCATTTACTACAGAGGAGGCTGCTAGGTCAAGACTGGGCTCCCTGGCCTAGGTGATGGCTCAGGAAATAGCACTTTGCCTAGCACACCCAAGGCTCTGAGTTTTGATTCCCAGCACCAAATTCAAAATAATATGCACACACACACACACACACACACACACACACACAGAGTAGAGCACCAGGGAGCCATGCCCACTACTCAGCCTGCTTACTGGTAGGTGGAACATGAAAGGCGTACCCACCCACCTAGCCACATGTCTTGAATCATGTTGCTTGTCCTTGTCCATAAAGAATTTGTACATGAAGTTCAGAAGACCCAAGATATAGGCATCCTGACAGGGAAGGCACTTGGGAAGACACACCCCAGGACAAGCTCTGCAACCAGATTACCTACCAAGAGAATGGAAACCAAATGCATAACTTCTAAGTGTGGAGGAGAAAATTCCTCAGAAAGCAAGAATGGAGGAGGAAAAAAGAGCGAAGAAGGAGCTGGAGGAAGGGCTCAGCTCTGGAGGGATGCCTGTTCTTCCAGGTGAGCCAAGTTCAGATCCCACTTGGCAACTCACAACCATCTGTGACTCCATTCACAAGGGCTCTAGCACCCTCTTCTGGCCTTCTCTAGCACCATGCAAACACATACTACACATACATACATGTACGCAAAACACTCACACATGAAATAACATGAGACAGAGAGACAGACAGAGACACACACACAGACAGACAGACAGACAGACAGACAGACAGAGAGAGAGAGAGAGAGAACACAAAGAAATGGGTTCAACACACCAAAACTCATAGTGATGGATAAGTTATCCTTTAGTCAAAGACAGAATTCCATAATGCCTTTCCCACATTAGTTCACCCATAAGCTATTTATAAAAGGAATATCTGCGAGGGAGAAATAAAGTTTTTAAAAAATGCACATGCCAAATGCTGTCTAAGGGGATGTTGGTGAATTACTATAGAATGGAGCACAGAATCACCCCTTCAAGTGGAGTAACAATGCTAGTGTACACGGCTAATATGGCAGATACAAATGTGTCATTGACCAAGCTTTGGAGAAACTGTCAGAGCTGGTGACTCTCTTGAATGATAGGAGCAAGCAGCCAGCCAGAATTAAGACTGCAAGATACCAGAGCAATGAAATTATAGGAGCTTTGATAAATAGAACCATAAAGTACTTTGTATCTTTAAATACAGAATACACACTGCTTTCGAGTAGCCACGATCGCTGTTATTTAACATAAACTTCAAGTCACAGAAGTACAAGCATGATACAGACCACATGTTCTGGCTTTCCATTTAGTACAACACAAAGTAAATCGTTCCATTACCCTGTGCCCTAAAAATACTGTCTCATGTATTTAGAAAAAAAAGGAGAAGAAAAATCAGGTTCACCCCTAAACAACGTAGGAGCCGGCAAGGAAATTATAATAAGTACACAGATATTCTAGTGCTGAGAATGGCAAGGGGTGAGATCAACCATTACACCTAGACAGACATGTCTAGACCTAAATTTGTTGATTAGAAATCAAGGAATATTTTAAGTAAATGGACTGAGGATTCAGCTCAGGAAGTTAAAAATAAAACATCCAGAAGGAAGAAGAAAAGGAGAATAATGAGCATGAAAGCCAAAAATAATCAAATAAAAGAAACAAAATTGAAAAGGGAATAATGAAATAAAAAGTGGTTGTTTAAAAAACAAAGGCTAATGAAGTGTCTGGATCCAAGCTGGGAAGAAAACGCCCGCCAGCCACTGCAATGAAAACATTTGCTTCAGTATTTTCTTAGTCTCAGAAGTAACCAAGCAGACGTGACCATGGATGCACAGAGTTATCTGGGGTCTTGTGGAACTCTTGGAATCCATCATACCTTTCTGTTTTCTGGCTCTGGTGTTTGACTCTTGCTTCCTGCTGACCCTGGGCACCCTGTTTCTTCCAGGGGCAGCACCTAGAGAGGCGAGAGCTCTCTTGCAAGCAGGCCTCCTGTTTGTAAACCAGCCATTGTGGACCCTCTATTCTAGCCTCTTATTTACCTCTATCCTATCTCGTGGTCTAGACCACGCCCATCCAAATTACCCCAGACCCATTTTCTGGGTAACTGGGAACAGTGTGATTTAAAGCAGCCTGTTTAGTCCTGAGCCTGCCGGCCCTGCCTCACCTATTCCTTCCTGCAGAAACCACAATGAAAACTCTAGTCTAGGGTCCCCTGCTTCCTGTCCTCATGACTGGCCCTGGGGACCTCATCAGCTCCCTTTCACAGCTCCACGGTACAGTATGGTTTCTCCTCTCTGGATTGTAATAAGCTGTCCTTCCCAATGACAGCCAGATCCTGATGGCTTGGCTGCTTTCAGTGTACCCCAAGAGTCATAAAAAGTACACTTTAAAACAACTTCTTCCTGCCGGGAGTGGTGGCGCACGCCTTTAATCCCAACACCCGGGAGGCAGAGGCAGGCGGATTTCTGAGTCCAGGGCCAGCCTGGTCTACAGAGTGAGTTCCAGGACAGCCAGGGCTACACAGAGAAACCCTGTCTCAAACAAACAAACAAACAAACAAAACAACTTCTTCCTCATCATCTGTAAAGAGAAAAAAGAAAAGAAAAATAGGTAGAAAAGAAAACAGGAAAACTAGATGATTGTGTGTGTGTATGTGTGTGTGTGTGGTGTGGTGTGTATGTATGTGTGATGTGTGTTGTATATCCTCCACCTTTTGTTTAAACAAGACTTTCATTGATAAGAAACTCATTCAAGTAGTCAGGCTAGCAGGCAACCAGGGCCTGTCTCCACTTCCCCTCTCACTCTCTCCATACACTGGGACTACATGTGTGTGCACCCAGTTTTTATATGGGTTCTGGAACTCTGAACTCAGGTCTTCACACCTGTAAGCCAAGCATTTTATGTACTGAGCCATCTGCCCTGACATAGATGATTACCTTTAATGGAGGGGGAGGGGCATACTTGTAAAGTTTTAGATTTTAATGATAAGTTTTAAATTTTTAAAATTCTTTAAGTGCTTGAGAGTAGTTCACAGAGCAGACTAAGGAGGACAATCTAGATTCAGACTTCTCTGCAGCTTTAAATAGGGAGGGGGAGAAGAAGAAGAAGAAGAAGAAGAAGAAGAAGAAGAAGAAGAAGAAGAAGAAGAAGAAGAAGAAGAAGAAGAAGAAGAAGAAGAAGGGAAG
>NC_034591.1:101293267-101308635 GCF_900095145.1 Mus pahari | reverse complement strand
GAAGGGAAGGAAGGAAGGAAGGAAGGAAGGAAGGAAGAAAGAAAGAAAGAAAGAAAGAAAGAAAGAAAGAAAGAAAGAAGGAAGAAAGTGATTTTAATAAATATAATACCTACAAAGTCACAAAAGTAAAAGACCCTCAGACACAAAACTGGGATCCGTTTGTGCATTGGAAAGGTGTTTCTCAAACATTCAGATATCCATAGCAATACTGCTCACCATCCAGAAACCATCCAGAAACCATCCAGAAACCATCCAGAAAACTTCGTTCTGATTAACACACTAGACGAGGTAAATCAACAGGAAAACAAGTACCCATTAGGATTCAAACTGAAGTTAAATAAGTTGTATTTTGAAGTGATATGATTTTTAGGTTTTTATGTGTGTAAGTGTGCACCTGCATGTATGTATATGTACCACATGCATGCAGTGCTCTCAGAGGCCAGGAGAGGGCATTGGATTGCCTGGAACTGAAGTCACAGATGCTCTTTAACATGATTTCAAAAATAATATGAGTGCTCGAAACAGTCACTGAAAGAGAAAATGAGTCAATGTGAAAAGAAGATGAAATGTCCTAAAGTCAGGAAAAAATGGGAGATGGGTGTGGGAGAAAGTTCAAGGCATGTAGTCATCTTCCACAGGAAATAACTATATGCTGTTGTCTTAGTCAGGGTTTCTATTCCTGCACAAACATCATGACTTAGAATCAAGTTGAGGAGGAAAGGGTTTATTCAGCTTACACTTCCACATTGCTGTTCATCACCAAAAGAAGTCAGGACTGGAACTCAAGCAGGTCAGGAAGCAGGAGCTGATGCAGTGGCCATGGAGGGATGTTACTTACTGGCTTGCTTCCTCTGGCTTGCTCAGCTTGATTTCTTATAGAACCCATGACTATTAGCCCAGGGATGACACCACCCACAATGGGCCCTCACACCCTTGATCACTAATTGAGAAAATGCCTTACAGCTGGATCTTGTGGAGGCATTTCCTCAAAGGAGGCTCCTTTCTCTGTGATAACTCCAGCTTGTGTCAAGTTGACACACAAAACCAGCCAGTACAGCTGTGCTCTTATAAAATTGATAAGGAAGCTGTGTGTGCACTTATATGTGTGTGTCTATATGTGTCAGTGTGTGTATGTATGCATGTATGTGTATGTATGTGTATTTTTGTGTCTGTGTAACTTTGTGTGACTATGTATATATTTAAATGTATGTTATGAGTTATATATGTTTATGTATCTGTGAATGTGTATTGTGCATATGTGTCTCTTTGTGTGTTTGTGTATCTATATGTATGTCTTTGTGTGTCTTCCAATTGTATCTATGCACAAGTGTGTACTTATAATATGTAGGTGGGTGTTTTCAAAGAAGCCAGAGGTAGTACTAAAAAGAGAAAATATGGTTCTACACACACATACACACATTCACACACCCATTATATCTATGGGAAAGGCATGACAAAAACTCATTCTTCATTGTGGTGGTGGGATTCTAGGACAGCTTGGTCACACATGATCTGGTAGCAGAAAGAGCAATGCTGCCTATTAAACCTCAAGTCCTGCTCTGCTACCTCCAGCAGGCTCTACCTCCTAATGGTTCCACCACCTCCCAAAACAGCACCACCAGCTAGGAACCAAGTGTGCACACCCATGAGCCTACAGGGACATTTCACATTCAAACCACAGCTTCCTCTACCTGCTTCCCAATCTACCTGTGGGAAGATGGTTGGATCTGGGCTGTATTGTTATGTGTCAAGCAGAAGGCTGTAAGCTCCAGCATCCTCAAGTCCAAACACTAGGCAGGGTTCTATCTCCAGTGATCTGTACAGAGAAAACAATACTACTACCAAAGTACCAAGTTTCCCAGCTCTGAAGCCTTAGGAGAAGAAGAAAAGGCTCAACTGGTAAACCATACCACACACACACACACACACACACACACACGCACACACACCTGGTAAACCATACACAACTAGATCAGAGGAACTGTGAATCTGCCTGCACTGAGTATATACTACCCCACTACACACACACACACACACACACACACACACACACACACACACACCGAGGGCTGAAGTTTAAAAGAAGTTGACCATGATCCCAGCCATGAAAGGTTGAAAGTGTTGTCTCCACCACTGCTGAAGGACCAGATGACACACGAAGAGCACAGAAGAATTAAAGACGGCTATCAAAATTTTGATTTAATGGAGCTGTTTCAAAGCAAGATCTCTAGAACCAGAGAGTACAGACTGGCTTCCAGTGGCCAAAGAGCATTGCGTCTGATAACATCTTAATGCTGCAAGGGACCCCTCCTTAAACTCCACTGAGGAGAGCCAGCATGGTGTATGCATTCTAACCACAGGGAACAACAGAAGGAAAATTGAAGAAGCAGAAAAGAAGCCACTGGTGGGAGAGATGGTTTTAATCGCCTCAGAGCCCAAGAGGAGATCAAAACTATAATTGGTGATTGTTTGAGGAACAATGAATCGCTGGGACATGACTGTAAAAAGCTGGCTACATATAGTTTTGTGTTTCTCATTAAACAGAGAAAAAATTAAATTAACTAAGTGCTCTACTCAAAAAGCAAGCCGAAGCCCCCAAAGTAAACATTTAAACAGCTAGAGGAAAGATCTGAAGATAATGAATTAGATGGCCGTGAATTCAAAACAATAAGCCTGCAGTGTGGACATAAGGAATCCAAGAATCGGGACTTTGTGAAGAATAGCAACTGGTTATGGGACATTTTACTTAATGACTGAATGCTCTAGAGAAACACAAGAAAATAGGGAGGGATGGGGAGATGGGGAGAAGGATGGGAAAGGGAGGGGGAGGGAGAGAGGAGAGGAGAGATGGGAAAAAAGGGGAAGTAGAAGAGGATGAGAGAGAGAGAGAGAGACTTCTCACATGATAATGGAGCTAAGAGTGTCCACGGCACTTCATGCTCTGGTGTCATCTGTTCCTTCCTCCTAGCTGGAAACAGAGATGGCACACGAGGACACACGGCATGGAGACAGAGACCTAGGACAATACACTTAGCTCTCGTGAATCTTGAATGAATGTCTCTCAGAAAAGGAAGGAAGGAAGAGGGAAGAGCTACAGAGAGCTGGCCTAGGTGAATCAAAACAGATGCGGCTCGGTTTTCACTGACAGGTTTGCTGGCCTGATATAGTCCGGGTCATTGGCCTCTCTGTTATTGCCTTCTTTCTCTCTTTTTAAGCAGCAATGATTTCAAATTTAAAGTTTTGTAAGGACAATAAAAAGAGCTTTCCCCCTAAACCACTTGAGGATTATTTGCCAATGGGATGTCCCCTGCCCCTCCTAAGACTTGGGTGTTTTTCCTTAAAATAGTATGCCTTCCGAACAATCACAATAGGACTGTGGGGACCAGAAAAGTAACGCCACTACACTATGGCCATTGACTCCATGGGTAGCTGTTCTATGAGACCAGTGAGTCAAGGGGTCTGACCTCACGTTCAGCACCTTGTCTTGTGTCTTGTTTAGCTAGGTCTCCTTGCTTCTCTTTAAGGGCTTCACCCCTTTCTCTACTCTCTTAGCCTCGCAGCTTTTGAGGACATGAACCAATCATGTGTGCATGTTTCTTCCATTTGGGTTGGTCTGGTGTTCCCTCAACATCAAAGTGATTCCACACCTTTTAACCACTGGGGGAGAACATGCTTTCAATTCATTAAGAGAAGGTCTACCTCAGTCCAATGACACTTGCTCCTGTGTGCTCGATCAGGACTTTGTAGGAGACTGGAGACCAGGGACTCTCTTTCTCTGACTCCAGTTCTCACATTAAAAACACTCAGTGGCAAAGGTCACTTACTGCTCTGATGATGTGCATTTTGGTGGTGGTGGTGGTGGTGGTGGGTGGTTACTTAGGTTTTGTGAAAGAATCTCATGTTTCTCAGGTTGGCCTAGAATTACTTTCTGACCCAGGATGACTTTAAACATCTGACCCTCCCCCTTCACCTCCCAAGTGCTGGTTTATAGAGAATCTCTTCACAGCTATGAACCAGATCTTGTGATTCGCTCCTGATAAACACAACACAATGTAGGAGAAGGGGAGTCTCTTTCAATGTTAGATTACGAAAAGACTATGATGTCTAACCTCACGCCACACATTTACTTATATTTTTAAGATTTTTTTGAGATTATAATATAATTGCATCATTTCTCCCTTCCCTATCCTTCCTTCATATACTGATATACCTAAATGTCTATCTTTGTTCTCTTTCAAGTGTATGGCCTTTTCTTTTCTTTCACTAATTCTTGTTACATGTACATTCACACACACACACACACTATATATATATATATATATATATATATATATATATATATATATATATTCCTAACTATAACCCACTCAGTCTGTAAAATGTTATCTGTATATATGTTTTCAGGGCTGATCATTTGGTATTGGACAACCAATTCCACCCATTTATTTATTCCAAAATATATTTTTTAAATTTGGAGATTTTTAAAATTTTTTTATTCTTGAGATTAATATAATTATTTTCAAGAACGATTATTTTAATTACGTCTATGTGCACAGAAGTGTAGGTGCCCTCGGAGGCCAGAGGTACTAGAGCTCCCTGGAACTAGAGCTGTATGTGCTCACAGTGGGTGGTAATCAAACTCAGGTTTTCTGGAAGAACAGCAAGTGCTCTTAACCACCAGGTCTCTCTAGCCTGACCTCCCTGTTGAGCCTCAAAGAAACCCAAGACAAAGGACTAGGAGGTGTCTATTTAACATATTAAAGCAGGTCCTCCCAGCAGCGCTCCCAGTACTGGAGGCACCCCGCTGGCATAGCCTGCTCCCATCTTGACTCCAAGCCCTCTTGGCTCTCGGTCCCTTGATTCTCAAGGGTTCTCTTTACTCTCCCCCCTCAGCCTCCTCTCTCACTGCCCACCCCCTCATAGCTGGGTTTAGTCTGGACGCCTGCAGAGTTGTTCTCTCCCTTCTCAGTAAGGAGCAGCCCAGTTAGACGTTTCTCATTCGCCCACCCGTTTATAAGCAGGACCACCCCTCTTCACTCACTGCGCTCTGATGATTAAACACATCAAAAAAAAAAAAAAAAAAAAAAAGCTAGACAAATTAAAACAACGTGGTATTAAAGACGGACTCAGCGGAAGGGCTTAGCAAGAAAAGCACATGTATGTAGCTCACTCTAAAGATGGAAATTAGATTTATTCTTTTCTTATACTTTGTTTCCTCCATGATTTATGGCAAATGGTGTGAAGGCAAAATTTTTATTGCTTTTTTTTTCCAAAGAAAGAGCTATTGAATGTATTTATCAGCTCTATTGGTTTTTTTTTGTTTTGTTTTGTTGAGTTCATTGTTTTCTTTATTAGTTTTTTTTTTCTTCCTTTCTTCTTCTGGTGCTTTTGGTTCTGCAGTTTCTTCAATTGAGTGCTTAATTTTTTTATTTAATAATAAAGTACTTCTTGCCCATTTATTTTTCCAAAGAACTTCGTATTCTCTTCAAGTTCAGGAAAAAAAATCCTATGGGACATTTATCAGAATTTTATTAAAGATATAAATTAATTTGTGGTGGAGTGACATTTTCACATATTGGATCTTCACCACATCATGTACCCTCGTTTATCCAAGTCTTGTTTTATGTCTTTGGGTAAAACTATAAAAGTTTTATTCCTGAGGGTCCCACATTGTTCTCAATAGTACAAGCTAAGGAGGTTTTCATCCTAACTGTTGCTATTTTACAGATACTAAAAACATACTTGATTTTTGTTAGTTGAATTCATAGCCCCTTCCTTTATGAGCTGTCTTCCCTGGAAGTTTCAAAGTTAAAAAATTATTACATCCACTCTCACCCACTTCATTTCCTGTATCTGAGCTTCCTTGGTGTCTTAAGGAACTGCATTAGTGGGAGTTCTCTAAGTGTTCTGCTTGTAAGAATCTATGCAGAGGTTTCATGTGCCGTTCACCCGATTTCCCACGAAGCTGTGTCACCACCAGGGAATGAGACAGCACCAGCTTTCTAATCCTATGATGACCCAGCCAACCCCTGGCCTGTGTGTACTTTAGTTCTGTGGAATTTTATCATCTGTGTAGGTGACTCTGTCCACTACTACAGTGAAGTCATGAGAAAAGTCCACCCTCTCACAACACCTCACAGTGTCTTTTATAGCGACACTGTATTGCCTGTGTCCTGTACCCCTCACAGTGGTCTTGTATAGCGACACGTTCCCTGTGTCCTGTAACCCCCCCAACTCCCCACTGCTAACACCTGTACTCTGCTCCACTACTAGAATTTTGTCATTTCAAAGAGTTTTATAAACAGACTCACACAGGGTGTAACAGTCCCTGGATTGGCTCTTTGGAGTCACCATGACTCCCTGGCAGTTTGGTCCTTGGTATCCACAGAGCTTTGTTCCTCTGTACTTGACTGTATGGATGGATGTACCACAGGCTGTGTCACCATTTACCTTGAAGCACATCTGATTAGAGAACAGATGTCGGTGGCGCTGAGGAGGCTTCCCCTCTCCCTGTGTGTCAACTGTACACCCTCTCTATGTAACATGTCTTTCACAACTTCCTTGTTTTATAATTGTATTTTGTTGTTGTTGTTGTTGAGCTTCAAGGGTTTGGTTTTTTTTTTTTTTATTTTTTTGCACATTCTCAATAGTAATCATTTCCAACTGTGATTTCTAAGTATTTTTCCCTCGTCCTTGGTTTGTCTCTCCATTCTCTTCACATGAGCTGCTTGTTTGGAAAAGGTTGGAGTTAATGTATTATTTTTATTTTATCACTCGTGGGTTGGCATCAGATGTAAGAGCTCTTTGGCTACAGATCTCAAGATCTCCCGTTCTAAAAGTCTTACAGTTCTGTATTTACATTCTGGTCAGAGGTGGAGGTTTGACAAAATCCACACCTTGCTGCTGACAAAGACAGACAGGGGGCGGGGTGTTTGTGTGTGTGGGGGGGGAACTACCTTAACTTGATAAAGAGTTCTTATTTTAAAAACTCGGCAGCTGACTTTGTCCTTTATGTCAGTGATAAGGAAGGACAACTTAAATATTAAGACTTATTTTATCAGTATGTTAAGCTCTCTGTATGTGTGCCTGTGTATATTCATGCCTACATATAAGTAAGTGCAGTGGGCACTGAGGCCAGAAGAGGATGTTGGATCCCTCGAAGCTGGAGTTACTTGCAGTTGTGAAAAGCCTGATGTGGGTGCTAGGAACTGGTCCTCTGGAACTGGTCCTCTGGAAGATCAGAAAGTGCTCTTAACCACTCCAGCCCCTCACCTCCTCCTCAGGCCAACCCAGGAAATACACTCTCCCCCTTCCACCAACACAGGGTTGCAGGTTCTCACTCCTGAAATGAAGCAAGAGGACAGGGTAAAGGGCACACAACTTAGAACAAAACTGTCTCTACTCACAGCAACATGGATGTCTGTACAGAAAACTGTGAGTTCTATGAAAAAAAAAAAACAAAACCATAGAGCTACATGAAATGCAGGAAGGTTACAGGACAAAAGATCAACTCATAAAACCATGCCTGTGTGTCACTGATAAGGAGGGATAACTGTAGCCACAAAGAAAATGGAATAGTTGGGTTTACTCCCTGAAACAAGTATGGTTAGAAATTATAGACTGTAACTAGGAATCTGTATGATAAAATTTTATGATGTCGATTTAATCAAAGGAAACACAAGAGCATGCTGTACTTGTGGGTTAGATGGCACTACACAATGGAGAGGCAGTTACCTCCTAATTGATTCCTAAGTCTACTGCAATTGCTATCAGAATCCTTAAAAAATTCATTGGTAGACACACAACTCATTCTGAAGTGTAAATGGAAAGTCAAAGCCCTAAAGCAGGCATACACAAAAACTCTTGAGAAATCAAAATGCAAGCAAGAAATTCACATTTTTTGGTTCTGTTTGAACGCTTTAGTGTTATTCAGGGTTCTCTAGAGTCATAGGACTTATGGAATGAATTATTTATAATCTGGGTACACCCAGATTCTGGAGCTTCCATGGTTGAGAAATTTACTAACTCAAACTTAAGAACTAATATTTGACATCTGCATATATATGCATATATATTCATATACATACAGGATATACATACATATAGGATATGTATATGTAGTATATATTATATATGCATGTGTGTGTGTGTGTGTGTGTGTGTATACCTGCAAATAGTTTCTTTTTAAATAAAGAACATGGGGCATAGAGTTTCACTCCATGCTTGAAAGATAGAAATACTAATATATTTTTGGCATTTTTCTATAATTATTCTATTATTTTTATTATTATTTCTTGATTTCAATAGAATATTTTTATTGTAGTAAATATAACTGGGCTAGGGAGATCACTCAGTGGAGAAGAGTGGCTGCTGCCCAAGTATTCGGATCTGAGTTTAGTCTCCAGCACCCACAAGCAAAGCTGGGTATGACCCACACCTGTAAATACAGCAGGAGGTTTGTTGGTCTAGCTCCATAGTCAGTGAGAGATGCTGTCTTAGTTATGGCTCCATTGCTATGAGGAGACACCATGACCAAGGTAATTTACAGAAGAAAGCATGTAACTGGGGGCTTTCTTACAGTTTCAAAGGGATATCTTATTATCCCCATGGAGAGGAGTTTTGTGGCATGCACACAGGCTTGGTGCTAGAGAAGTAGCTGAGAGCTTACATTTGATCTGCAAGTTGCAGGCCAAGAGAAAGCAAAAGGGAGCACAGAATGGACTTTGAAACCTCAAAGCCCACCCCCAGCGACACACCTTCTTCATTAAGGCCACACCTCTTAATCTTAATAGTCCACCAACTGGGAAACAAATACTCAAATATATGAGCCTATGGGGAATATTCTCACTCAAACCACCACAGACCTAACCTTTGGAGTGTGATAGAGCAATACACCCAATGTCCTCTGCTGACCTCAAGGAGTGTGTGTACTCAGGTATGCACAGAGCATTTCCCTATCCCCACTATCCACACACACACACTCAAATGTAATCATCATGGTCTCTCTAGGTGGACTCTCTTTTATGATCTCACTTTGGACACAGTAAAACATATCTGGGTACACATTTGGATTCTCCTTTTGAATAAGATAGGACTGAGTCATTCTACAGAACCTCAGGGTGTGACCAGCTGATGGGGATCATATGTTGGTCTCCTGGTAGTTTGAGAGAATGGGATCCTGGCTTGCTTAGATTCTCTGTCAGGCTATTTCTGTCACAATAACGTCCAGCACAAGGAAGTCCACAAGCAGAGGAGGGGTTGCATGGGGACCTTGTTCCTGTGTCCTCTCAGTAGACATTTCAACAGTATTGGTCCATGTTCATGGAAAAACTGCTTGTGTTTATCTATCATATCTCTCATGTAATTACCCAGTACTCACCTCTGTCTCACCTCCTTTGAGTATTAATTTTTAAGTTCCTTCCCCATCTGTCTTTGAACTTAGTTTTCAGGCAGATGGACTATACATAAAGATGGCTGCCAACCAGTTGTCCTGCAAGTATCTGTCAAGGCAGAGTGGGTCTTCTCCCCTCAACTCAGCTGACTCTGTGACTTGATTGATCCAATAAGATGCAACTAAGCAGATGTCAGAGGGTACCGAATTCTCCGCCTTTGGGGGTATGTAGACTCTCCTTGCACATTCAGATTCTGGAGCTCCCATGGCTGGGAAATTTACCAGCGCCAACTTAGCAACTGATATTGACATCTGCATCCCTGGAGCTCTGGGAAACTCTGGGAAACCCTGATGTCATTCCACATAAAAATTTCCCTACAACAACTTGAAATATTTCTATCTAACATCTCCTAACTAGAAAGCCTTTCCCACTAAGCC
The DNA here is from genome assembly GCF_900095145.1 of Mus pahari. Taxonomy (NCBI): domain Eukaryota; kingdom Metazoa; phylum Chordata; class Mammalia; order Rodentia; family Muridae; genus Mus; species Mus pahari. The sequence continues at coordinate 101,298,806 of NC_034591.1, read as the reverse complement.
TCTCCTTTACCACTTGGGGATCCAGATGCCCTACAGAGCCCAAACTATAGTAGGGGTGGGTCATAATTCTCGAGCCACAAGGAGCCAAGTGACGAAGGGAAGTCAACTTCAAAGGAGCTCCTTGGCAGCCATCTTTCAAAGGCACCCAAACATTCAAAGGATGGGAAAGGAACAAGTTAATGTCCGTGTGTAGGGAGGTGAGGAACAGGGATGGCACAGTGGAAAATCAGAATCCAGGTCCCAGCTGGATGCTACCACCTCTTAGAGCAGACCCCACCCAAACTGGAAGAACTGCCCAGTTAAGCCTGCTATAGTCCTTTCTACAGAGTGTGTGTAAAGGACAGCTCAGTGTGTCCTGAAAGGCCGTTGGCACACTCCCTGCTGCCAGCTTCCCTTTCTCTCACTTGTTCCTCTCATCTCTTGCTTCATCTTGATCCTATTCCTCCTTGTCCTAGCCAGTTATTCATGAAGACCACATTTTTGTTTGCTTGTTTGTTTCTGTAAACAGTCAAGAGCTCCAGTGACTCTTCTAAAATTGTCCTGGTTGCTCTCTGCACCTCTTGAGTCAGCAGGAGGAGGTTTCCTTTCTCACGTTCTGCAGTTTGTCTTTTATTATCATTATTATTCCCCTTTTATTCATTTTCAAAACAAAAGAAATACACTGAGACACTGTTCTAGAAACAGAAAACAAACGTGTGTGTTTTCCTTAGCCCTGCCACTGTTAGTTTGGAGTCAGTGTGGTGCCTTCTCAACTGTAGCGATGTGCAGTTCTGGGGCAGCAGTGGGCCGTTCAGTATCTTGCAAGGTCATGGCCCAAGTCTGAGCCTGATTTCCTAAAGTTTTGGTTCCATGTTATTGTATGTGCTACTGGTTCATGGTGATGTTTTGTTCTATTCCTGACACTTGTAGAAACGATGAGCCTATGGTTTCTTTTATAAATGGTTAGCAGGCATGGTAATACCTCTGTGCTTACCTGGGAAGGTCTTTCCCACTGGTTGGGATCATCCACAACACCCTGTTGTTTTCCAGGAGTTTCAGCCTCCTGAAGAATGTGGAAACATCCGTGGCCAGGCAGAATAAGCAGGGCCCATGCCACCGTGAGATAGCATCCTCACTTTTTTAATTAATCTGTCTCCATGGGTGTTTGGGGCGAGACTTTGTCTCATCCAACAGTTGTGTTTGCACAGGTGTGTGTGTGTGTGTGTGTGTGTGTGTGTGTGTGTGTGTGTGTCCAGGCACACTATGTGCATGTGAAGGTCAGAGGTCAATGCCAAGTATCTCTTGAATCCCTCTCTATCTAATTTTGGATGACTGGCTCTTTCAAGGAACCCAAAGGTTGCTGGTCTAACTAGAACTTGCTGGTATCTGGCCAGCAAGCCTTAGGAATCCTCCTGTCTCTGCTCTTCTAGTACTGGGATCATGTATACACACACACACACACACACACACACACACACACACACACATTACTGGATCAAAGCCCAGCTTTTTTGTAAGTGTCGGAAATGGAACTTGGAACTTCATCCTTGTATAGCGAACACTTTACTGACTGAGCCATCTCCCCAGACCCTACTTTTGTGACAGTTTTATTCGTATTGTCCAGTCAATTCCTCTCATCACCTGACAACACCTCCACTGTCAATGACGTCACACATCTTTGTCTCTAGGGTGTAGCTTTTTAGAATGTAGGTCCCAGAGGCCACAGCAGGAGCTGTGATGGGACACCATTGTAATAGAATCTATGAATCCTAACTCAATTCCCCTTAAACAACCAAGAAAGACTCTGAAAGAAGTTTGTGTCAGGTCTGCCTGGGAAATCCTGTGACTAAAAAGGACATATAACACAAGAAATTTTAAGTACAGTCTCCCAAAGAAAGACCAACAAATCAACTAAAGATGGGAGAAAGGTGATGTCCTGGGTAAGGGAGGCCAAGGCCTGTGTCCACTGCCATGACCCTGGATCTGAATGGCAGGGTCAGGATGGTGCCAAATTCCATTCTTGAGCTACATGGGCGTGGAGACCATCACTTCCATCTGGGATGCTAAGGTTCACATCAGTTGTTCACTCTAGGCTATTAAATCTCCAAACCAGGAAATTGCCTCCAACAGATTGGTCCGTGGTCATGCCTGCAGGGCTTTTTTTTTTTTTTTTTTTTTTTTTTCTGATTGTTAGATGATATGAAGGGGCAACTAACTATTGGTGGTTCCAAACCAGGACAGGTGTCTTTGTATAAATAAACTAAGCAATCAATGGAGATCAAGCCAGTAAGCTGCACTCCTCCACGGTTTCTGCTTCAGTTCCTACCTCCAGATTACTGCTTGGGTTCCTACCCTGACCTCCCTCAGTGAGGGACTGTGACCTGGAAGCATGAGATGAAATAAACCCTTCCTCCCCAAGTGCTTTTGCTTGTAGTTATTTATCACAGCAGTAGAAAGCAAAGTAGGATGGCCCAAGAGTACCAGGATGCAACCTATGCACTCCCTGCTGTGGTTTGGTCATTTACTGATTCAGAACAGTCACCCCAAAGTTTAATGACCTAGGATAATAACAAAGCATCTTATTGCTTATGAGTCTGTAGATTAACAGCATCCATCATTCTGTAGTGGCTGGTGCTCTAGCTCTCTGAGGGTTCTCCTGGGCCAGAACATTTGAGATGGTCAGCTGGGATAGCTAGCCCTGAGTTGGTACCACTGGAAGTAGCTCGGATTCCAGGATGGTCCACTGCGGTCTCTGTCACTCTTTCTTTCTGATCTAACACTCCATCCCACCCCACCCCCTTACATGACACTCTCCTTCCTTGCACAGATGTGGGTCTGTTTTTTCATCTTCCCTTGGAAATGGGAACAGACGATTAGCAATTGCCAGACATCTGGGGGCAATTCCCCATGTAAAACCCAGAAGTAAACAAACAGAAAGAGAACTAAGAAGAAATAAAATTCACAAGGAAAGCAAAAGAAAGCATCAGAAACACACAATTAGCATTCTCCAAGAAATGAACGAAAATACTTCATCAATGAAATAAAAAGAGGGTCTGTACAAAGAGGTGACCAGAGAATGGTGCAGAGCCACTGAGGGCTGAGTGTGTAACAAGGCCTCATCGGGATAGCTGGAGGATCCATTTTTTAAAGTAATTTTTGTAATAAAGCAGCAGCAATGTAGTAGAAGATGCCAAAATTAGCAAATTCAGAAGATGCCATTTCCAACATGTAGGCATAAGGTAAAGAGGGAAAGTGGTAGAAAGATAACTATAAAAAAGAAAGAGGATGAGGAAAAGAGGAGAGAGAAGGGGAGAGGACAGGAAAAGTGTGGGTGCATGTCTGTGTGTGTGTGTGTGTGTGTGTGTGTGTGTGTGTGTGTGTGTCTGTGTCTGTGTCTGTATGTATGCTCATGTGTGTGTGTGTGTGTGTGCACATGTGCATGAGAATGTGCGTGTGCATGTGTGTAGAGGAGACAGAAGTAAGGAGGAGAGGAAGTGAAAAAGAGAGGGAGAAAGAAAGGAGAAGGGCAAGGAAGGGACCACATGACAAGAAAACTTTCTATGATTGAAGAAAGTAACTCTCCAAATTGAAGTTCAGTTTAAAAACAAACAAACAAAACCCCACCCTAGGACCCACTGCTGTGTTTTAGAATAACATGGACACAGAAAGGATGCTGACTGCTCCTTGAGAGAAAAGGCAGACCAAAGGATGGAAAAACTCAACCTCATCTACAAGTAGAAGTAAAGCAGCCCCTGGCATTCTGCATCTCCCCGAATTTCCTGTGGCTCCATTTCTCACAAAGTGAACAGAACAAATGCACTGTCAAAGCCAGAGACCCTAAGGAGGAAGAGCCTTATGTGACTGAATAAGCAAACAGCGTGGGGGCAGGGGGACAAGAGAAGGTCAGGGTCTTAGTGAGGCAGGAGGGATGAAGCTATACAGAAGCCATGGAAAGAGTGGGACAAGACAGAACAGAAGCACAGGTCCCAAACAGATACAACTCAAAATGAAAACAACAAATTATCTAGTAGGATTGACCAATCCGAAAGCTGTATGAATGATATTTTACACATCTTGGAAAAATATGAAGTACTTTAGATGCCCAACGAAACCTAAGCAAGTGGAGAAAAAAACCAAGGCAATTACCAACTTCAGGAAAATGAAAAGTCATAATGGACTGTAATCATAGTACACCATTTGTGTCAACTGTAAGCACAATTTATAGCCATAACAAAACTCTAAAAATTATTTTAAGTAAGACCTTTGTGTCTTACCTAAGAGCTTGTAACCTCAGAATCTGTAGGAGTCTCCTCTCCGGCACTGATACCTCATCTGTTTCTGTTTCTTCAGTCATCCAGATACAAAGTATACAGACTTCTCTACTCATTTAGGTCACTGTTGGGAGAAGCTGGCTATAGACTCTCCACCTCAGGACTGGAGCTGAGTTTAGCAAGTTTCTTGATTCAACTCTCAGCCAATACCTGGAGTCTGTTGCTCTTGCCATGCAACAGAACTCCACGCCGACCTCTGAGGCCAGTGTCTGGCTCTTCATAACTGTACTCCTAATTCAGGGCTCTGCCAGACCATATAGTAGGCTGAATGAATGAGTGGATCAAATGGTTTGTGAATGGTTTTCACCCTCGCTGAGTGGTTTTTGAAGAAGCAAGGCTTTGCTAAATTACACTAAAGTGGCCCTTCTTATCACATGACCCTTTAGCATCACAAAGAACTTACTAGAACTACAGATTCTCAGGCCCCTTCTGAGACCCTGGCGGTGGGCCCAGCAATCTGTCCTTGAGGAGCCTCCAGGTGCTTCTGACATTTCAAACTTGAGCAGCTGTGCAGTTCTTCTCACACTTGTGGCCCTGTCTAGTCCCATGTTTTCTCACACGTGGGTATAGGTGAGTGAGGCAGAAGCAGCCATGACAAGAGACCACCAGTGGCTCCGTCTGGACTTGGCAGAGTGTGGATCCCATTGCCTGATGACTGGATTCAAGGTAATCTGTTCTAGAGAAATGTGGCCTAATTTGGTTCTGCAGTGGGTAGCAGTTAATGGGGAGACTCCCAAAAGTCAAAGTCCTTTGAGTAAGTGACTGAGCATTCAGCCCTACATGGGACCTCTCTAGCTACCCCACCAAGACTCAGGGAACACCACGGAAGAGAGGGCAGAGAGAATGTAAGAGCCTAGGGTAAGAAGGAATGCTACGAATGCTGCTTCTCGGCATGGCGTGACCTTTGTACTCATGAGCTCAGTAGCCGTGGTCACCTGTCACACAGTTGTGGTTAACTGACACCTGTGGTTATCTATCACACACCTGTGGTTACCTGTCTCACACAGCTGTGGCTACCTGTCTCACACCTGTGGTTACCTGTCTCACACAGCTGTGGTTACCTGTCTCATACCTGTAGTTACCTGTCTCACACCTGTGGTTACCTGTCTCACACAGCTGTGGTTACCTGTCTCACACACCTGTGGTTACCTGTCTCATACCTGTGGTTACCTGTCTCACACCTGTGGTTACCTGTCTCACACACCTGTGGTTACCTGTCTCACACACCT
>NC_034591.1:101272710-101292787 GCF_900095145.1 Mus pahari | reverse complement strand
TGGTTACCTGTCTCATACCTGTGGTTACCTGTCTCACACCTGTGGTTACCTGTCTCACACACCTGTGGTTACCTGTCTCACACACCTGTGGTTACCTGTCTCACACACCTGTGGTTACCTGTCTCACACACCTGTGGTTACCTGTCTCATACACCTGTGGTTACCTGTCTCACATACCTGTGGTTACCTGTCTCACACCTGTGGTTACCTGTCACACAGTTGTGGTTACTTGTACAAGATCAAGTCAGTAATACCAGTCAGCACTCCAGCAGGCAGCACGCATCACACTCAGTGTGTTACAAAAGAAAGAGAAATAAGAAAAGAAAGGAATGGAGAGACCAGCAAGCTGGGAAGGGGGCACACTGCAGGTGTCTGGGGTAGTGGGAGAGGGGAGTTGGGAGTAGCTAGGATCAAGATATGCTGTATACATGTACAAAGTTCTCAAAGAATATTGTAAAATATTCAAAAATAAAAGTAAAAGCCTTTTTTAAGGGAACAAAATGTGGGCCTGGTGTTTTCAAGTCCTGTAGAGCTTCTGTGGCAGCAGCCCTGGGTCTCAGCAGCTATAAAGGCTTCCAGGTTTAGAGAGGAAGACCCTGGACCAGAGAAGACAAAGTGGGGCTTGGCATCTCACAGCTGAACCTCTGGGGTAGTGGACAAGGTGACACAGAACATGGGGAGCAAGGTCAAGTTCTTCAAAGCCTTGAAGCACCTTGTCTATCCAGACCTCCCTCCCGCTCCTGCCTCCTCCTGGCTTCCTCCTCAGCCTCCCAGGCAGAGCCAGGCAGATTTATGGCTTTGGGCCATGAATAATGCAGGAGCCCAGCTCCCAGGCAGGGGCAGGCCGTAAATCACTGCAGACACTGTGCCAGGCTGTTTAATCAGCTGTCCCTGAGGTACCTCTGCATACTGAAGGAGGGCACCGTGGCCACATTCAGGACTCCATTAATTAAGCCCAAGGCTACAACCACTGACCTTTCCATAGCTCGACCCACAGCAATGCCCTGAAAAGCAGAGAGCCCCGGGAAGCCAGAATGGAAGGGCACAGATACAGGAGGAGGCCGGACCAACCACAATCTGCAGTGCATGTCTGCTCCTAAACTCAGGACTCTGTGCCAGGTTGCAGAGGCCACTGGCTTCACTGCCTGAGGGCTCTAGAAAGAGGGGTGTTGATGTACTTGGGCTGAAACACACTACAAACATCACCCACTAAACCCTGCACTGGCTCAGATCTGTGTCCCACCGCAAGGGGAACCTGCTTCTGATTTGTTCAAAGATGTAATCTCAATGACAGACAGGCACACACTCAAACATCCTTCCTGGTCCTATCTTCTCTTCTTCACAATGTTAATCCTGTCTCCTTCTAGAAGCCCAGCCTTCCTAGCTCAGGGGCTACCCACCACCCACCATCTCTTCAGAGTACGGTCATCCTAGACTCTGCATCTCTAAGCTACTGGGAACAGAAGTCCAATGCTGCCCAGCACACACAAGCTGTAGACACAAGGAACTGTGGATTGGATTCTATGTGTTTCCCTCCAAGGTACATTTCCCATTAGTCTACTTTGGATGAATGTTGACTATGCTCTAGAATAAAGACCTCAGACAGGAGGGTTAATCAACCTATTAAAACTCTGACTCATGCATCTTCCAGTGACCCTTATTCTCCACTGGCAAGGAGCCTGTTACCCATAATAAAAGGGTATGCTTGGGCCTAGGAGCAGAATGGGTATGCACAGGGGAGCAGACTTCTGAAAATAGAGCTAGGAATTTTAGAAATGCATGAAGTCCCTGAACCATGTCTCCCGTCACATGACCTAGTCGGTGTCTCTGGAAATCTCACATGGAAAATTGGACTGAAGCAGGGAGACACTGCTTCCCCAGGGAGGCGGGCAGACTGGAAGATACTGATGAGAGCCTTCCGGAGGACCTCAGATGGGGGTTCCCTTGGACGTGCAATCTCATTCATGGGTAAGGTTGCCAGCACTGGGAACCATCCTTGAGACCATTGATGAGAGACTGAAGGGCTGTCTGTCCTGGTCATAATCAGTCACTTCCTGCCTTGACCACTCTTCTTTCTCCAGACCATTGCTAACTCCAAGAACGTCATGGCTCAGCACATGCTCAAAGCCACCAAACTGAGTTTAACAGCACCTCTGGGATGCCAAGGCAACAGAAGCCCACAAGCTCCCTATTCTTCCGACTTCTCTGTGAAACCATGCTACATCCTTTTGCAAGAAGCACAGGCCCTGTCCCATCCTTGGTGGGTACCTGATTTATGACCTTACTGTTGTGTTGGCTACACAAAACATTCACGGCATAACCCAAGTGGCCAGGCTTTATGGGAAGGGGTAAGTCTATAGCCCTTTATCATCCATCTCTGAATGAGTCACTTAGCCATTCAACAAATATCCAGGGCAGACACAGTTCGTAGTGTGTGAAGATCAATTATAATGGGCACCTTGGAGAAAATATGGCCGCTCCCTTCCAAGTACTCCACATGAGTAAGCCCGTGCTAGCCTGAGGGCAACTTGGAAGGGGAGACATTATCATTATTCAAATTATTTTATTCACATTGTTTTTATTTTACTGACAACTGAGGCACAGAGTGGTTCAGTCATTTTGACTAAAGCTACATAGCCAAGTGGCAGACATATTTTAAACCCAGACTGCCTGGTTCCAGATACCACTCTGCTCTGAGCAGTCCCAGAGCGTGCTCTCAGTAAGAGCTCTCCTCTCTCAGGAGTTCTTAGCCTATGGGAGTGATCTATTAAGCTCCTAGCACTGCTCTGCCAGCTCTGGTGCCATATCTACCCAGGCCTTCCCAGCACAGAAGTATTAGAGGAGAGAGGGCTTGATGTTCCCGGAGAGCAACAGGGCGCCCTCCATGGCTGTCATGTGAGATCAGGTAAGCCATGAGGGCACAGAATGGGCTGAGGGCTGGGTTTGCCCATTCATATCAGGACAGCATATGTAGGTTCTGTCTCATGGACCATGGAGAGCTTTTGAGGCTACAAGCAGGGATGCCTTAAGAGCCCAACCAAAGGGAGGTCCTGGACCAGGTTGGCCTGTGGCTGAGGACCCGGTGGTGGCCATTTCCTGGGCCTGGCCTGCCCTGGCCTTTGCCTGCCCTGGCCTGGGGTGGGGCCAGGGGAGCCGGCCGGCTGTCTCCAGATGATTAAGGAGCTGGCAGCTACGGCATGGTCCCGGGAGTGGGAGCCAGCACAGCACAGTCTTCTCTCTTTCTTTTTTGGCACCAGCCAGGCCTATTGATGTTTATCAGCCCATGTTTATTATTCTTAACGCTGTTCAGGATGTTCCTCCCGGCTGGGGAGAGTGAAGCAAGCCAGTGGGAGAACGTGGGGCCGTGACCTTGAACCTTGGCTCTGCTGCCACCCAGGCTGTGTCAGAGCCCCCCACTGGCCCAGACGCCTCATCGAACAGATTAAAAACTTAAGGCCAGAGAAGGGGAGGTGGTTTGCCCAAGGTTGTAAGTGAACTGGGTGTAGAGGGTTGGTTACACACAGAACTGAGCCTGAATCAGCTAAATTCCTACCAGCACCTGATCAGTGCATACTTTCACTTACAAGCCCCTGACAAGTGCTTGATGCCTTGTCCTGCAGTTGTCAATGTTTGCTAGAGGAGTGAGTTCTGGAGGGTGGAGAAGGAGTTGTCCAGGGGATGAAGGCTGAGATGCAGGCAGAAAGTTGGTAGGAAGGATGTCATGGGCAGGACAAAACAGAAGCAGTAAGAATCTGAACTGTACTGAAAGTTTAGAGCTAGGAACTTTCTGGAAAACAGCAAGAAGACAGGAAGAGACAGGAAATGTGTCTAAACCCCGAGTCTTGGTTTGGGGGAATGGCTTAGTCGGGGTGGGTAAGTGGTGGTGGGTAAGTGGTACTGCTGCAGCATGAGCCCCAACTTTAGTCCCCAGAGGCTACATGATTGGCCAGGCTCTGGCACTAAGGCAGAGACAAGAGGGTCCCTGTGGCTCCAACCTAGCATGATGGCTGGACAGATCTTGTGGATCAATGTCTTGAACCTGCAGGCTTGTCATGAGCAGAGGCCCTGTGACTCCAACTCAAGAGTCCTGTTCACCTTGTCAATGGTGCCTCTGACTGCATTCATATAATTATACTCTGCCTGACAGGTTCGGAGGAGAGGCTGGGATGCTGGTCTGACCTCTCAGCAGGCACTGTCCATCTCCAGGGTGTGGGCTCGGGAGTTTTGCTCTGTTTTCTGTCACTCTTGCAGAACGCATGAGAATGGATCATTTACAGAGGACAGAATCTCCTTCTGTCTGGAGGCAAGATAGTCCAAGTTTGAGGTGCAGACATCCAGTGACGTTGTGTTCCAGGCTTAGTCCTCCCTGTGCCAGGCACTGGGGATGTATGATGCAGGGACATTGACAACTCTCCATCTGGCAGAGGAACAGTTCCACAGTTCTCTGTGTAATGACACTACCCCAGGACTTGACCCCCATCCTGAGTCTTAATGCTGTTATAATGATATTGAAGTGGCAATCTGAACACTCAACCCACTGCATGGTCTGAGGCAAAGGTGTGTTGAGAATCTCTTGATGAAGACTGTTCGAGGGAGTGAAGTCCATATGGGGCCTACGGAAAATAGGACTAAGGCCTCCATCCCACTACCTGATACCTAAGAGCCAGCCTGAACATTCTCTGCCCTATCCACTGGAGATCCACAGGGGCGAGGAGTTCTGCTCCCCGAGTCCACGTGGTGGCGCTCCACCCCAGTTCATAGGGCCCCTCCTCTGCCCCCCATCTGTTCTCAGCCATCACCATCCTGAGCCTTCCCAGGGTGTGGACCACTTCCTGAAAGTCTTCAAGGGGATCCCATTTGGTTTCGAGGATCTGGGTGACAAACCTTGTAGGTCCGGCACAGTGCAGTGACTTCTGCTCCAAGTCAGGCTCAAGTCAATTCTAAACCCTGAGATTCTGTCTTCCCTGGACTTGGGGTCATTTGCTCCCTGCTAAGAACAAGGCAGAACATCATCCACAAAGAGAAGTGACAAATCTGGCAGGCAATGTGAAGAGGGGCCTAGGAGCCATGGGGGGGGGGAGGGGGGACATGAGCTGAATGAGAAAAAGCTTGTGGGACACTGACAAGAGAGACAGGGGTAAAGTAACATCCAGAGAGGGAGGGCTCACTGGTGAGTGCTGGACTAGGCCCTAGGAATCTAAAATCCTGGATCTACCTTTTCCCCAGCCCTGGGGATTGTTGATTTAGGGCCTTGTCTCTGAAGATCTCAGCTTCATGAAGACGTTGGCTCAAAGAATTCTCAGGAGACTTTGCAAATCTGTCTCAATACTGAGTTCCTGTGATTACAGAGTATAAGAAAACCCAACAAGAAAGTGCACTTATGGCTCCAATACTCCCCTCATTCAAAATGAGGGCCTTAGGAACTCATGTCACCCGGTACTCCTACACTCACGTGGGGCCTGAAATGCCCAGGGTGGTGGGGCATAGAAAAAGCACCCCAAAGAGACAAGGTGGTGAAGATTATACATCGACCCACGCATGGAGCGTCTGTTAGTCATCCATATTTAAGGCCTTTGGCTTTGGAGGCCAGAAAGGAGGCCACGAAACTAGGGCAGAGTTCAGAGCGGAGAAGCGGTCTCAGCACATATCCTGTGTGCCAAGGGCTGTCACCAAGGCAAGACTGATTCATGGCTCCATTCATTCCTCTGGCCATTCACCCTTCACTTCTTCAGCTCTTCCCATCCCTTCAGTAGGTCAGGATCAGGACAGCCATGGTAGCCTCTCTGCCCTGAGGAGTGCACAGCCATGGGGAAGATGGAAGGGGCCACCCAGCCTTCAGGATAAGCTGGGTATTGGCGCAGGTGTGATGATGGTTCTGAGAAGGAGTGTGGTGGAGGGCCAGCCTGGGCCTTGGTGAGGAAGTAAGAAAGAGAGGAGCTTGATGCAGCAGCAGCAGCAGCAGCAGCAGCAGCAGCTCTATGCCCCAGTGGGTCCAGGCTGCTTTAGAAAGAGAGACCCTTCATCATGAGACTGAAGAAGAGTTGGAAATGAAATCACAGGGAATGGTGGCGGGGCCCTGAGCCAACACTGTGGTAGCAGGCTTGGGGATGAAATGAGAGGCAGACATAGGCCTTGGTTCCTGCTGCAGGGTATTAGGAAACGTGGTATGTATACATAGAGAACACTAGTTCTGGCCTGAGTCACTGGAGAGATGATGTTGGACACAGGGCAGGCCAGAGGGAAACAATTAGCGATTAGTTCGGACTTTCAATCACACTGGCTCGACTTCTGTCTAGCACAAAAGGTATCATCGACAATCTGTAAATGATTTACAGCCCCCTTCTGTATGCTTTACCATTTGGATTCTCTCCTGCACACCCAGAGATGGAGAGAGACCAGGAGAGAGCCCTTCTCCTCGCCTTTGCCCCTATGCCATGCCTGTCACCAACGTGAGTGGCACCTGATGCCTACACTGTGACTTCATCAGCTTCCTCCACACCATTTCCCATGGCTGCCATGGAGGTTTTCAAAATGCATACTTTGTGGGTAGGGGCAGAGAGAGACTTGTCAGAGGAAGGCACTAAAGGTTTCCTGATACACATCGCACAGTGGCTCCTGAGGCCTCTGCTCTAACAACTCCACATGACCAGGAGCAACTGCAGAGAGCAGAGGCTCCCTCAGGTTCTCAACAGGAACGCTTCCTCTTATCCCATGGAACTGGGTGGCCGGGGATGCCTCTACTGGCTGGCCCTCAGATCCCCGTGGGACATTAGGGATCTGGAGACAAATGTCAGCTCTGAATCCCCATGGAAGGCTCTCTTGCCCTTCAGTGAAGAGTGGTTGAGAGTTTCCCGGAAACCAAGCCCCCGACTAATGGTCCCACTCTCTTTTCTAATAAATACGTGGCCCTGGGCCCGGCTCCCTTCTCTGCTTTGTCATGAGGGACCCGTTATTTATGACTTGGGAGTGAGTCACAGGCCTTGGCAGGGAGCTAATGGTTCTGGGCCCAACGTATTTTTCCACTCAGCAGCAAATGAAGGAGGAGCTTGTAACTCCTGCCCTCAGAATGGCTGCGTAGGTATCTTCTCGGGCAGACGCTCCTCCTGGCTTAGCCGTAAATCTTTTCCCTGATAGATGTTCCTGGTGGTCTTTGGCAGCTGCTGGGAGAGTAGGTGGGGGCCTTTCCAGACTCTGCTCCCTGGTCACACAAGTGACTCTGTGCCCAAGGAACTGCCACAGTCTCTCTGGGGGTTCCCCACAGGCAAAACTGGGGGGGAGAAGATGGGGTCAGAACAGTGAGGGGCAGAGAAGAAAGACTGAAACGTGGGAGGAAAGCAGTAAGATGTGTGTCTGGCTTCCGTGACCCACAGGAACCAGTCAGTCTTTCTCGACTGCCTGTGTTGGGCCCATCCTCAGCCATCACAGGACAACCCTGGACATGTCACACCCAATCTCCATACTCTATTTTTCCCCATGCCCTAGGTCCACCCTCCTTCCCTGGCTATCCAGGCACCAGGCAGAATTACAGGCTACTTCATGTTTCCCGCTTATTTTTCTTACAGAGCTGTAGCTCCCAAATCTTAGGCCTCATTTTACCATTTGCCCAATGACCAGACACATGACAGGCCTAGGAAGCGTTGGAAACTACACCCTGAGACACTGCCCTTTGAACAAGTTGGCAAACATAAGCCATACAGTTTCTTTGAATGTCAAGGGAGACTCAAGACCCTGGGCTTCAGAAACAAACGATAGATTTATTTTATTTTCTGTAAGTTCCATAGATCTTAATTCCTACAGAACCAGGGATGCCTGTCTGTACAGACTGAGAGTTATATCATGGGAGAACCCTACAGCTGTAGAGCCTGGGTCTTTTTTATTAATAGGCAAAAATCTAAGCTTGGCCCGGGGGAAGACATTGCCTTTGGTAAACAGAACTAGTCTGTCTTTCCCAATCTGTTAACTTCAAAAATGATGGAAAGGGAGCTAGGTAGGAAGGCAACTGGCAGGGAAGACAGAAATGGGAGACCCAAGGGGACAGGAGACAGACATGTGTCCAGACATGGGAGACCCAAGGGGACAGACATGTGTCCAGACATGGGAGACCAAAGGGGACAGGAGACAGACATGTGTCTAGACAGGGGTCTCGCTTTGCTTTTGTCTCCTAGTGACTGCCACAGGTACAATGCTCCAGCCCAGGGACTCCCAAATCTTGATTGCATCTCAGTATATAGAGAGGTTGAGGCAAAAGCAGGCTGTAGCCCTCCATGGTCATCCCAGCTACACGCATGAGACTCGGGGGTGGGGGTGGGGGATCGAATGCTCCCTAGAGTAGCCCTCAGCCAAAGGAAACTGAGGAGGTGCAAGTTAAATACCTTCTTCATTCTCTGTGAAGCTATGCTAGGACGCAGCGTAAGTGACCCCAGACGTAACCCAAGTTAGCGTCTGAAAAGGCCACAAGATGCAAGGCATGGAAAGCGAAGGTTGGCGACACTTCTTTTGAGTTACATAAAATTTGGCAGTCATTTCCTTCCAGAAAAGATGTCTCAAAGGGGACATAGGGTTGGGGGCACCCTAATCTGGACCCTGTGGGGGCTCCCAAGAACACACTGCCTGAAGTAAGAGAAGACAGCAAGATGACAAGGTAGGGCCACTGGTCAGTTAGAGTTTACACTGGGGGCTGGAGAAATGGCTCAACAGTTAAAAACACTCGCTGCTCTTGCAAAAGACAATGGTTCAATTCCCAGCACCCACGGGGACGCTCACATCTGTAACTCCAGATCCCAAAGATCTGATGTTCTCTTCTGACTTCTGTGGGCACTGTGTGCACATGATACATAAGCATACATGCAGACAACACATCCACATACAATTCTTTTTAAAAGTTTGCCTTTCCTCCTGCAGCGTTCACCCCTAACACCCAACCCCAGGTGAGGCCCTTTCTTGATCCAGACTCTTCTCCCACAGGAAGCTCGAGTGTCTGAGAGGATCGGGGACTCTTCAGGGCTCCGGTTCACAGTGAGAGTGGGTGTGTGGAAGTGGACAGTGTGAGACTGAGACAGAATGGCTTGGAGAGCCTCTGCAAACCTCACCTAATGATCTGGAGCTGTCCCAAGTGTGGTTCCACCACATGCCTGCGTAGTTCACATTCTTCCAGCGTCACTCCGCCAGGCTTCCTCTTCAGCCAAACTCTCCCGCTCTTTACGAGCAAATGGGCTCACAGGAAATGATTAGTGTTCATTTGCAAGGCTTTATCTGGATGGCCATGTCTCACTGAACCTCTACTTGTACATCCCAGTCAAGATAAGAAAAATAAACTTAGCTTAGAGAACAACACTCAGTGGAAATGCTGTCGATTAACTTAGGGCTTCCAGAAAGGCGCAGAGGTCCATCAAGGTCACAGAGCTTGTTAGCACCACAAACAGTCAGAGGAGCAACTTGGATCTTCTTGTGCATGCTAGGCAGATGCCCCACCCTGGAAGGTTTGCTGCCCCACCCCCAACATCTGCTTACCTAGTCTAGCAGAAGCTGCCCTCAGTCATGTGTCCTTAGAGTGTCAGGTTCTGCCTTGAGGTACATTCAGCACCCAGCACATGGTCTTTATTGAGGGAATGGGGTGAGTGTGTGTGCACGTGCATATGGACACCAGAGGTCACCCCTGAGAGTCATTCCTCAGCAGCCATCCTCCTTGTTTTTTGAGACTGGGGTTCTTGCTAGCCAGGGATTCCCAGATCCAGCTAAGCTGGCTGATCAGTGAAGTCCTGGAATCCTCCTGTCTCTGCTTCCCCAGCACTGGGGTTACCAGTGTGCTTCACCCTTTCCCACTGTCAACCTGAGTTCTGGGGACTGAATTCAGATCTTCACGATTGTGTGGCAAGCACAACTGAGCTAACTCTCCAATCTCCACCCACTTTCTTAACTCTCTCGGCCTTCCCAGGTAGCTGCTTGCTGTCCCATGGTGCTTACAAGGCGCTGTCAAGTTCAATGTTTTGCACAAGGAAAAGAGCCAGGATGTGAGGACTGCTGGCTGGGGCAGACGTGGACATGCAGAGAGTTAGTTCCCCTGAAGCATGAGCTCAATCAGACCTGACAGCCAGATGTCTGGACTGATGACGTCAAGGCTTAGGGCAAGGGCTGGGGGACAGCCAAGCTCTGGTTGGTAGCCCCCACCCAGACAGCTTCCCAGGAGCTGGGAGCCACATGGGAGGCAAATGAAAGCCTATGGCAGTGCCTCCCTGCTGAGGACACCCTGCTGATGGGCCTGGGCTGGGGGGCAGAGGGGGGCTGGGTTTGTACATCAAAAAGAGGCAGTGTGACTTCAACTATAGCTCCAAGAAAGCAACTCTTTCTTCTTGCCTCAGGAGCCCAGGGACTATCCCATCCCCAAACACCCTCCTCTCCTCTCCTCTCCTCTCCTCTCCCCTTCCCTCCCTGCTTCTCCCCTCCCTTCTCCTCCTCTCTCTTCCCTTCCCTTTCCCCCTCCTCTCTCCTCCCTTCCTCTCCCCTCCCCTCCCCTCCTTTCTTTTCTTCCATCAAAGTCCTCTCTGTTCAGCCAGCAGCATGGAACAATCCCCTTGCTTTGTGATCTGCCTTAGGGGACACCTCTTTCTCGCCCTAAGACTCTTCCCTCAGAACACACCAAGACCGGCCACCATCTCCTGCCCATAATGGGGGTGGGGGTTGGGGGGTGCAGAGGTAACTTCATTCTTGTTCATATTGTTTTGTGAGACCTGGAACTCATAGGTTACGCTGGATAAGACATCAGGGGTTCTCCTGCCTTCACTGTCACCTCACCATACCTGTTGTTCTTTTTTTTTTTTTATATGCGTGCAAGGCAACATTTTGCCAACCAAACCATCACCCCAGCCACTTCTCTTTCTGAGTATTTTGCTTGGCATGCCGTGCAAAGACTCGGGTCATAGGTTAAGCTGCTCACCCAGGGCGTCCTTGAGCAGCCTTTAGAGGCCCCTGAGAACCTAGATGCTTGGTATCCACACGACCTGGCTACTGGCTGCCAGCCACTGAGACTTCTGCTGGAGGAATTGGAGCTCAGCTTGCTCAACTCCACTGTAAACAAAAGCACTAATTAGCCTGTAGGAGGGTCGGAAGGGGAAGGGAGTAAATCAAGTCCTGCTCCATAATACCTACAGAAAGGGCTCCTCCGTCCGGGAGCTGGCACGTTTGTGGTAACCCACCATGGCTCACGGAATATTAGTTTGCTGATTGCTGATAGTGAACGTAGGAATGAAGGTGTAATTAAATGGCACAGTGACTTCCATTGGCTGGATACTCAGGCACGGAACTAGCTAGAGTAGAGGGGTCCTGGGATATGAGTCTGAGTGAGAGAAGACACCTGGACTCTGTCCAACCTGGTGGGGGCTCCACCCTTGCCTTGGGGGGAGGGCAGACTCAGCTTCTCTCTTGGCTATAGTGATAGGATTGAACAGAAGGAGACACATGTGGGCACGAATCAGAACTCTAAACTTCTGTTTGCAGCTTGCACCACATCAGTGTAGAAAGTGGCTAGTCTTTCATTTTTGCACGTGCATGTGTATGTATGTATATACATGTGTGCATTTGTATGTGCATGTTCATGAATGTAGGTGTGTGTGTGTGTGTGTGTGTGTGTGTGTGCACGCATGGACATGTCTACATATGTGTATAAAGGCTAGCAGACATCCTCAGCTGTCATTCTCAGGAAGCTGCCTCCTCTTTTGAGACAGGGTCTCTCCCTGGACCAGAACTCACCCACTCAGGCCAGTGAGCCCCAGGGATCTGCCTGTCTCCACCTCCCCAGAGTTGATTACAAGTACACTACCACACTTGACTTTTTTACATGGGTTCTGGGGAGGGAACTTGGGGCTCCCTACTTGTACAGTTAACTGAGCCAGCTTATCATCCCAGAAAGTGGATATTCTTAATTCAGAAAAATCCAACCAAGTCACAGGGATATCCTGGGTGTCAGGAAAGTGCTAAGTTCCACCATCAATCTCTCTGCCTCTCTCACTCTATCTGTTTCTTTCTCTACATCCTTGTCGCTGTCCCTCTCTGTCTCTCTGTCTCTGTCTCTGTCTCTGTCTCTCTCTCTCTCTCTCTCTCTCTTTCATACACACACACAGTAGTCCACCATGAGCTCTCCAGTGTTACACTTACTCTTTATATTTTTCCACATCATTCTCTGTCTCATTCCTATTTTAAAATGTATTCGCAGTTAAGAGCACTGGATGCTCTTCCAGAGGACCTGGCACTCAGAAGTTAACAACCATCTGTAACTCCAGTTTCAGGGGATCTGATGCCCTCTTCTGGCAAACAACCATGTGCGCAGGCATAAATCTTAAAAGAATGAATGAATGAATGAATAAATAAATAAAGCCAGCAACAAGTACCTACTAGCCTGTAAGAAAGCTCGACCTGAGTCAATAAGTTAGAACCAGAAAGGTAAGAAACTAAGATGAGCCTAATGAGCCTAGTTTGGGAAGTCCACCAGTGGTGACCACAAGGGCAAGGTCCTCCAAGACCAGAGCATCCCCCCATCTTCCATCAAACAGGTATGGGGCAGCTGGAAGGGAGAGAGGAAGGTCAAGGTGCTGGGCTGCAGTTAGACATTGTATCTGATGGACAGGAACAAGAAAGGCCCACTGTAAATGAAAGTTCAGAGAACACAGACTAAAGAACCTGCACTGGGTTGGGGAGCCAGGGACAAGGGCTAAAAGCAAGCCTCAAAGGATGCATGGGTGCTGAGCAAGCAAAAGAGGAGGAAACAGCACCCCAGTCTGAGAGAAGCAGGGTGAGGCTGAAAAGCCTGACATGCCACCAGCAATGCTTTAGAAAGAGCTGAGAGGCCATCTGATAGTCAAGGCGAAGCCGTGTCATCATTCCTCCAACAAGCACCTTACAGATGTACAGACGTGCCTCTCCCCAGCCTTATGCCAGGAGCCAGGGACAGGGAAGGCAGCACATGACCCCGTCCTCTGAGTGCTCCTGGACAGAAGGAAGATCAACTCACTTCGGCCCTGGTGTGGGAGACACAGAGGCCAGGCTGTGGAAGCCAGAGTCCTGCATGAGGTCTTAGGCTCCCAAAGAGTAGGAAGAAAGGGGTCCCTGGGACTGCCATTTAGGTCTTGCAAGTCCTGAATGTTGCCAAGTCCCTAGGCAGTCGAGGAGAAGGAGGGGCAGGCTGAGGGGTGGGGAGCCCAACAGAGGAAAGTGGTAGGCAGATCTCAGAGCTCTAGAGCCTGAAGAAGCTGAGCAGAGGGAGCAAGACAGAGAAGCAGCTTGCACAGACACCATGTAGGCCAAGGGAGGTGGGGGGGGGGGTTACTGACAGGGGAAGGGATCTGGGATTGACCTATGTACATGAACTCATGCTTTTGCAGATGTGTCCAAACCAAGCCAGTGATTCCATGCGTAGCTGGGGATAGCATTGATTGTGGCCTAACAGGTCATAGACTAACATAAAATATCATGAGGTCTTTATGTGATCTTTTGCTTGTTTTGTAACTCAATGGCATGGTTCTTGAACATGAACTTTGCAGATGACATGTTGCATGTTGATTCTGTGTACACCTCAGAACGGGAGAGGCAGGTGTCATGAGGAGGTAAGGGGACAGCAGACAGGTGGCCGCGAGGCCAAGTGAGGAGCCAAAGAAGACATAGACTGAGGCAAGTGACACGGAGAGGAAGAGGGAGCTCTGAGGAAGCTCCAAAACAATTACTCAAGAAACACTGGAGAGAGACTAGGGGTGTGGCTGCTTATGCAAAGTTTGTCACATGAAGAGGTGAGGAAAGTCATGAGTTAGGTTGGGGGCACATTGATGTTGATTTTCAGAGGGAATTAAGTTGGTTGCAAGGTGAGCATGTGACCCACAAGCAGGAGGAGCATGCACACTAAGCATGAAGTCAGTGCCATCTTTTGGAGAGAGCATGACCCATGTGGTGCTCCATGTCCCAGGGGAGAACATGCAGGGATGGAAGGGAATGGGCCAGCCCCCCCCCCCCCTGCAACACCAACACTGGAGCAGCTGGCAGAGGAACCATTGAGTGAACCAAGGACCAGGAGCCTCAGACACACTGCGTGCTCTCTCCTAGCACAGCAAAGAACTTAACCAGGCACATGGCTGCCTGGCTTCAGATCACAGCTGATTACCAGGAGCAGCCTCGTGCTAATGTCCTGCCAGCTGCTGTGAGCTGTGGTCATGTCACATTCATACCTGTAAAGAGAGCTGATACACCTTCCTCCTCTCCTCTTCCCTGGGGGCAGCAGACTCCAAGCAGACACTCCAAACTAAGAAATGGGAATGGTGCCTTAAAACAAAACAGCAAAAAAGAAGGGTGCTCCATAGTCCTATGTTTGCCTGTACGAATCCAGCTTTCTACTAGATTGAGGATCTTTGGTTTGGATGGAAGGCACGGAGGTCAAGGGAGAGCCATTCTAGTCAGCAGAATATGCCTAGAAGGGTTTGAAAAGATAGGCAAAGTTGCTAGGGAGTTCCTAGCAACATACACACAGGTGGTTCTGGGGTCTTCCCCACAACTTCCTCTCTGAAGTCACAGCCTGCATGGAGTCCTCTTGCACACAATAGTGATGTGCGTTGTCTGAACCAATGTCCACCAGGCAGGACCAAGGAGGCTCAGGAGCAAAGGAGGCCTGGGGAATGAGGCAGGTAAGTGAAAGAAAATGTAGGAAGCGCCCAGCTTTCCACCCCAGATCAGGAAAAGTGTGGGGACAGGAAAGGTCAGGAAAACATGGTATGTGGACAGCTTGGGACCAGCCAGGGCAGCAGCTCCGTGGAGAGTAGCTGGGAGACAGGTTCCGGTTCTCACATCAGCGGGGTTGAGGGGAGCATGGCTGGAATGCACCACAAGTCAGTGACCATCCCCTGGGGTGGCCAGCGGGGAACCTCCAGCTCCGAAGTCATCACCACCAGAGGAGACTAGACCTCTCCATGGAAAAAGGGTTCCCCTGGGGTGCGTGGCGCCAGGGTGGATGAGCTCATGGCTGCTCTCTGTTGCTTCCCTCTTTTTCTAGGCATCTCAGATTTCTGGATGTTTGGAGCATCTGCCGAGGACAAGAAGGGGGCTGGGATCCAGATGCAAGGTGCATGTGGGATTGCAGGGGTTTGTTCTTTCCTTTCTTCTCAGCCCTGGGCTAGACGGGGAAGTTCTACACCCCCACCGCACACACCCTCACCTCCCACTAAGGCACCAAGAACTGTACTGTATGGGAGGCCGCCACTTAGAACAAGCACACTTGTGGGGACTTTGCTTAGCAATTGAGAGACATGGGCACAAAAATAGAGAAGCTGCTGAGGGTGACAAGAGCTTGGTGGGGTCAGGGCATTGTTGCAGGAGGCAAGGAGCTGTCACAGGATGATGCAGATGGCACTGAGTGATAAGAATAGGGAGATGTGGCCGTGGCTTGTTCTTCTCCACTGGTGCTGTGTGATGTTAAGGAAGCTACCTCTTTCTCCGAGCACGTTTCCGATCTATGAAATGGAAACTCTACCTAATCTTAGAGAGTTTCTCAAATCCCTTGAGTGCCCCCATGGTGAATGCTTCAACATCTCATAGCTCTTTGCACTCAAAGGGAACTCATATTAGTTCAGACCATTTTAAATTGTGGCTGTGTCATCGTACAACCCGAGGGACACCATTCCCAGGGTGGCCTTTAGATACGGCATCCCCTCCAACTCCAGTGTCATCAGTGATCTTAGAAGTGGTAAAGACCTGTGGGTCTAACCTTTGGGAGGAAAATAACTGTGTAGGGGGTACCTGGGTGAGTTCTGGAATGTATATGCGTCTCCCTGGAGGGGGTGAGTCCTGTTCCAGGGCACTCTTGTTTAAATGACTGTGTGCTGCTTCGGAAGAGGAAGCTGCAGGGGGGGAGCTGACTTGGGCCAGCCTATTACCAAGGGTCTTTGGCAACCACGGGCTCTTTAGGTCAAAGGTGTCCTTGGGTGCTCTTCCTAGAGACAGAGTCTCCTCTGTAGAGACAGGTGGCTCAGAAGATGAAAGCACTTACTGCACAAACCTGATGTTCCAAGTCCAGTCTCTGGAACCACAGTGGCAAGAGAGCATCAACTCCAGCAAGTAAAATCATCACTCAACCAGGGAAACAGACAGAGGACAATTTCTGAAGGGAGCCCAAGAGTCCAGGAGATGATGCCTAGGAATCAGGCAGAGGGGTTAGGGTTGAGCGGTGCCCCAGCAGGGCTGCTCCACGCAGCCAGTGGGGATGTTGGACATGTTAGTGCAGTGTGTGTCAGAGTTCTCTCTTAAAGCTCTCATGAAGTTGAATGTTCTGCCTCTAAAACATCTCCTGGCATCGGGAGGGGTGGGAGGCTGAAGGAATCTGAGATGGGTTGGGTGTAGTCATGGCTCATCACTGACAACTGGAAGAGATTTACAGTACCATGGGAACACACCTCTGGGCATGTCACTGAGGAAGTTCCTAGATTGAGTCTGACTGTGGGCAGCACAGTCAATTCCATGGGCTGTAGTCCCAGCCCAAATAAAATGAAAAGAAAGAAAGTAGGGTGAACATCTGTGTTGATCTCTCTCTGCTTCCTGATTGTGGACATTGTTGTGGTTGCAATGGAGCCAGCTGCTTCAAAGGCCTTGCTGCCCCACCACCCCACCGTGATGGACTGTCACCTCAAACCATGAACCAAACTAAATTGTTTCCTCTCGGGTTGCTTCTGTCACCAATACAAGTGGCAGTTGGACAAAAACCTTAACTGTGAGGTGTTTCAAAGAGTTATAGACACTGACCTAATGGGTTAAAAAAAAAAATCAAACAAACAAACAAAATGGTCTTTGTTCATTTCCTCACACAAGTTGGTGGTTGACATTTCTAGCCACTAGAACTTTCTGGAAAGAGAGTAGGCACCCATAGGAGTCCCTCATGGGTAGAGAAGTGCATACAGAGTGTCCTTGGAGTCAGAATTCAAATCTCAGAAGGGGGTTGGACCCCCAGGCCACACCCACGCCTGAGAGCCCACCATTCTGTTAAACTGGCTGAGTTAGTTTCTTGAGTCACTGAGCCAGTGTCTGCCTCTGGTGGCTTCCTCCCACTAAGCAGTTCTGGAAACAGCTCAGGCTTATTCTCATTTAAGCTCTTCAAATACACACACACACACACACACACACACACACAGAGGAAAGGGCCTTGTGTTGATCAGGTTGCTTTGGAGTCAAGGATGACCTTGAACTCCTAATCCCCCTTGGCTCCACCCACCAACCGCTAAGACTGTAGGTATATTTCATCACACTCAGTCTGAAAGAGCTGGGACAGACTTGGACATTTGGCTATCCTCCAAATGCCATCTCTCTTGTTTAGGACAAACCCCCAGAACACCCTCTCTGGCTTCTCTTACAGCAAGGGACTTCCACATGGCTAAGTTGCCTCCCGCCTATCTGAGTGTCCTCTGTGACACTCCTTATCCTCTCTCCAATTCTACCAGCCAGGAAGGACATTGACAGTCGGGATGACTCTGGAAGCTGTGTAACTTCCAGAAAGCAGTTACCATCATGGCAAAGAGTTAATATCCGAGAGGTATGTGGTATCCCCCAAGCTTGTTTGACTAAGACATTTGTGGTTCACGTTGCACAATCTCTCCGTGTGGTATTCCACGCCCTCTGTGCCCTGCTTGATAGCGTTTTCATTCGCATCTCCTGCTGCAAACTAACTTTCCCAAAGTCTGTTAGAATTCTGGGAATCCAGAAATTCCAGGAGAGGACCACAGGCAAGCAGGTCCTTGCCTCTTGCTTCTGGAACTTCCTGCCTCTCAGTGGTCTTCCCTTGTCCCAGGCCCCATGTGACCATAGGCTTCTCCCCTCACCACTCCTCTTGCGTGCTCTGAGGAAACAGTACCTGCAAAACCTTCGAGGAGGTCACGGGTAACCATGTTCTCTTCTCAGGCAAACAAGACCTCGTGTGCCCAGGTTTCTCGAAATTAGTTTTGGGGATGCCAAGTATAGCTTTGTAAGTATATTGCTTGTTTTGTAAACATGGATGGAGTTCTAGAAAAGGAGACCGGGGAAAAAAGAAGATAATGATGGAGGGGGGTGAGGTGAAGGAAAGGAAGGATGGGGGTGGCAGAAGGAATAGAAGGAGGAGGAGAGAGAAAGAAGACTAAATAGGTCCAAGTTAGTCTACCCACATTTTCTAGTAAGATGCTGTCATAAATGGTGACTTCTGGGCAGAGGCTTGACAAAGCAGCACATGTTTAACCAGCCTCCCTCTCTGCTGCAAACCTGGCAGAGGTACAGATGGGGGGCCCCACATTAGCCTGGATTCCAGGCCAGAAAGGGCACAGAGCAAAGCCACACAGCCAGCCCATGAAGCACGGAGAGTCCACCTTTGCCACCACCTACCCAACCCAAACAAACCAGCACAGATGCCAGCCACACAGAGGCTGTTATGGGACCTTCCAATTACCCTGGTGACCAGAAAACACAGATTCCATTCATTTACCAAAATGGCACTCAAGAGTAACTACAGGGTCCTTCCAGGCCATCTCAGACTCCAGTGTAAAAAACTGAATCTGTGAGAGGGCTGACAAGATGGCTCCTGGAGGGAAAGAGTGTCTACTGCACAAACGAAAGGACCCGAGACCCCAATAAAAAAGCAGGGCATAGTGGCACACACCTGTTCCCCGGGCTAGGGATACAGCTAGAACAGGACGGTCCTTGAAGCTCGCTGACCAACTGAGACACCATCTCAAAAGGTAAGGCAGAGAGTGAAGAAGGAAGACCCCAGATGTGGGCCTCTAGCCTCTGTGTGCACGCACGCGCGCGCGCACGCACACACACACAGATTGAGGTTGCTGTTTACTATGTAGGCTCCCTTTGGGGACTGTTTGTCACTGCAGCATACACTAGCCTACCCAGATTAACATCTTCAGATGCTCACTGTGTGTCCATCTTTTATCTTAATTAGATTGACAACATCACTGCTCCACCCACCCTTTCTCTCCGTTTCATCATTCCCACTACCACAGAATCCATCATCTCTGCCACTGTCCCCCTCCTACCACTCGCTATGTTGCAGTGGTGCCTCTTATTCCACCAGAGCCACCACTAGGGACACTCCTTACCTCTGCCCTCACTACCACCATTACAAATGGCCTTCCCATTTCCACACAGCTGGCATTCATAGTTGAGCTGCTATTCTTCTACACATTTTCAGTTCTTTTAGAGTTAGTGGGTGCCTTCCTTTCCTTCCCCTTTCCCCGTCATTCGCTTCATTTTCTATATATTGTGTATGATCAAGTCCACCCCTTCTACTCCCAAATACAAGAAAACATTTCCTATAACTCAATTACTTTCAATCTCATTTCTTTCTTGGCGATCTCACTCCTAGATAACTGTCCTGTGGGGACAATCACTTCCTCCTGGGGACCCCAGTCACTGCTATCTCAGCACCAGAAGACCTCCGCTCCTATTCCATATGTGTTTTTCTCCCCACCCCCACCTCCACTTCCACCTTTACTCACTCATGACACCGGGCTCATCTCTGCACGGCAATGCACCTCTGCTGTCCCCTCCAACCTCCATTACTGTAACTGGCACCAGCATCTTCACTGTCCCTTCTCCTAATATTTCCTCAGCACTCCCATTCTGACCCCACCGTGATTTGCATTGTATTCTCACTATACAAAATGCTATTGTCGGGGCTGCAGAGATCTCTCAGCACTTAAGAGCACCAGGGCTCAACTCCCAGCATCCTCACGGCAGCTCATAACTTTCTATAGCTCCAGTTCCAATGGGTCTGACACTCTCTTCTGGCCTCCACAGGCATCAGACGCATATGGTGCCTATATGCTCATGTAAGCACCCACAAATACACAGAAAATAATGTTGATGGATCTGGGGGACATAGCTCAGTGGTTAAGAACACATACTGTTCTTTCAGGGGATCCAAGTTCACATCCCAGCATTCAGATTAGGCAGTTCATAACCACCTGTAATCTCAGCTCCAAAGGATCTGATGCCCTCTTCTGTCCCTTACAGGTACCTGCTCTTACATGGTACACACACACACACACACACACACACACACACACACACACACTCACAC
>NC_034591.1:101243965-101272657 GCF_900095145.1 Mus pahari | reverse complement strand
CACACACACACACACACACACACACACACACACACACACACACACGCCTTAGAAAAGGTGCCACTGTCCCTTTCTCTAACACGATCCTTGTTGAATCCTGGGAGTTTTTGACAGCTCTCCCCTCAGGAGCTTTTGGAGTGGTTACCCAGCCCAAGCATCTCTGTGGTGCACTGAGGCAGTCTGTCTGGGTCACATGGCTACAGGAGAGCTGAGGCCTGCTCCCCTACAGAGAGCCTAATCATCTCCCCTTCTTTTGGTCTTGAGCCTTCCCCTCTGCTCCCCCTCTCCCATGTGGCAGCCACATGGTCTTGGAATGGTCTGAACAGTGGAGCAAAAGCAAGACCTTCCTGTGTTTCTGGAGCTCCTTTTGTGGCTTTCTGGGGAGTGTGGACACATCCAAGACTTGGGTTTGGACCTGGAGGCAGTAGATGGAGCAGGTCTTCAGAGGATTCTGGTTCTGGGCCATTTGGACCGATTTATTTGGTCAGGACATTTCTCCACGTCATCTAGAATGCCTCTCTAGCGTTCTTTTTGTATATTCTATTTAAATCTTAGGTTTGTTTTTTTTTTATCAAAGTAATACATGTACATATTTTGAAAGTAAAATGTTCTACAAGGTTCATAATGAAAAGCACAGCTCCTGGCCAGTCCTGCCTGCTTCTGGGTCCTTTCCTGACAAGCACTTTGAGATGTTTTAACCTCGTCTTGTCTTTATTTCCTTATTTCCAAGCAACATGGTGACGTGGACATTTGTCACAAATTTTACCACCAGGTTCTGTGGATCTTATCACATGGAAGCCAAGTTCCATCCCTCTCATACCACCTCTCTCCAGAGACTTAGTCAGTGCTCTGTTGCTGTGAAGAGACACCATAACCACACAACTCTTGCAAGAAACTGCAGTTACCTGGGGCTTAGTCCATTATCACCACGATAGGGAGCTTGGCAGCATACAGGGAGGCATGGTGCTGGAGAAGTAATTTCCAGCTACACCCTGATTCAGAGAGAAAGAGGGAGAGACTTGGCCTGGCATAAGCTTTTAAAACCTCAAAACCCACTCAAAATGACACACTTCCTCAACAAGGCCACACCTCTTCCAGCAAGGCCACACCTCCTAATTCTTCTCAAATAGTGCCACTCCCTGGTGACTAACTATTCAAATATATGAACCTATGGGGAGACTCAATCCTTATTCAAGTCGCCACAGTATCCCTTGCACATAAACACACATGTGAATGTCAGTATAACAATTTCAGCTCTGATCACCATACTACATGTGTGTCCTTCATTTTCTTGTTACAGCTTTGTGGTTCACGTAGTGATCGCCTTGTGTTGTCCTTACTGTGTATTATATATATGAACAGGTTCATTCATCCCTACACTCTAGAACAGTGGTTCTCAACCTTCCTCATGCTTCAACCCTTTAATACAGCTCCTCATGTTATGGTGACCCCCCAACCACAAAATTATTTTGTTACTTCCTAACTCTAGCTTTGCTACTGTTAAGAATTGTAATATAAATATCTGTGTTTTCCAGTGGTCATTTGACTCCCCCAACGGGTTGCAACCCACAAGTTGAGAACTGCTGTAACAAAGCAAATCAGAAAAACAAAAAACTAAAACTATGTCATTTCTTTTGACTATACATTGTGGTTGTCTTTGTTTTTCTTGTTCCTAGAGCCCTCTATATCTAGGACAATGTAGACAAAATTATTCTGTATACATCTCAAAGATTCTTCTTCCAAAGTTCTCCTTCATGGTGACTCCTGGATTTCTCTTTGAATTTACCTGGAGTTCTACATCACTTGTCTGTTTCTGTTCCTTGGTTATTTCCTAACTGAAGTAGACAACATTCTCTCAAGGGCTGATTGGGAGGTAATACTTTTCAATCACACCTTTAAAAATATCTGAAGAACTGGAGAGATGGCTCAGCAGTTAAGAACATTAACTGCTCTTGCAAAGGACTTGGGTTTGGTTCCCAGCACTCACACAATTGCCTGTAAGTCCAGTTCCAGAGAGCTTTTACTGGCCTCTGAGGGCACTGGAAACACATGGTATAATACATATATGCATAAAAATATTTAGACACATAAAATAAAAATTTTAAATCTATTTAAAAAATAAAAATCACATGTGTCCAAAGTTACATTTGTTTTTATTGCCACACTTTCTTGACACAGTGGCTTAGTGCGATAATGCATGAATGTGATAATTCTTAGCATTGGAATTTAGAGTAACATTCACTTTCTTCTGGTTTATATCCAGTTGAGGAGAAAACTTTGAAACAACTTGGATAATCAATATTTTTTTACTTTTCTCTTATTCAGAAAGACTTAAAATTTTTCTTCTCTAGTTTTGAAATTTTACTTCAGTGTGTTTTGACTGAATTGTTTTTGCTTTTTGTTTTAGAATTTAGTTTACTTATAGAAAAATTTCATTCTGTAATTTCAAGGTCTCTGACTCTAAGAAATAATCTTTCCCTTCTCCTTTCCTTCTCTCTCTCCTTCCTCTTCCTCCTCCTCCTCCTCTTCTTCCTCCTTATCCAGTCTCCTACTCCCTCTCCCCTTCCTCTGCCCATGCAGTTCAGATCCTTCCTTTTATATCTCTCTAGAGATTCTATGATTAGATGCTACTCACAGATCAAACATCTAATTTTTCTATTAACTCACATTTCTTTTGATTTTCATTCTTCTTTGGGAAAAATTATCTTGACTTTATCTCCTTTGTTTTATTTAGGTTTGATGTTTAAATCAAATATGGATGCTATATGTATATTTTCCAGGAACTTTCTTTTTCTTATTCCTTTTAAGAAAATGGCCTCCAGTTCTCATTTAGAGGAGGTGCCACCTTTGATCATCCTGGAAATATTAATCTTCATTTGTGCTGTTTTTCTCTTCGCTGTCTCCTCTGGTTTCTGTGATCCCTTGAAGGTTTTCCTTAACTATGAAATGATTCTCAGCTGCCTTTTATACTTACATGGGAGGTGCTAAAATTCCAGGTGGAAGTGGCCAGAGGAGAGAAAAGTGTGGGCTTTGTCATTAGGTGGTAGAGCAGGACGTACTGTTAGTGGGGGATCAAGTGCCTTTTGCTTTGAGAAAGTTAGTTTTTCCAAGAAAAACTCTCCCAAGATCTTCCTATATGATTTCAGCATCCCAAAGCCTTGGCCTTCAAGAAATGTATTCACCATGGAGCCTCTTTGTCGAGATCCTTCCTGGCTCACTATCTCAGAGAAAGCCTTTCTGTTTTCTGAGCTTGAGAGGGACTGATTATATAGGTGCCTGATTGCATAGGACTGATCATATAGGGTGGAGGACTATTGCTGGGACAGGGACATGCTTCCTGCTTCCTATAGGAACTCATTACCGACACTCCATTTTTCCAGCCTCATTGTCCACTCCCGGCCACTCTGGGATTCTGAGCCCCCAGGGGCTTTGCTACCTGTCTCTCCCTGATGTCTGTTCCCAAACCTTGTACATTTGGGTCTCCTCTGTCTTCTGTGGCTTGGGTCTCTCTATTCCTTGTGGTCTGCTAAGTCTGGCGCCACACATCCACATACTTTGTAATTCCCAAACTGCTAACGCCTCTTGTGCTGCTGTTTCCTTCTCTGTTCTCTTTCCTTGTGGGTTTATGTCTTCTTCTTCTTTTTAACATTCCATTAATGACATTTTAGTGGGACTTCTGGAGGTAGCCAAGATAAACATGTGTGTTCAATCAACTATGATTAAGCAGTCTAATGTTCTCTATTACAGCTCAGAGCCAAAGCAACACTTAATCATATAGCCTTCTCCTACCTGGCTTTGCCTGCCTCCTCCATGCCTTCATCTACTGAGTGGATGACTGGCTGGGAGCAATCTCATCACGTAGCACCATCTGTCACCATGAGGCCACATCAAGTTTAACCTAATCTGTCATGCTGAACAACCCCAGTACTGTGACCTCCACGTGGCCTGTATCAACATCAGCACCATGGCTTTCATCCCCATCACCACTGCTACCCTCCCCTTCACATCACAAATACTTACATCTTACCCTTCATCACTATGACGACCGCCACCTCTTCCATCACCCTAACCTCGTTCTCCATCAGCTTCTTCGTGTTTCCCATCACCACCGTCTCTTCCACCTTCACGACCACGCCCTCCACTGCCATTATCCCATCACCATAAGTCCTATCAACCCCGCTGGGCTTCCGATGTACTCACCAAGATCTCCTCTCTCTCCCACAGTGATCTCCCTCCAAAAGGCGTTTTACATGAAGTAGTAATACACTCTCTATTCACAGGGTCCATAATCAACCAGGTGCTGTGCTGTGGGCCTTGCAATCCCTGCTACTCAGGCAGCTGAGGGAGGAGGATTGGTTGAGTATAAGAGTGTGAAACTAGTCCTGGGAACCATAGTGAGATTCCATTTAAAAGGTGGGAGAGAGGGAGAAAGAAAAGAGAGAGAGAGTACGGTGATGGTGAAGAGGGGTAGGCAACAACATGGAGGGATGATTCTGTCTTTGAACATACACGGTATTCTTCTGGGAAAGGGAAGGATAAAAATGTTGTTTCCAGCTCAAGCATCCTACACGCAACATGGGAGAGGCAAAGAAATGGAGTGGCAAGCCCTTCCTGGGCACTGAGCTCCACAGTAGACACTTTATCTTCATTTTTTGGGGGGGAGGGGGTCGAATAAGGAATATTACCCCCATTTTAAATGAAGAAGCTGAGATTCCCAGATGCAAAATAACACAGTCAAGACCACGCAATTAATAAGCTGTGGAGCCAAGATTCCATCCCTGTGTGACTTCAAAGTCCATATTCTTTCCATTACACTGGGCTGGCGAGAAGTCCCAAGAGTTTGGTTAAAGCACAGTGAGATATAACCAGGCAAAGAAACCCCTTATCTCAGGGAGAGCTGGTCCAGTGTGGCACCAAGAAGCCCCTCTCCCAAGAGAAAGGCCACCAAAGTTCTCTAATGACAAGATCCACTTAGGTTCACAGAGCTCACGCAGTGCTGAAGGCCCTACCCCAGCAACCTCATGCAGCGTCTCAGCCTTACCACCTCTTCCTGACCCCAGTTCCCAGTGGGGAAGGGAGGGAGCATGGACAGCCAGTCCTGGGAATGCCTGGGGTTTGGGAGAACTGGGTTATTTTGGGATTGTTTACATTTGGAATCTTCCTGATCTTTGGTCCCAGAAAAACACCCACATGTTGGAAAGTCTTCCGAGTTATTCACTGTTGGGTTTTTTTTTTTTTCTTCTTCATCTCCTTCGACTTTTTCTTCTTCTTGGATGGAAAAAAAATGTGCTAGTGATTAGTCACAACCTGTGAGGCTGGGCTCTTGACAGCCCCGCTGAGAAGGCAGAGACAAAGAGGCTCAGAGCAGGCCCCCTGGCAGATGCTTCTGGGAAGGAAATGTTCATAACACTGACACCCCCCCCCCCCGGGCCATGGAGTGGTCTGCTCACCTCTAGCTCCCAGAGGTCCATCACTGCCCAGATGTAGGGCCTTTGGCCGTTCTAGTTCAAGCCAGCATCCCAGCATCGTTGGGGAGATCTAGCCAGCATGTGTGCTTCAATGAAGCCAGAGGTCAGGACATCAGGACCTAGGCAAGTGTGTGTGAAGACAGTAGAGGAGCAGACAGTTGGTGAAAAGGATGCCCAGCCTGTGAGGCCTGTGCTGAATGAAGGCCTTCCCTTGGCCATCCCTGACTTCCACGCATCTTAAGGCCCCTGGCACGGTGATCACCAGTTTGGTCTTGTGGACACCCTAGGGACTAGCTGTCCTCTTGACTCTTTTTCAAGAAGGTTACGGGTTGAGAGAGACAAAACTGTGTCCACAGAGCCAGCACAAAAGGAGATTGCTCCAGCTAAAGAACAAGGCTTGGGAGGCAGGTCTGGATCCAATTTTAAAATCTAAGGATTGTGAAACATGGCGGGAAGGGGTAATAAAGGGAATCTGGGAGCTCTCCCTTGGTGTGGGTCTTTTAAAAGAGATTTTAAGGCAACTAAGAAAAAAATCAATTAATACAATAAGCAGCAAGATGGCTTAATGTCAGGGGGTGACAGAAGTACCCCTAGGGTGACTGGAATCTGAGCAAAAAGAATTTCCTTGCCAGGCTCCTGCTGATATAAACAATTTGAGTCATTCCAAAGTAGGATGTCAGCACCATTCTGAAAGCCCAGTCTCGTGTGATTACACCCACACAAAGCACTCCACCCCACCAGGGGAGCCATCTACACACCAGACTCCAGGCTAGAACCAAGTGTAGCTATGGGCCCCACGAGGACCCCACAGGCCTGAGGCCCACCCTCCGTGGCATATGGCTGACCTCACACATGGGACTTGAAGATCAGGAGAAGAAACAAGAACAGGGCCCACCCAGGTTTCACTCCAACCTCCAGAGGCCCCAGCTAGGAACTGCTGTCCCTGGTCAGCCCCAGTTACATAGGAGGAGCTACAGCAGATAGAGGAAGACACCCCCAAGGCAGGGGTCCTTGTTGCCCAGTCTTGGGGAAGTGCCAAGGTCCCTCAACAAACACCTTTTATCTCTGCAGTGGGAGGCACTATGGAGTGGGCACTGTGTTCAGGTCTGGCTCCAACTTGTGCAGCTGTATAGTTTTGTTTCATGGTGGCAAAATATCTGTCAAAAGAATGGAGAGAAGGGATGGTTTCTCTGGACTCATAGACCATCATGGCGGAAGGTACAGCAGCAGGGGCACGAGGCGTTATGTCTCAAAACATCCACAGTCAGAAAGAAAAAAAGAGAGATGAATGGCAGCGCTCAGCTCCTGCCTGAGAATTCAGTCCAGGGCCCCAGGTCACGGGATAGTCCTCCCCACGGTGAAGGTGTGCTTCCCCAGTTCAGTCAACCTGATCTAGACGGTCCCTTACAGGCAGAGCTAAGTCTCTATGGTAGTTTGAATTAGAAATGCCCCACATAGGCTCATATGTTTGAACACTTGGTCTCCAATTGGTGGCACTGGGGAGTTAGGGAGCTTTCATAAGGTGGAGCCTTGATGCAAAAAGTACATAACTGGGGCACCTCTCAAGTTTATTCCATTTCCAGTCACACCTCTCTTTCGTGTTTGTGGCTGTCTATGTGGTATCTCAGCTTCCTGCTCTGACTGCCTGCTGTCATTCTTCACCACCATCACGGACTCTTCTTCTCCAACTGTAAGTCCAAATAACCCAAATAACCCCTTCCTTGGATATATATGTATATATCCTGACAATGGTATTTTGTCACAGCAACAGAAAGTAACCAATACAGGCTTCTGGGTGATTCCAGACCCAGTCAAGGTGATGTTGGCCATTTTCCATGATCTTTAGCCACTTCATCTCACCCTGAAGAGGAGAGGCAGCTAAGTGTCTCTGAGGTTCAGGGATGAAGATGGAGCAAATCCATAACTCTGTTCTAGAACAACTAGTCATCTGTGCTGGAGACTTCTCAATGGTGAGGGGAAGGTAAAAGAGAGCAGAGATGGAGCAGGAAATCAGAAGAAACTTGGGTCCCTGGGACAGACCTACATGCAGAATGTGGGGGATAGAACCCACTGAACTGGTGAGCTTGTCTAGATTTGGTGGCATCAGGAGACTGGCAATATGTCAAGCGACAATATGACTCTGTACAGAAAGTCACTATTATTGATTATAACAATATTCCTTTAGACCAAGGTTCTCTAATCTTTCACATCATAAAAAAGTGTTACCATCTGCAACTGTGTTGGCTGCGTCCATAGCTACCCTGGGATGCATGTCCCAGTCTCACACTTGACAATCCACAGAGGAAGGTTAGTCACAGTTCCTGCTACCAAGAGAGAAGTTGATGTGAGAAATGTGTGGTGCCCCAAAGCCTACTTTCAGCTATGTTGGAGCAGTAGACTGTCTTCCCCTTTCCCCGGGGGGAATGAAGGGAACCAGAGGGAGCCATGGCCCAGGCCTTGAGAAGGTGGTTCCAGGCAGAAGGGGCACCCGGAAGCAAGGTGGCCCTGTTGTCCAGGCACCTTTTCCTGTTCCCATCTGCCACTCTGCCTGGCCTGAGCCTGAGCCTGAGCTTAGATCTTCTCCAGGAGACCTGGAACTTCAGGACACATTCTCTCACTCTTCTGGGGAAGCCTCCAATGTCGTTCTGAATATCTGGGCTCAGCTCTACCCCCTTGGTGCTGAGGTTAAGCCTGCGCCTGGCCTCCACCACCAGACTAAGAGCTCTCTGAGGCAAATTCCTCCTAATCCCTTCTCCCAAGCCTCTTTTTCTCCTGTTCCTTTCTTTTTAATACTTTGTGATCCCTTCCCAGAAAGAACTAGCATTTGACAATGGACAGGCTCTCCTCCCAGACAGCCATTCATCCAACTTGGATTTTGCTTCATGGACAGAGGCCCACCACCTGTTTGCCATGCATGGAGCTACTGGTTCTGAGTGTCCCTCTTGACCCCAGAGAAATCTGGTCTTAGAAAGGCTAGGCGACTTTCCTGCAAGAGACGTTCTCTGGATGGGGAGCCTCTGGCCTTCCAGACTGGGTGCTTTCCCCTAGACAACCTTGGGCCTGCCCATCTCACCCCAGCCATATGGTGGCCACCCCACATAAAATCCCAGAACTGGGACAGGAACTAGGACAAAGAGGAGGACACTGGGGCCCCAGCCTTGACCCCAAGTTCCTATTTATAATCCTTATTCCAGAGACGGCCACTTAAACACACATTCCTGATAACTGAATAATCTTTGGCACCAAGCAAAAAATAGCCTGTGGCCCAGACCACAATTGTACAGCTGGAGCAGGGTGAGCAGGGACAACAGGGACCCGATGATGCAGGACAAGCTGGAGGTAGGAGGGGCTGGGTTGGGACAAGTGAGTTGGGACAGCAAATATAGACAGTTAAATATAGCCTAGTCAACCTGGACATCATGTGAACCTAATGCTATGCCAGGCCCCTCTGCCGCAAGCCCTCCCTGGATGGGCTCAGATCTCTTGTTCCCAATGGAAGTGAGACCAGAGACCAGGTCTAGAGGAACCAGAGGGACCCTGGTGACCGTGAGCCCTGGGGCTTTGGAGAAGTCGTCAAATAAATCAAGATCCAAGGACAGAGGCTCAGACGGCATTCCCTGGAAGTGTTAGTGTGATGAAGGGAGTGTAGCTGTATGCTAGGGCAAGAAATAGAGGGCCTTCCATTCTTTAAGCCAGCAGACAGGATCCTCCCTCAATCTGTGGTCTTAGCAAGAGATGGAAGTCTCAGCCAGTGTCAACTACTGCTCACTGGGGTCCCCTGGAGAATCCTGATCCTGTCCTTAATACTGAACATGGCCCACAACATTGCTGCTCATGCTCCTCAGCTCCACAGAACACACACCCCTTGCAGCTGCCATTTGTACTTAGTTTATTTTTGTGCACCTTGCCTTCAACCTCCTTCCAACTGGGGGAAGAAGGACGGATGACCTCATGCTTTCCATTTTAATAGGGCCACCAGTCACACGGATTTGGGGTCTATCCTAAGAGCCCCCCTCTTAACTAAGATCCTCCCTTCAAAAGAGTCCACATTCTGAACACTAGAAGTTAAGACCCCTCCCCCACAACAGCTGAGTTTGAAAAAAAGATGAGCTCCACCTCGTGTTTGCAGAGCATCATTTGATGTAAGAAATCTCAGAGGATTACCTCCTGGGCCTTGGACGCTTTGTGGTGGGGGTGCTTTTTAATGGTGACAAACAGAAGGGGCAGAAGAGTTCAGCTTTGAACATGATTTTGAGGAATGCCTAAGCAGGCACCTGTGCTCACAGAGAGGGGGTTGTTGACATAGGAGCTTGAAGTGTCAGAGGCAGTGACAGAAGTCAAGAAAAAAGCTCTCTGGAACTTGGGGAGGAAGAGGAAAGCCAACAGAGGCCTGTGTCTCCGTAGCATGGAT
Source organism: Mus pahari (assembly GCF_900095145.1). NCBI lineage: Eukaryota > Metazoa > Chordata > Mammalia > Rodentia > Muridae > Mus > Mus pahari. The sequence goes on along the minus strand of NC_034591.1, from coordinate 101,262,778 downwards.
ATCTAAGGCCTGGGCCAGGGTGACTGTGAAGTGGATGGAAAAGAGGCAGCAGAGATCTGGAGGTAGGGATGCCTCACGAGCCTAGGGAGGCCAAGTTCAAAAATGAGTAAGTTGTGCCCCCTCTGCCTGCTAAAGCGAGCATGGTATTCACCAGGACTTAGTGGGTCTGCAGAAGTGAGCCACACTGTTACACTGAGGACAACGAAAACAATATGGGTCATGTTTAAGAACACAATCTGGTGACTGGAGGGATGACTCACAAACCCCCATAACTCCAGCTGCACGGGTTCCTGGCCTCCCTGGTCTCCACAACACCTGAACTTGTTGGTGAGCAGGCCCGCACAGACCCATCGAATGTTTACAAAGAGTGTGATCTGAAGAGCACAGACTACTAGCTCACAAGAAAGTAAGGAATAGTGAGTCAAAGCCAGAAGATTTCCCACGGGTGGGGGCATGGGGAACTCCCAAGCCTACAGAAGACTTGCCAGTCTGAGGGCAAGCTCGGAAACCAAGCTGTGACTTTCATCCATCTCAGACACACAGGGAGGACGAAAGTCTGGGACCTTCCCCACATCTGGCAGCCCTTCTACAGATTAAGCTAGGGTTCTAAAGATACAGTACAGGGCTCGGGAGATACTCCATGGAGAAAGCACTTGACATCCAAGTATGAGGACCTGGGTTCAGATTCCCAGAACCCAAATAAACTCAAACGCCTCTGTAACCCCAGGGTTCCTATGGTGAGATGAGAGGTAGAGACAGGAGACTGCCTGGAAATTTGCAGGCCACCTGTGCAGCTAGAAACAAAGAGTCTGTCACAAGCAAGGTAGAAGGCAAAGACAGGTATGCAGAGCTGTCATCTAACAACACATGTGCCTCGGCATATAGATGCCTACACACGTGCATATGTGTACACACAGTTGACAGTTAAAAGCTAAGACACTAGATCACAAAATGATGAAACAAGAAGCAAGCACAGTTGAGGTGAGGGAGCCAAGCTCTGAGTCTTCTTTTTAAATACTAATAAAATCGACATCCAGTCGTGGGAATGACAGCAGGGAAACAGAATGAGTGGAGACCTGAAGCCCCGCCTGCATCAGGGCGAGCAACGATTCTTTGCAGGTGCTGAGTCAGTTTTAGATTAGGAGAGATCAGGAGAAACACTATCGAGGCCGAATCATGTCCCAGTGAGAGGCAAGTGACCCAAGGGCTCCTGGGAGCACAGGGTGACAACCAGCAGCCAGTCCTCCCAGCACCAATTCCCTGCAAGGCCTCCAGGGCTCCACCTCCTTCAAGAATGATCTGACATTACAGGCCTAGCTCAGGGAAGAATGCTCGAAGGACAAGGTAGGCACAGAATTTGAATGAACTCAGTTCAGACTAACCAGAGTGCCAGCCTGCTGGTATTTGCTCTTCAGCAGTCCTGCAAGAACTGCCTGTTATTCCTAGGGCCTGGGATGTGTCCTCATGTGGGGCACACTCTCCTGGGGGACAGAGCAGCAGAGTCTATTAAGTCTGTGGGGTCATGAGCCAGGCTGCCTGAACTCATAACCTTGCCCTACAAGAATTATTTAGCAGTTCTATATTAACTTTATCTTAACTGATACGTAAAGCACAAAATTATACATATTTACGGGGTGCCATGTGATTTTTGGGATATGTATGTGTTGTGTTTCGTTTTCAATTTTTTTAATGGTACTGAAGATTGAACCTAAAGCCTCGTGTACTCAAGGCTGGTTCTCCACCACTGAGCCACAGCCCACTCCTCATTTTACTTTTTGAGATACAAGTTCACAAAGTTATCCAGTCTGGTTTTGAATTGTGATTCTCTTGCCTCGGCCTCCCAAGGCGCCAGGTCTGGCTCATTGTGTCATATTTAAATCAGGTCAAACATGACCATCCCTTGTACACTGGTCATTTCTTAGTGGTGAAAACATTGCACGTTTTGTTTTATAAAGTATGCGGTGTAGCACTGTTACTTATTTCCACCCTACTCTGCAACTGCACCCCATCGTTTGCTTGCCTCCTGCTTACTTGTGATTTAGTGCCGGTGGACCAGTCCTCCCTCCTCTTCCCTGCCAGTGTTCTGCACACTCTGATAGCCACCGCCCTCCCATCAGCTTGTAAGAGATTAAGGTTTGGAGCTTCTGCATCTCAGTGAGGTCAAGCCATTCTTGCCTTTCTGGGCCTGGCTGATTTCACTTAACATGGTATCGCTAATTCTAGCCCCATTGTTGTAGACTTCCCTTTGTAGGTGAAGGGTATTCTGGTGTGTTTATGTACCACCTTTTCATTACCCCCTCAACAGTTGACAGACACATAGGTTGCTTCAGTGGCTTTGCTCTTGTGAGTATCAATGAACAATGAACAGCAGACATAATGATACATGCAGCAAGCATCAGGATTTCTGGGCCATGAGAAAGGGCCAGTTTTCATCCTTTTGAGGGAACTCTGTCATGGTTGTGCTAATCTACACTCTGGCCTACAGAGTTTGAGTGTTGTGCCCTTGTTGCTCCTCCTTGATAGTGCTTGGTTTGTCTGTCTGTCTGTATGTCGGGGGTGGTAATAGTGACTCACTGTGGTTCTGATTTGCATTTCTCAGATTATCATGGTTAACCTTGATTAACTGACAAATTTAGGATCACCATAGAAACAGATCTCTAGGCATGACTGTGAAAAAATTTCTAACTTAGGCTAATTGAGGTAGAAAGATAGACCCTAAGTGTGGGTGTCTCCATCCCATGCAATGAAGTCTAGAACAGAATAGAGAGGAGAGAGCCAGGACATGGTGGCAGAGACCTTTAATCCCAGGACTCAAGAAGCAAAGACAAGCAGATCTCTGTGAATCTGAAATTAACCTTGTCTATATAGCAACTTCTAGGCCATCCTGGCCTATACTGTGAAACCTTGTCTCAAAATAATAATAAAAATAATAAATATTAATAAATTAAAATTAAAAGTGGTTGTGAATTGAACAGAGAGTTTCTTTTTGGTCCACCTCTGCCTTCTGACTGCAGACACTATGTCACCATGAGTTCCCTTCCATGGTAGACTATCTTCAAACCAACAGCTGGAATCAACTGTTCCTTCCTTAAGTTATTTCTGTCAGGCTTGTCTCACAGCAATGAAAAAATAACACAGTACTGATTAGCGGGATGGGGGACCTGCTGACCATATCCCTCTGTCTTCTTTTGAGAAATACCTGTGGACGTCTATTTAGTCTTTCTAACTAGCTGTTTGGGCTCTTGATACATCATGCACAGACTCCCTAACCTTGCCACGTGACCACCTACAAACCGTCCCACCTACTCAGAGCTCCTCTTCAGACACTCCCCGTGCAACGGAACCCCACTTTTCCCCTTTGGAGTTTGTTTCTTTGAGGACTTCTCTGAAAACCCCTGTGTTCCTCAGCATTGTCCCTCTGGTTTCTCCTCATGGTTTTAAACTTTCACATTTTACATTTATGTTGTTATTTTAGATCTTTTTATAAAAGCTCAGCTTCAGGTGCATAGAGTTTACATTTATGGTCTCTGTCCCATTCTTTGGCCTCTGGGTATTTTTCTCTGTGTCCATGCTGGTTTGGTTATTAGAGTGTTGTAGTATTTTTTTGGTAACATGATGTAATATTTCTGCTTAGTTCTTTTGCTCAGAATTGTGCTGCTGTTGATTGCCTTTCATGGTTCCAAACAAGTCGTAGTATTTCTTTCAATGTCTATGAAGAATGTCATAGGCATTTTGATGAGAATTGTATTGATAGTGTGTCTATCTTTTGGAAGTGTAGACATTTGAGCAATATTGATTCTTCTAGTCCGCGAACAGGGGATGTTTTTCTGCTCTGGGTGTCCTCCTCAATTTTTTACCACCAGTGTTTTATCGTTTTCAGGACAGAGTCTCTCTCAAAACTTTGATTAAATTTTTTCCTCCAGAACCTTCTTTGCATCCATCACAGAACTGACTGCCTCTTCGATGTCATGCAAGGATACCATTTTTAAAAATATCTATTTATGAGTTCAGGTGTCTGCCGAGGCCAGAGGCATCAGATTCCTCTGGGAGGAGGAGTTGCAAGTGGTTGTGAGCAGTCCAGTGTGGGTGATGAGGAACGAACTCTGGTCCTACAAAGCTCTTAAGCAGTGAACTGTCTCCTCCAGTCCAGGGCTGCTGACTTGTTAATGATGCTTTTTGTATCCTAAATTTTTTTTCTGGGTCCATCTTTTAGGTTCCCAAAGTTAATTTCTAATCTCTAAATTTCAATTTCCTCATTTACAAATTTGTAGCAATAAATTATCAAGAGGAGCTAGAGAGCCCCTTCACACAAAGATTCTAGGGTAGTTCATGACCTGCGCTAAGCATCTAGTAACCACTGACAGGAGCAGCTCCTGCTTTCCAGGAGTTAAATTATGATTCTGAACATTGCTTAGGGAATCTGGAGCTGGGAAGGGAGGCAGGGTAGTTTGGAGGGAGATTTTACTTTATTCTAGAAAAGCTCAGTAAAGCAGCCCAACTCCATATCAGAAACTCCTTCATTGGCACCCACATATCAAGTCTCATGTCCTTGACCACATCTGCAAAGCACTAAACATCTCTTGTTTCTCTGATCTTCTCCATTCTAACTCAGTCCAGCCCATCTCACCTGTGCCCCTCATAAACAAGAGTTACAGCTATAAACTTCAAAGGCTTTCTTAATGCCCTATACTTCATTTTCAACAATCTCCACGATGGGCTGGAGAAGCAACCGACCAGTTGCAACGGACCTTCCTAACCAGAATGGCTTAGAGCAGAAGTTGGCAACCCAGAGCCCTGCCCAGTTTTTGTAAAACACATGAGTTAGGCATGATTTAGATTTTCAAGAGGACAAACATCACATGAAGAATTCGTGACTTATAAAATTACATTGAATTGGAATGTTGGTGTACAACAGGGAAGCTGTATTGGAACCAGGCCACACCCACTCATTCTCAATTGCCTATGGCACTTCCACCAAGCATGAAGCAGCTACTAGTTCATGCTTTACAGAAGTGTTTGACAACCCCAGGCTTAAAACAGCCACTGTCTTCTGGGTTAAAAACTTTCAGTATGCGTTGCCACTGCTCTTTCTGGTGCCTGATCAGAGCAGAAATTGCTTCAATGTCTAAGGTAGGCACTGTCTGTCTAGTTTTGGTTAGGGCTATCAGTTGGCAGAACACCTCCCTACAAGTTCTTCTCTGTGGGACTTTATGGCTCCCTCACAGTATGGCCTCTGAATCCCAAGGACAAGCATTCTCAAACCAAAAAGAACAGGAGCTACCACTCTAAAAAGATGCCCTTGAGACCAGCACAAGTGGAGGTGTTACTTTTCCATTACTCTAGTTTCGTTCCCATTACTGGAATAAATAATCTGACAAAATCCTACTTATTGGAGAAAGGATTTAATTGGCTCACAATTTCAGCTTTGGGGAAAGTCAAACAGCTAGTCACATCTTATCCACAGTCAAGAGCCAAGAGAAATAGATGCATACCTCTTCATATTTATCTAGCTTTCTCCACTGTTATATACTTCAGTATCCCTTGCCTAGGGAATGAGGCTGCCCACAGTGGGCTGGGTCTTCCCACATCAATTAATATTAGTAATCAAGACAATCCCCCATAGACTTGCCCACAGGCCAACCTGATATGAAAAATGTCTCACTGAGACCCCTTCATACCAGATGATTCTAGTTTGTGTCCAGTTGACAATCAAATTAACTATCACAACCATATTCAAGCCAATTGTTAGAGAGCACAGGCTAGGAGGTAGGGGGGATGCAAACACTACCTTCATTGGATTCAAGGTTAGAGAATCTAGCAAACATGTTTTCTATGCATCACAGGTGTAAATATTTTGGGGCACACAGCAGGAACTCTTTGCAGAGTGACTATTTTATTATCTCCAGTGTTGCTCATCAACATCATGTTTGATGATGTTTGACAGAAGACTGTACACAGAGCTCAGGAGACATCCTGCCTCCTCCATTGGGGTCAGTTTACAACAGGTGCTATTACAAACTGGTCAAGAATAGAGTTCAACTGCCCTTGCTTTTGTTGTTGTTTTGAGAGAAGGGCTCATTGTGTAGCCCTGGCTGGCCTGGAATTTGCTTTGTAGATCAGGTTGGCCTTGAACTCAAAGAGATCAGCTTGCCTCTGCCTTCCAAGTGCTGGGATTAAAGGTGTGCACCACTACATCTGGACAGATATCACTAAGGGGTGTGTGTGTGTGTGTTGTGTATGTGTGTGTATAAGTGTGTGTATTTTTTTAATTTAAGTATAGATTGGTTGTACATGTGTTGATTGGTTTGCTTGCAAATGTGTATGTGTGTTCATGTATATATGTGTGACCTTGTGTGGATCTATGTGGGGAAGCCAGAGGTCATCCTCAACTGTCATTCCTCACACACTGTCTATCTTGGCTTTTGAGACAGGGTCTCTCAATGGCCAACTCACTAATTAAGCTAGGATGGCTGACTTCAGGAACTCACATGTCTTCACCTTCCTAGGGCTGGAGACACAAGACCAAGCCACAATGTCTGGATATCCTAGATTTGTTTGTTTGTTTGTTTGTTTGTTTGTTTTCATCTCTGTTGGTAAAGGACTACAGGGTACTACAGCATATCCAGTATCTTCAGAGCCCTGCACACTGCTAATTGACAGTCCATATAGTGATTGTAGCATTCTAGCTCTGAACATGGAGCCCAGAGAATAGAAAGCAACTTTGCTTATGAATTCTCTGCAGCGTCCAGGATAGACCTGGAGCACAAAGGGTTCTCCAGCAACACAACTGAGGATCCCATAACTCTAAGCTTCTCTCCCTAGAAAGCTTTTCCTGACACAGACCAATCCAGAGCAGAGGTGTCTGGCCTTATGCCAGGCTTCCAATCCTCTTCCTGTCCCCACTTCTGCAGCTTCCAAGGCAACATATACTTAGGAGAAAGAAATAGGTTCTGTGTTGCCTGCCTTGGATCTAAGTGGGCTTCTTAGTTGCCTTAAGGGTTGAGGAGAGTTCTCAATGATGTAGGGTACCACTCAGCCCAGAGCCATCAGAACAGCTCTGGCCATGGGCGAAGCTAAGCTAAAGCTGGGTCTCCAGACTCGAAGCCTAAAGTCTGGGGTGCCGTCTTCCATGGCGCCAGGGAAGTCCCTCACATTGTGACCAAATGCAGGAGTCCTGTCCTTTGGGAGCTGTGGTCTTCTGTCTACTGAGACTCAAGCCTCAGTGGCGCTGCTCAGGCCTCAGAAAGGTATGAGAGCTTGGAGCTATTGATGTTGGCTCTGGGCCCTTGAGCCATGGTAGAGTGTCCAAGGGGACCTTTAATTGTCTGGACATGGGGGGCGGGCACCAACCCTGCTGCCAATCTCCTTTGCCCCAGTCACAGTGAGAATGAATGGCTCCCAGCCACATTCAGCCACCTCTGTCACATACTGCAACCTCAGACTGACCTCAGCCAAGGCCACAGACCCATGCCTGACACTGGTCCCAGAAATGACCCTATCCAAAGGCCACCCCTAGCCCAGCTACAAAACTATCCCTGACCTTTACTCCACACTGATTCTGGCTTCTGATCAGGGGTTGTGGAAGTTGGTAAAACCTCATGGGCCCACAGTGCCAGTCTTAACGGGCAGCCACGTTCACTGAGGAAAAGTCACTGTCCTGCAGATGCAAGGCCCCAGAACTGACACTGTTTTCATTCAGTCTGGAGCCCCCAGCATCTGGGATGGCACCACCATGTCAGAGGCTTGTCTGCAGGGTGACCACATGTCCATCAAGTTGACAATCAATATTACCTCTCCCAGAAGCAAGCAGCTGCTGACCATCCCCCCTTGGCCTCTGTACCTCCACACTGGACCCCCGTCAGGCACACCACACCTCCCACCTTCCCTAATGCTCTTACCTCCTGTAAGATTGCTTTGATTCTGTATCCAAAGAGCAAAGCATCAGGTCTTGTTGGGTCTGATAGGACAAGGTCCCGGGGCATCTTAACAGAGCTAGAAGTCTGTCGGCAGCCCCAAGCTCACGGGTGACTTAGAAGAACAAGGATACCTGGGGCTTCTATGGTACCCTGATGCCTCGAAGTCATTACCTTAATGCCAAGTTTACATTCAAGAAGTTCCTGTGAGAACTACAGTTAATTACCTATAGTTAATGCTGTTCTGGCCCCAGTTAAAGACAAGCACACACACTCCTGGTCCCTACTAACTCTCAGCTCACTGGCCCACTTCCCCCTCTACACAGATCAAGACAGTGGAGCTTGTGTCTCTCATCCTCACAAAGTTCAAGCTTTCTATAGCTGGAGGTCTACGCAAGCCTGCACAAGACAAAAACAAAGACCACCCTGAGGAAAGAGCTTACCTCCCTGGGGAGTGCCCCACCCTCAGCTCAGTCAGGCCCTACGTGCAGAAATGACTTTGAGGGGGGGAAGGCCAAGGTTTCAAAAACTGGGCTGCTGCTGCACCCAGCAGCCTAGAAGGGACTGGAAGAGAGTCAGCTGACTCCCAGAGCTGTGTAGAGGTGAGCACAGCATCCTTCCAAGGCCTTCCCTAGATTCTAGGGACAAACTCCAACCGTTCCAGGCAAGGTGGGCCATAGGATAGCCCAGTTGACTCTCCGTCATCCACAGAGGTGAGCCTTGGTGGCGTTAGTGGCCACACAATAGGAAAGGGCCTCTTTTCGAGTGTTCCACTTGGCTGAGAATGAAAGCAGGAACTGCCCCCAGCAGGCCTGACAGCCTCCCCTCCAGTCCCTGCCAGGCCTCCTGCCCTCTCCCTGAACCTTTCCTGACTGCAGCCATGCTAATGCCTGTAGCAGCCTCCAGGTCTGTCTCCAGGGCAGCCCTAGGTTCAAAGATCAAATACACTTTTTGGCAGACTAGGGCCGAAGGCCCACTGCCAGCAGTGGGAAGAGTGGAGCCAGTGTAGAGTGAGCAAGGTGCTTTGGAGTCCTTGGTGTGAAGGGACCTTAGGCAGGAAACTCCACAGTGTGCCCAGAAAGAACCTCCATCCCCAGGGAGCTGACCTTGGCTCTGCCTTCCAGCCTAGGAAGGAAACAGGGAAGGGGTGGGGCCCAGGGGAATCAAAATGAGGGGTAAAGGAGAAGCGAGCTAGAGAGGAATCAACCCAGGATGTCACCCTCAGGTTCTGGCTTTCCCCACCTCACCCTGAAGCCCAAACCACAGAGTGTACTGACAAGGTGTGTGTGGTCAGGGAAGGGACACCCAGGGTGGCTGAGGAGTGTGGGACTGGTGAAGAGGGCAGGCAGAAGTCACCACAACCAGTCCCTCTCTCACCATCTTGATTACCCAGAGACCAGTGTCTTCTTCATGCTTTTTGGGTGGGGATGTCACAACTCAGAATGCATAAACTTTCCTTCAAACACTACAAAAATCTAAATCCCTTATTACCAGGTGAGTAGAACCAATTATCTTGGAAGACAACAACTGAAAAGTCATTGAGGAATGTGAAGGGTGCTGCTTGGTCCAGGGATGGCAGTGTCCTTAGAAATTCTGAGGAGAGCAATGTGGGAAGTCCTCAAGTCATCGGAGGATGGTGACCCCAGCCACTCCTTCCCCGTTATCTGAGTCTGTCTTTTTCTGTCTCATCTCTCTCCGTCTCTCTGTCTCTCTCTGTCTCTTTCTGTGTGTGTGTGTGTGTGTGTGTGTGTGTGTGTGTGTGTGTTCCCTGGATCATGGCATGAGTAGTTTTGTTTCACCACAAGCTCAAAGCCACAGAACAAACCCGTCTTAGAGTGGAACTCCAACCCTGTGAACTAAGACAAACTTGTCTTTATGCTGAGCGTTTTGTACAGCAAGAAAAATCTGACTGACAGAGAACACATCTACTGAGAAATGTGGGTGTTGTCTCCAGCAATGTCTGGATGGGGCAGAACTTTAAAATTGGTTCTCAGAGAAATTCAGGAACATTCAGAGGAGGGGGCTTGAGGAAACTCTAGATAGCTACAAATAGAACCCAGGGGGCCATCTGCTGAGGGCTCAGACACCAGGGTGCTGTGGGAAGTGTGAACTGTAACAGGCTGTGCAGTTTCAGATGGACAGACACACCAACTAGCATGGAGGCATCTGTGGGCAAAGCTGTTCTCCGGAGCCATGGGAGCACAGCTACAACCAGGAGGGCCAAGCGAGGGCATAGCTGCCAGTCAGCGTTTTTCCCAAGAAAGAACATGAAGAAAGGAGAGGCAGGGGTGAAGGAAAGGGAGGGAAAGAGAGGGAGGGGCAGAGGGGAGGGAGGAGGAGGGCAGAACCTGTCAGCTGCTCTGCACTCCCGCAGATTGGGTGACATTGGCAGGTTGAGGCTGACAGTGACCATGAACTGGCCAGGCAGAGCCCCTTCCAGCTGCTACCCATCCCCGTGTGCAGCGGCGACTGGAGGACATGGTCAGCCAGAGCTGTGCAGCTGCCCGCCAGGACAGCAGGTCCCACAGATGGAGAACACTATCTGCATAGAGGACTCAGCAGCAGCAGCTCAGGGGCCATGCACAGCCCAGCGCCTCCTTCAGGTCACCCTGGTCCTCGGGGCGGGGCAATCAGGAGCCTGATCAAAGTTTCTCATCATTCCCAAACTTGCTGACTATGGAACCCGTCCCTCCCTCCCTTCGTTCCTCCCTTCTCTTCCTATTTTCCTTCCTCTTCTCTCTCTCCCTTCCTTCCTCTTCTCTCCCTCCCTTCCTTCCTTCCTTTCTTTTCTTTCTTTTTGTTGTTTATTGTTTTGATATAGCTGTCATATATCTCAAGCTGGCCCCAACTACTTATGTAGAACTCCAGATCCTCTTTCTGCCACATCTCACATCTCAAAAGCAGGGACTGCTGGCTGAGCCACCACACCCATCCTTTTTTTTTTTTTTTTCATCTGCTGTTATAGACTGAATTAAGTTCGCCCCCAAATTCATCTGCTAGTATCCCAGTATGACTGGGTCTAAATACAGGGTCCCTTTAGGAAGAAGCTGAGGTTCAAGGAAGCATAAAGCTGGGCCCCAATCCAACAGCACTAGAGTTAAGGGAGATATGAAGGTGGCCAGGGAGTGCCTTGGATCTGGGAGGTCTGGGGACCATCCAGCAGGAAGCCACTGTGCAGAGGTGTTCCATGGAGGCTGCTTTCCACCATCTGAACCCCAGCCCCATAATCCTCCCTCCTGGCATGGAGACCTTAGGCACTGGCTGGCTTTTCCAGGCCTTTAAGTATGGCGGGCCTGGCAGCCAGCCACTCCTAGCCTCTGTTGGGGGCGCAGAACCTGGAGAGGGAGCAGCGTGGAATAGCACTTACCGTACTTCCCCCACACCGCTTGCGCAGGTGGCCGACAGACAGGCCTCTCCTCTGCATCTGCTCCCCATTTCTAAGTGAACTCCAGCCAGTGCTCAGAGCCACGTATTCACCCAAACCAACTCAGCCCTGAACCAACCACCATGTGACAGGAAAGGGCATGGGGGTCAGCATTGCCTCCCCATACCCCCACTCACAGCTGCCCAGCGAGGGTCCCCAGTCTCAGCAGCAAGTCCACCTTACGGGTTGGGTTGTTGGCTGGAGAGCAGGAGCACGAGGCAGCCAGGGACACTCAGGTCTCTTTAGGGCCAGGCAAGGTCAGAAGGGTAAGGCCACATGTGGGCAGACCATGCCTTTACCTAATGTATGCTCAGAGCTGTGTGTGTAAGTGTGTGTGTGTGTGTGTGTGTGTTTCTAAGCTCTAAGTATGATTTTTTTTATAATTATTATTTGTTACTTTGAAAACTGGAAAAAAAAAAAAATGAATCCCTTGCCTAGTCCTGAATCAGAATCTCCATCAGAATCTCTCCTCTTCCCCAGGGTGGGTAGCAGCAATCGCCAGACCTTCCGCACTGCCCACTCCAGGGAGCAGCAGGGCAAGGGGCAGACTGATGGCAGGGGTGGGGTCCTGATCCAGCTAGCCGCTGCCTGCCTGAATGGACTTGAGCAAGTTGCCAAGTACCTGACACCCAACTGAAGTGGGGGCATCTGTGATCACACCCCTCGCCGGGTCAGCCCGAGGGTTTGAAGGGTTTGTATTCACCCTGTCCTTCAGAAGCACTGGGAACAAATAATGGATTTATTCATTGGTTCCACGTGACTGGAAACCTTGGAGATGGTTGCTACAACTTGACAGACAACAGGAGAACCGTGGTCAAATAATAATCTCACGGCCCTGCTTAGATCAAAGCGGCTTGTCCCGCTCTGCCTAAAACAGATAGCAAACACTGGGCCCTGGGAAGCCTCTCAGGAGACCCTGCTGGAGGTCTGGGGGTACAGGGGCAGGCACATGAGAGGAAAGAAACCAAGGACACTAACTGGTCTCCTGGACCAGGCTGAAGCAGGCAGCCTTATGACGACAGTCCTAAGAAGGCCAAACTCTAAGGCTCCCCACCCTTCCTCAGCAAATCTCTGCTTCTCTCTGGTGGAAGCCACAGGAGGGCCCAGCATCAGAAGGGCCTGGCTGGAGACTCAATGGCTTCCAGGTGTGGGGGAGGCCCAGCTGTCAGGGCAGGTGTGGGGAGGGCCCAGCAGCTGTGGGCTGTCTGGAAGGCATTTGAGCGGCTAATGAGCGCGGGATCTAATTAAAATGTTGGAGGAGGAATAAGGGTCCACACCATGTGGCACAGGAAGTGTAGCTGGGGCTGCCCGAACAGCGGGGGTTCCGTGGGAGGGGCACCTGGCTAAAAAGCAAGGGTCAGCCCCAGCCCCAGTCCTCCAGCCATGCCTCCAGTAGGTGTTAAAGGACAGACTTCCATGCCAGACACCAGCCCTTCTGACTGCCCTATTAGCCACTTCCAGGACAGATGTGTAGGCAAGTGGGTCCCACACTCTACTGAGCCCTTGAGAGCAAGGGCAGGGGCTGGAGTACCTTTACTGGACTGTGACCCAGAATTCAACAGCCTCTAAGCGAGGTCTCCAATGCAAGCTCTTCCCCAAAGCCAAGGTGTTTCTGAGGGCAGGAGATGAGCTAGAGTGGATGTTTATCAACTTGACATCCCCCTGGACCCTGCAAAAGTGAGTTGAGCAAGACAATCCCCCAACGTTGCTGTCACAGGAGGTCACTGGAAGCTCAGTCACCCCTCCATCAACCTGTGGTCAGCGAGGCTTTAAGAATGCCCCTCTATCTTGGTACTTTTTTCTGTTCCCATCACACAGGGTGTCAACTCTAGTCCAGCAGACACTGGCCTCCACATGTCTGATCTAGGCTCAAATGTGCCTCCCGAAATTGGCTCCCTCTTCAGTGTCCTCCACAGCACCCTCAGGCCCAAGGTCTTCCTGTGAAGGGCTCAGGATGCCAGAGGATGGGGAGAGGGTCTGTTCCCCATCCTCTAATGCCCTACCCACCAGCTTGGCTGCCCTGCTGCCCCACCCCCCACCCCCCAGCCCTGTCTCTCTTCCCTGCCCCCTCCCATCTGCTCCCAATAACAAAGCTTTGTCTCCCAGCATGCCCTGCCCCTCCCAGTCCCTGTGGGAGGACAGGGAGGCAAGACACCCCCATGCTGGTCCCTGACTAGGGTGTTAATGAGATCCAGGTTTCCATCCAGCTGTGGGCTAGGCTCTGTGAAGGCAGTTTCCTTTCTCTTGCCTTAACCTTGTTCCTTCAAGTGTCTCCCCACATGCTGGGGTTGGGGGTGAGCAGCAGGTGAGAAGGGGAGAGGGGAGAGAAGGGAAAGGCAAAGAACCTAGAGCCTGTGTGGACTGGGGATATAAAGGAAACCTCTGAGGGGGTTCTTAGCCTGGGGAAGCCCTTCAGGGTCAACAGGAAGTCAAATCCACAGGCCTAGGGCCAGCCATTCAGAGAGCTGGGCACTGGCTATCCTTACTCACACAAGCACACACAGGCCTCTTCATGTCAGCCTCAGTGGCTGTCTCCCCAGGATTCATCCCTCACGGCCCAAGCCGGTTCAAGAGCTCCCCGCCGCACCCCACCATGAGCCTTCCTAGGGACTGCATCCTCCAGCAGAAGTGACCACCCTCCTCTGAAGGTCACGAGGACACCTGCTGGCTCAGCCCCGTCCTCTCTGCTGCCTACCTCTCCTGCTACCCCGGGAGTAAAGGACTTCATGATGTCACAGGCAGGGCAGTCTAGAGAGGCAAGTGTCAGATATGCTGACTGCCTGCCCCGCTTTAGCATGCAGCCTTAGGCAGTTTTCTGGGTGTCTCTGGCCTCAGGGGTCCCAGTAGAGGAGCTAAGGGTGGGGTGATGCTCTCCCCACAAGCAAGGTGTGCCCAAGCCTGCTTCCCACAGGATAAGAACAGTGAGGACAACTGTGGGGCTGCAGAGGTTGGAGTCCGAACGCCAGCAGCCAGGGTGAAAGGGAGGACTCTGCCTTGCCCTGAGGGGAGAGCACCGAGCCCATACAGCTGTAAACATGGCCAGAGGTTGCGCGTTCTCACTACCCAGGAATGAGAGGCCTCACTACATTCCTTGTGCAGGATTCCTTATTGGTGGTACTGTTCAGTTCTTGCTGGGGCTGTATTCCCTCACGCTGCCTGACCCCGAAGTCGCAGCTCAGGGAGTCAGCAAACGACCAAGTATAGGTCCCCATGCACTCCTTTGCCTACCCCCACCCTACTAATGTCAGACACACAACACGCCATTCCAGCAGAGGCAGGGTTGTGCATAACACAACCCTGGATTCTGGTTAAAGGACACTATATGCTAAGAGCAGAAGACCTAAGTGGACCGCAAGGCTGAGACCATTAGTTCTACCTCCCTGGATGGAACAGACACCCTGCTAACGTATAAGCATTGTTTTCAGCACCACACTGAGCCCTGACTTCTCTCGACATCCCTCCAGCTCTCCTCCTCAGCAGCCAGACTGGTGAAAATACCATAGCTTCACCCCACTGGTGTCCAGTCCACACTCTAAGCCCCATGCCCTAAATAAAGCTCTCCCTGCACATGTACGAGGTCCACCATTCCATCCTGTGGCCTCTCACTGACTTCACGGGGGTTGAAGGTTTCGGGCTGGCTGAAGCTGACTGAGGAAGGCAGCGAGCTGCCCTCGGTCCTGTCTAACACAGATGTGGGTGCTGCCTCTGACTATAATGGAGTACGTTCTTTCCAGATCACCCGAAGGGTGCTCCCTCAAGATTCTGGCCAGCATTCTCATGGTGAAAGGATTGTGGGAAGCTTCCCCCCAAAGCCTGGCTGCCTCTGGCATGAGCACAAGCTGGCTGACAGCCTTAGCCAGCCAGAGGGAGAGTCAGGAGGCATCCACACAGCCCATCCTCCAGTTCTGCGCAGAGGCCTCCAGAGTGGAACACACACACCCACACAGGAAGACTCACTTCAGGACACTTGAACTCTACCACCTCTTGTGGTCAGCTTATCACTGGATGTGGCAGTCCCTCATCTAAAAGACAGGCCTCTCACTATTTCCATTCTTGGGGATTAGCACACCAGAAAGACTATACAGAGGACTCTGAAGGAATGGCCTACTGGTATACCAACAGGAACCCTCTCAGAGCTTCCTGCAGCTCAACTCTGTGCATGTCATCTCCTGGAAGCCTCCTGTGTTGAGACCCTTGGTACTTAAGGGTTCAGATGGGGCTGCTCCCATCCTACCTGCCTTCCTTGGGCCCAAGCCACCAATCAAAGCCTAACTCTGAAGACTCCAGATAGCAGGCACTACCTCAGAAGGGGAGGCCAGGGGAGGCCAGCAGGGGCTCTGTCCCGAGGCTTGCTGTGTTCCCCACCTCTGCCCTGACCCTGGCTACCAGCTCCTCTGCCTTTCTAGGATGGCCAGTGTCGAGCAGCCAGATACCACACCCACTGAGTCCATCAAGAGTCTCCCCGTTGTCCCAGCACTGCTCCCTATCCAAGCAAGGACAACACAGCTGCTCTCCTCTGTGTTCTTCCCCTCCTGCCTGGCCCCACCAGTGTTCTTCCTTCCAGCTCCTAGGAGAACCTGCTGAGACTTCCCACCACACAAGCGCCTATCTAGTCATTTGCCTTCAGCGTCTCCATCATACTGTTGTGGGCTCACTCTGTCCTTCATCAGAATCCGTGTCCTCTGAGGAAAGTGGCCGTGTCATGTTTATGTGAGATGCCCAGTTCCAAGAGCTGTGGCTGCCTTTAGACAGAGGGTCCCTTAGGAACAAGATATGTTTCTGTCTTCCCATCAGTGCAGAGTCATCCGAAGGGCTATCATGCTTTTATCTCCAACCTAGAGGAGAAGTTGGACCTCCCCTATCAGACCCAGGGCTCTGCAGAGGCAAAGTGGGCCTCCTCCATCAGACTCTAGCTATAGAGTAAGCATGGAGTCCCAGCCTACTATTCAAAGCATAAACCCATAAAGACCCACACACCTCCCAGTGGGATAGACGTTCAAGTCCCAAGCAACAAGCAGACCAGAGAGCAAAGAGAATGGCCAGAGACCTGGGGGTGAGCAGGGCAGGCCTTATGCCAGAGGCAGGACACCCAGGGTCACCTTCCTGAACAACGAGGCATTCATGAGCAGCCTGGCTCCAGGCAAGGCAGGCTGTCATGCCAGGCCCAGCCCTGCAATCTGTGCTCTGAGCCCAGCACTGGCTGGTGCTCAAGTGGGAGAAAGTTGCTGCTGCTGAGGTAGCTGCGTGGAAACAGCTATTTTTACCCTGGCAGGCAAGGAACAGGTCAGAGTAGAGTGAATCGTGGAGCAACCACCACAGGGCCTAGAGAGGGCCTAGGCAGGGGCAGCCCTGATAATGTGTGGGTTGTAGGGGCACGGGCCAGAGCAGCTGAGGGCCAGGCAAGCCACTGTGCCACAGTAGGTTAGTCCTACTAGGAGCCAGCAAAGGCATCCCAGGGACAGATCCCAGCAGGGTTGCTGGTGTGTCTATCCCCAGCTGAGGCTCTCTCTCTCTCTCTCTCTCTCTCTCTCTCTCTCTCTCTCACACACACACACACACACACACACACACACACACACACACTGGTCCTTGCTGTGTGCTCAGGGTCAGTCTGGACCAGAATTGGAGACACGTGGAACTCTGTCCACCATTTCTAGTTATAGACCAGCTCCTTTCAGCTCCTCTTTCTTCTTCCCTGAGGATGCTGTGGGCATTAAAATTTAGGAAGGGCAGAGGGAAGATCCCACTTACCTCACAGGACCTGCTCAGGGCCTCAGTTTGGGAGTGGTGGCTGGGCAGCCTTTAGGTGAGGGGCTAGGAAAGAATTGCAAAGCCACCTCTACTTGCCTCCAGCAGCCAGCACAGGGCCCCCACCTGTCCCCACAGTAGATAGAACACTCTGTGCCTAGGTATTACATAAGCCCAGCCACACTCACCAAGACCATTTGTGGCTCTCCCTGACTAATAAAAAAGCAAATGTCTCCTTGAGCCAGGCTCCCTGCCACCAACCTCTATCCTTTCTGACTCCCTGCTGCCTTTGGTCCCCTGCCAGCATATGACCACTCACCTCTGCCTGCCCTGCTGGGAGGGAGGGAAGGAAGGAGGGAGGGAGGGATGAGGCAGACCACCAAACTTTTCAGGATGGAAGCCAAGAGAGAGTGAGGCCCAGCGCTCCATGCTGTGTGGCCTTCAGGAGCCCTGGGCTACAGAGGAGGTTGCCTGCCTTCCCCATGGACAGTTCGCATCCCATTCTGGGAAGGCCTTCTCATCAAAGAACATGCCCTACTCAGAGGCCCTGCCCCCACTCCTCAGCACTTGCCTGTAGGATTCTGAGTCTAAGACAAGTAGCAATGTCAACCCAGATTCATGTTCCCCTTCTTCCTTCCTGACCAGAGTCCCCTTCATCTGTGCTGTTGGATTCATGTGTCCTTTAAGATAGGAAGGTGGGGTCAGATTCTGGAGACAGGAGCACCCTGGAGGGTGGAGCTGAGCATAGAAGAGGAAGACATAGAAGATACCTGTCAATCAACTGCTAGCGGCTTGGGTTCTGTCCTATACAGCCCAGGGAGGGGTTGCTGTTCACCTTTGTCCTTAACGCTACGGCCCTTTCGGTGAGGCAGTGGACAACCTGTACAACCTTATAGGGGAGTCCTGCTGGCTTCAGAAGAAGAAGGGGGAAGAGCTGGGCTTTCCAGGAAAGCACACACTCTTTATAGGGCTTCTGGAGAGCCTTGGGACCATCCCCTAACAAGCCCAGCCTGTTCTTTGGGGCCAAGTCATTTGATTTTCGATCATAAACCACAGAGCTCCAAACTTCCATAGGCGAGAAGGGTCTGGCCCCCCACCTTTCATCTAGGATAGTGGGGCTGCAGACAGATTTTATACTTTGAGTTAATGAGGGTCAAGCAGGACACCCACAGGCAGGAGAGGAAGGGGAGGTGCAGGGATACAAGTGCTCTGGATGGGGTGGGGGCGGTGTCCTGCGGTGGGGCCTGCCTCACATGGAAGCTAAGAAGCAGTCCCAGGCAGGATGGTTTACACCTTGTCCTCCCAGAACTCAGGAAGCTCACCTGGAGCTTGAGGCAGCCTGGGCTATCAATGAGGTCCTAGGCCTGTATTCCCAGCAGACATCTTCTGACCACTCCAGATGGAACACTGGTCATAGAGAGGAATGGCTTACAGGAAGAGCAAGAACGAGAGCCACCATGGACAGGAGGGTGGGGGTACAGAGAAGAGGAGCCCGCAGAGAAGTCCCCAGAACAAAGTAAAACACCTGCCTTTCATACCCTTGCAGGGCATGGCAGGAATCCCCACACCACGTGAGTTAATCAGGGCTAGCCTACATGACAAGAAGTGAGAAGAAAACAGGTAGGACCATAAGTTAGGGGCTGTGATAGATACATCAGGGCCAGCACATCACACTTCTTAATTTTCTGTCTGCCCAAGGAGGAGGAGGAGGAGGAGGAGGAGGAGGAG
>NC_034591.1:101236683-101243924 GCF_900095145.1 Mus pahari | reverse complement strand
AGAGAGAGAGAGAGAGAGAGAGAGAGAGAGAGAGAGAGAGAGAGAGAGAGAGAGAATTGAATGTTTGAATGTTTTGGGTGGGGGATCCTGGTTTCTTCAAGCTATGAAGATATGACCAGCTTTGAGTGACCAGTATCTTAAAGGGCCAAGCCTATGATATGGCATGTATATGTATGAATGGGGATGGAGGCCAGAGATTGACATCTGGTATTTTCCTCAAACACTTTGTGCCTTATTTTTTGAGACAGAGTCTCTCTCTAAATCGGGAAATCAGTGATTGGCTAGATTGGCTGGGTAATGAGGTCCAGGGATCTGCCTCCCCGTGCCAGCCTGCACTGGTACTGGGGTTACCAGTGCTTACTGCCATGCCTGGCTTCTATATTGAGATCCAAACTTAGGTCCTCATGGTTGTAAGCAAGCACCTTCTCAGCTGAGCCATCTCACCGGCCTTTATTTTTGTTAGTTTATATTCCCTATACATAGCACTAGGCTTTAGAGCCATGTTCATATACACAAGCTTATAATTATTTTCACCATGTTCCCCTCTACCCTCTCCCACCCTCCCTTTTCTCCACCTCTGCAGTCCCGTTGGTCCCCTTTGTCTCCTATACAGTGTCACTTTCATGTTACATATACACATGATTCTATGTATCTATATAAAACCCAGAAAGAACAAATGAGAGAAAACATGCAGGATTTGTCTTTCTGCGTCTGACTTAATTTGCTTAATATGACCGTCTCTGGTTACATCCATTTATTTTTTTTTAAATGACGTAAGTTTATTCGTTATGATCAAATAAAATTGTGAAAGCATGCCACTACTTTTTTTTGAGACAGGGTTTCTCTGTGTAACAGAGCCCTGGCTATCCTGGAGTTGCTTTGTAGACCAGGCTAGCCACAAACTCACAAAGATCCATCTGCCTCTGCTGGGATTAAACATGTGTACCACCATGCTGGCCCACCCACTTAAGTATTTAATAAAACAATCAGAGGGAAAGACTAACTTGCTTGCTTGCTTGATGCTTGAAACACAGTCTCCTTGCCCCCCACAAAGTCCACACTGGCCTTGAACTCAAAACTTCCTGTCTCTGACACCAGAACTTGGGGTTGCAGATGGGTGCCACCATAGCAGGCTTGCTACCATGTACTTTATTTATGGGAAATTCTAGAATTAAGTGCCAGCCACAGTTCTCTCTGGTTAATGGGATTAGAGACTATTTTATACTCTGCCTTTTGCTAGCTGTTTCCCCAAAGTTCTATAATGAATATATATATCACTTTTATAATAAGACAAAAACAATAAAAACTATTTTTAAAAATAAAATAAATGATCCCTTTGCCCATCTGGAAGGAGTATGCTGCTCAAATCCCCAGTGAGGGTTAGGGTAGGCAAGGAAGAGCATCAACTTCTAAAGCTCTTCCCAGAGCCCAGGCTGGGTTCCAGGCAGCCAAGCATGGGAAAGGAGAGAGCCAAGGGCCTCTGTGCCCAAATCACCAGTCCAGCCTACAGTTGACAGGGGCATCTACATGGGTCACAGCAAAGGAGCCATAGGATAGAGCCCAGACTCCCTCTCTGGATGAATCTGTTACTTTGTGCATCGCTGAGACAAAATGTCTAACAGGGGTACCTCAGGGAAGGGTTGATTTTAGCTCACGGTTCAGGGGCGCAAGTCCATGTTGGTGGGGAAGTCACAGCAGCGGGACCCCGGGGACAGATGACAACATGGCATCCACAGTCAGGAAGCAGAGAGATGAAAGCCAGTGTTCAGTTCATCTTTTTCTTTTTTATCCAGTCTAAGGCCTCAGTACATTGAATGGTATGTCCGCACTCAGGGTGGGTCGCCCCTGTGAAGCCAATCTAGACAGTTCCTCACAGGCATGGCCAAAGATTGGTTTCCACAGTGACTCTTAACCCCATCAAGTTGACAATCACGACCAAAAGGTCACTGTCCCATAAGTGTAAGGTGAGTTACACAAGAGACAGGGGTCACCGCCCACCGTTCTTTCCTTGGGTTCTTCGGGCATGTTGTGGACTCTGCTGGGAAGACTCCCCTCGGGTGTACATGGCCACCTCTCATTTCAGTCTCCCCTCTGAAAAGGACAGTCACTCTAAAAATCTCCCGTCCCTTCATTTTTGCAGCCATCATTCAGCCAGTGGCCATTTCCCTCCTAATAGGGCCAATAATATTCAAACTGCCCACTTTCTCTGAACACAACTATAGCCATTTGGTTCAGACAGAAGGATAACACATCTCTGTCTGCTGGAAAGGGAATGCAGCCACCTGAGGGGTGCACTCCCTTCCTAGTCTAGGGAAGGCATGAACATAACCCACAGAAAGGGGATCCCCAAAGACAGTTTGATCTCTGAGGGACACTCTTGAACTAAGGAGCTGCCCCAGGCCTGTCTGTAGCCTAAGACCTTGGTTTAGAAGGGTCTAGCGACAAGCCAGCCTCTCCTCAGCAAGTCTCAGGGAGGCCCATAGAAAGTTTGCAGAGATAATGCACACCATGTGAGAGACCCACGTTTTCCTTGCTGATGTGTGAGCACAGGAGCGTTGAGGCCTCCCTAGGCCCTGGGGCTCCTCAGCCTTTCTCTGCCACTTCCCTCATGCCTCCAGGCCAGCGTGTATGAGCTGACTGGGGAACTAGGGAATGTCTGCCACTCTTTCCTGGATCTGGGACAACAGCAAGGGGGATGGGGAGATCGATCCAGAAGGGTCCCCTGCCCCGCCCCATTTTCCAGACCCAGCCACGTACTTCCTTGTCCCCTCAGTTCAGTAGCTGGCAAGGAGTAGTGATTGAATTTGCAGCTGAGCTGAGAATGAAGAAAAGCAAGCACTTTACATGTCTGGGATTAATTTATCCCCGATGACGGCCACATCCACGCACTCTTTTCTGCCTGCATTTCCAGCATGTGCTCTGGCTGACAGTGGGAAACACATACATGCACGCACGCTCACAGAGCAAGCACGCTCAGGATGCCCGCTCCCCTCGCGTGTGCCCACGTCTGTCTGTGGCCAGCTCTGAGAAGACCAGGTTGTGAGCAGATAGAGTGAGTCTGTCTCCGTCAGTGGCTCTCAGCCTCCCTAATACTGAGACCCTTTAATACAGCTCCTCACGTTGTGGCGACCCCTCAAGCACAGAAGTATTTTGTTGCTACTTCATAACTGTAATTTTGCTACTGTCATGAACCGTAATGTCAATAGCTGTGCTTTCTGATGATTTTAGGTGATTCCTGTGAAAGACCATTTGACCCCCCCCCCAAAAGGGGTCATGATCCACGGGTTGAGAACTGTTGGTCTACAGGCTCTGCAGCACATTTAGGGCCAGGTGATAGTTGAAGTGCAAGTGTCAGAGGCGCCCCGGCTCCTTACATACTTCTAGCACTTTCTGGCATCTACATCACCTCCCTTAAGAGTCAGCCAACAGCATCCCCCAAGGGCCCTTGGTTACAGACACAGAACACCACGCCTGGGGATCCAGACACCCCAACTCTAACTCCCATACTTCAGAAGCTCTATGAGCTGGAATCTGCCAGCTAGTGAGTGAGTCTCTGGCCCTGGGAGAACTGTGCCACACTTCTCTGGAGCTTGCGTACCTGCAGTAGTGTACTCTTCCAAAGTGAATACCAGTGGGGTGCTCCCAAGCCATCTATCCCTAGTGGGTATGTCCCCAAGCCAGCTAGCTGTATCGTCATTTCTGGGTAGGTCCAAGAGGGTACTGTCCCTGGAGCACTGTCCCTGGACAGTGCTGACCTTTCTTGTTCCCTTTGCCTGAGGCATCTTTGATCCCTTCCTCTTCTTCTCTGGGGTTAGCCTGATGGAGAGGACCAAGCAAGTCAGGGTGAGAATGATATAAAAAGCATTTAGTCTCACTATATGAGTCCTTGAGTGTGTGTGTGTGTGTGTGTGTGTGTGTGTGTGTGTGTGTATGAATGGTCCCACTATGTGTGTGTGAATGGCCCCACTGTGTGTGTGTGTGTATATATATGCCTGTGTGTATGGTTCTATTCTGTGTGAATGGCCCATTCCCCTCCCATGTCTGTGGGTGGGGTGGGGTTGCAGGGAACAGGCTTACTCACGTGAATGCTTTCTAGACTTTGGTCTTTTACTATTTGTTCTTGGTCAAACTTGAAAACTGATCCTTTGAAAGTTCTGAGGACTTCAGCAGATGCGGAAGCAACAGGGAATCAGTTTACTATCTAGGCCTAAGCCAGGCAAGAGCACAGGTGGATCTGAGCCTAGCAGGAGACCAAGGGTTGGGGCAGCTCCTGCCTTCTGCTAGAGCGGAATTTGCCTCCCTTCCCCCTACACACACACACACACACACACACACACACACACACACACCATAGCCATCTGGTTAGGAAAACTGGGTGCCAGGTCAGCCTGGCTGGGTGTGGGGCTTGCACAGGGCATGTCCCTCCCTTTCTCCTTTTCTCCCATATTTTGAGTAAGTGACGAGGGACGAGCCGCTTGAGGATGGCTCCAGCTCACAGGCACTTGGACAGGCTCTTGGCATGCTGTCCCTCTGCATGTCTGCCTCTGCCACTCTCAGTCTGCCCACATTGTCCTCATCTGCCAGCTGTGTGAGTGGTGGGGGCACTCCAGAGCAAAGGCAAGGAAATGAGGAGAACTGGAGGCTGGGTCACAGGAAAGAGCTGATGCAGGCACAGTTTCCCCCAGAAAACAGGTCGGGGAAGTCACCACCGTGCCTTCAGTACTTCTCAGTGAGGAGGGGACTGGTGAGCCAGGTGAACCCTTGAGACACCCTGGCTGTCACCAGCTCCCAGGCAGGGGCACTCACCTGGCTCCTCGGGAAATCCCATAATCCCACATTTATGAAACACATGAAGAGAGGATTGAGACAAACTTGAGGTTCCCAGAGTTGGGGCACAGAGGGGAGGGGCAAAGTAATTGCTCTGTGTGTGCAGGGCTTCCGTGTCTGCCCAGCCAGGACTGTCACACCAGACTAGAAAGAAGAAAACAATGTGTGTTTCAATGTTTACCTGTGTGTGGTGTGTGCATGTGCATGTGTTTCTGTGTGTCTGTGTGATGTGCATTTACACGGGCACACATTTGTGTACATGCTTATGTGTATGCATATACAGTGTTTTTGCATATGCCCTTTTGTGTGTATTTGCATATATATGTTTGTGTGTGCATACATTTGTATGTATGTGTATGCACCTGTGTTTGTGTTTTACATTTGTAGGGAATATACCTATTTGTATGTCTATGTATACGCATGTGTGGTGTTTTTATGCTTGTATATGTGTATTTGTGTATAAGTATATATTTGTGTATACATGATTTTGCTAATGTATGAGCAAGTTTGTTTGTGTATGTGTTTGTGTACATATGCTTTGTGCATTTATGTTTGTGTAAGTATGCATGTGTGTCTGTATGTGTGTAGAATCTCTCTTGAAAGTCCTTAGAAACAGCAGAGGCAGGAAATTGAATTTTGGGATACAAGTGGTCATACCTTTGACTGAACTGGTTTTTAACAATGAGATTTTTTTCCCTCTTCACTTGGGTCCCAGAATGATCTCTGATGTGGTAGACCTACAGAATTTCGAAACATAAAGTCCCCTTGAGTGGATCCTGAGGGCCGTTGAGAGGACTTGAGTCAGCCCTCAGCAAAATCCCTTCAGTGAAAGAAGAGAACCCACTGAAGACCAAGATGTGAATCTAGTCCTGGAGACATGTCGGGGACCAACGAGCTGCAGTCCTCTCAGGGCAGTGCTGAGGAGCTCAGAGCCAGGCTGGGCAGAGCAGCGGGGACAGCGGGGACAGGGGACAGCGTGAGGTGAATCTCACTCCCTCCTGGGGCAGTGAGGTAAGCTCCCTGGGACTGGAGGTCAGGACAGGAAGCAGAAGACTAGACATAAAGCAGAAGGCAGGACTCTGGGCTCCGGGGAGGCTGGAGGCTGGGCATGTTAGTGAGTGACCCCTGACACTGGGCTGAGAAGTAGCCGGTTTGCAGGACGCTGGAGAGACAGCGTCAGCTCTGTTGATGTGCTGGGTATGTGTATCTGGTGAAACAGGGCTTCCATACACTTCCACACGCAACCTTGTGCCTGATCAGTGGATCGTAGAGCAGAATGGGAACCTTGGTCAGCACCGTGCAGGGGGAAGGAAGAGCACAGGAGCACCCACCATCTCCCTCTGGGCGGGCGTAAAGGGTCTCTTCTGGCTTCCTTTCTGTCCCTGTGACAGAACACTCAGACTAGAAAGGAACTTAGAGGAGAAACAGGTTTGCTTGGTTTACACTTTCAGGTCAGAGTCCATCACTGAGGGAACTTGAGAATGGCACTTGCTGGCCCACAGGCTGGCTTGTACTCAGTTTTCTTACACAGCTGAGGACCACCTGCCCAGGGAGCGCTCCTGTCCTTAGAGGGCTGTGCCTCCTATACTGATTGACAGTCGAGACCAACCCGATAAAGATGATTATTCCGTTGAGACTCTTTGGGGTGATTTAGGTTGTGTCAAGTTAACAGTTCATACAAGTTAGACAGAGCTCATCTCAGAGAAAAGCTGGGCTAGGCAGGCTAGAATCAGTCACCCTGGTCAGTGGGAGATCAAGAGCCATCAAGGACCCTGGGGACAGTCTAGACTCACAGGGAAGCCAGGCCAGAAAGAGGAGCTGTGGGGGCTGTGGGGGCTGTGGGGGCTGTGGGGACAACTCCGGACTGCTTACACAAAGGCTGAGCTCTAAGAGACTGAACCGGTGATGGAGGCTTGGGCAGGGTAAGGCAGTGTCCTTGCAGGAGATAGTGGGAAAAGGTACTACTTCCTGAAGTATGAGTTACGTTACCAGGAAGCTACTGAAAAAACAACAACAACAACAACAAAAAAAAAAAAAACAAAACCTCTACTGATTTTATTAGAATAAAACACTTGGCTACATGTGTGAGAAAAGTGTTGTAGTAAATAGTCTATATGATGTGAACTGGGAAGATGGCCCAGTGAGTAAAGACCCTGCCACACCAGCACAAGGATTTGAGTTCAGAGCTCAGGCCAGGCGTGGCTGCGCATGTCCATAAGCTCAGTGCTGGGGAAGTAGAGATAGGCAGGCGCTGGAGCTGCAGTTCATTGACTAGCCAGCTAGCCAATCAGTGAGTGCCAGGTCCAGCCAGAGAGCCTGTCTCAAAGAAAAGGAAGGAAGGAAGGAAGGAAGGAAGGAAGGAAGGAAGGAAGGAAGGAAGGAAGGAAGGAAGGAAAAGAAAGAAAAGAAAGAGA
>NC_034591.1:101234591-101236409 GCF_900095145.1 Mus pahari | reverse complement strand
GGAGAGGAGAGGAGAGGAGAGGAGAGGAGAGGAGAGGAGAGGGGTTACCCTCTGGCTGTACATCCACACTCACACAGAAAGCACATGGTGGTGTACCCACACACACCTTATTCAGGGCGGTGGCAGTTTAAACTGGTCTCAGGGAGTGAATGGAGCTCTGCAGCCAAGAAACCCAACTAACAGGGGCTTGGGCTTCGGGGAACTATGGCCTGCATCTGGCCTAGAGGCAGGCAGCTAAGGCCTTGGGGTCTTCCCTCAATTCTGCCGTCCTCCGTGTGTCAGCTCACTTCCCTGGCCTAGGCCAGTTCAGTCACAGGGCACAGCCCCTGATGGCATCATTCCACTTCCCACAGGGGTAAGAGCATAAAAGTAAAGGTGTGTGTGTGTGTGTGTACACAAGTGTGCATGTGTGTGCACCTGTGTGCATATGTGTGTCTGTGTATGAGTGTGTGTATGTGTGTACATGTGCATGCATGTGTGTGCTCACATGTGCATGTGTGTGCATATGTGCATTGTGTGCATGTGTGTGTGTGTGTGTGTGTGTGTGTGTGTTTCTAGAAAGGTGGGAAACCTTTCTAGAAATGCCCAGGCCTCCTTCATCTCCACAGCACCAGCACTCCCCTAGTTACAATGCCTCTTCCCAAAGCTCCTATTGCCAAGGACAGTGGCTTTAGTTTGATTTGTCATAGCACACAGAAGAGGGAGGATGAAGTGGGGCTACAGAGAAGAAGCTTTCTAGATCTTTCTATAAGGAGAGGAGAGAGAGCCCATCTGCAGATAACTGAATGTATTTGAATCCACTTGTCCAAAACTAATTGGATAAAACAGTCTCACTGCCTGCTGGTGATGAAACCTGACAGCCTAGGATGTCTCGGGACTTGTCTGCCACCCCACAGTCCCAGAACCTCAGGCCATGTGTGACTTGCACTGGGTGATTCTATTCATACATCCCCGAGGTTCTGGGACAGCACTGTGCCAGCCCAGCCTTTGTATGGGGCACCCTGCTCTCCCCACAGCAGTTCAAGCAATCTGAACTGTATTCAGACTCGCCGTGGAGCAGGATGTGTGCGAGGAAGAGCAGCCCGGCTGAGAGCCTATGCCTGAGCCTGACTGTGGGGACTCTATGTCCTGAGAGGGTCTGTCTTTGCAAACCTTGCCTTTTTCTCTTTCCCACTTTTGACTCACGATAACTGCCCTTCCCTCGACGCGTTGCCCCTCCATTTCCAAATGCAGAGCTTCGCTTATCTTATAAAACCTCTCTCCTTGCCCAGCACTCCCCACCCTGTATATGATGTCTTGTATGAATGAGTGGGTGAATCACCTTTGCTTTCTGGACGAGCCATCAGACGCCAGCTGCCCAGCATCCTGCTTGGCCTCTGTGATCTCTGGCCACACTGAGACTTGGGTTAACGCCCCAGCGACTATCTCCAGCAGCACAGTCTTCCAGGGTGGTTACAAACTTGCAGGTACTCTGTCCCTACAGAGTTCTCATCTCCCAGAAGAAAACCTAGACTAGAGTTATTTTTTTAAAGATGCACCGTTCTGACCAAGGTCAGCCAGTCTCTGCACCCTCCTGTGTTCTCCTGTTGTCTCAGAACGAAGTTCAGTCTCCTTTGCATGTTAGGGTCTTCACACCTGGCCTCACCCTTCTTTCTGACCCGTCCCTTCTTCTCTGGAAGCAAGTTCAGTTCTGGCTCCACAGGGCTCCAAGGAGCTCTTGCTCTCTGTGTCTGTGTCTGTGTCTGTGTCTGTGTCTGTGTCTGTGTCTGTGTCTGTGTCTGTGTCTGTGTCTGTGTCTGTGTCTGTGTCTGTGTCTGT
>NC_034591.1:101215917-101234576 GCF_900095145.1 Mus pahari | reverse complement strand
TGTGTCTGTGTCTGTGTCTGTGTCTGTGTCTGTGTCTGTGTCTGTGTCTGTGTCTGTGTCTGTGTCTGTGTCTGTGTCTGTGTCTGTGTGTCTGTGTCTGTGTCTGTGTCTGTGTCTCTGTGTCTTTTATCTCTCTGTGTCTCTGTCTCTGTCTCTCTGTCTCTCTCCATCAGTGGTGATGGGAACACTTCCTATTGGCCAGAACACGGTTCAATCCCGCTCAAATGTCACCATTGTACCCTAAAGAAGGTCTCCCACCCTCCCAGTCCCAGAGCGGTAGGTGTGTCTCCCTGTGGGAGTCATGTGCAACTCACTGGGGACAGCCGTGGAGCCCACCCTAGGCCTGCCCCATGAAGCATCTCAGCATCATACATGTAGGCCAGGCATGTGTCCCCTGACCATCCATTCCATGCCACAGTCCCATTCTCATGCCTGACATTTGCTTAGTGGCTGGTGTTGTCTCAGGGAGCAGCTTCGAGCTCAATTCTAGCTACAGGGATGAACATAAACAGAAAACAACCCAAGAAGGGCAGAGGAGAGAAAGATCACAAGTCCTTAGGTGTGAGGCTGAATCCATCCTTGCCTGAAGCCGGTCCTTTGGTATGTTTCTGTGTTTCTATTTCCATGAAACCACTGAGTGCTCTTTACTCTGAGTAGAGTTTCTATTACTTATCAACCATAATAGAAAAGCAGTGTTCACAGAAGCCCTCCTGACCCTTTCAAAGCATGGGTTCCTCTTACATTCTAGCACCTGGGGGAAACAGACTGACTGACTGACTGACTGACTGACTGACTGACTTCCCAAGCTAACATTTTCTGTCTACAGAAACCAGCTCCACTCCGCTCTATCTTCCACTGTGTCTCCGATTCTTCCTAATTTCCTCCTCCCAAACATCAGAAATCCCAGGGCATCCTGCCAACAAAGCTCCCCGGCCCTTCCTGAGGCTGGGCAACCCCTGCTTCCTCTCCTCTGGTTCTGCCAGGCTACTGTCAGATATTGTTGGACACGGCATAGACCCAGCAAGGCCTCGTCACTAGGTGGGACCTTCCCAAAGAGCTTCCCTGCTTCGCTTTCTGGGTGAGGTATGCTCCTGCCTCCTGGACTCAGGCAGCAAGCCTTCAGGGCCTGGCTGCCAGGTTCTCTTGGCCCAACATGAAACAAGGGTACCAACTCTGTCATGTCAATCAGCTGGTGCTTCAGCCTGAATCCCACAGTCCTGGGAGGGAGGAGATAATGGAGAGGCTGAGGGGGAGAATTCCTCCAGGGCCCAGGGACCTGGGCCAGGGGAACCAGCTCACAGTAGGAAATAGGAGAAGCCTCCTGGTGACAGGGAAGAGGCGGCCAGCACTCCAGGCCCTGAGGCAGAGGCCTCTCCTTTGGAAGCCTCGGAGCCGAGTCTTCCAGCTCTGCGTTTTCGGAGTGCAGTCCTGCTGCTTCTGAGGA
Source organism: Mus pahari (assembly GCF_900095145.1). Classification (NCBI taxonomy): domain Eukaryota; kingdom Metazoa; phylum Chordata; class Mammalia; order Rodentia; family Muridae; genus Mus; species Mus pahari. The sequence continues at coordinate 101,233,132 of NC_034591.1, read as the reverse complement.
TTAAGTCTGGTTCCCGCAGGAAATTTCAGACCAAGGCCAAGGCCAAGCTTTAGACCACAAGGAAAAGGTGTCTTGATTCAGCCAGATATTTAAAGCAGGGTATGAAAGCCGAGTTGCAGAACTGTGTGTGACAAGGTCGAAGCCAGAGGTCAGGCCATCCTCCTAGTCCGAGGCTCTTACCTGAACAGGATAACCTTCCCAGAAAGGAAGGTGGGGGTTCAAGTTGGGAATGGGGAGAAGGTGGTCGCTGGGCCAGATATCAAGCCTCAAATCCTTCTGCCCTGGCTGCTTCTGCCTCCGAACACTGGCCCAGAAACGACAATACCCCACCAGCACTCCGATCTCCCCCAACAGCCCCCTCCCTCCCACACAGTCTCTCACTCAGGAACTGTAGACACATAGTAATATATTTTCTGGTTCTGTCTGCTTTATACTGAGATAGCCAAGAATTTATCCAGAGGAGAGTTGGGTTAGGGGAGAAAGAGAAGATGAAAATAACATGATCCCAAGAACTCCATGGACATGCGCAAGACCACCAGGCCCCAGAGCAATGGAGGAGCAGCTAGTCCTGGGCCAGGAGGCAGCCTGCGCCCCCTTCTCCAGAGCAGATGTCTTCTTCATCGAAAGGGCTTCACCAGCTTCATGGCAGCATAGTTCTAGGAGGAAGAGACACGGACAGACACATGGTAAGCCCATCAGGGAACACGTGGTGGGAGCTGCTGTCATTGAGGCTGGGAGTAAAGCTGCAGGTCGGTGGTTGGGCTCCTGGGCCTTTACCACCTGCCTGCAACCTACTCTTGTCACCTACCAGCCCATGGCCGGCTCCACACACTACTGTAACAACACTCCTTCTCCATCAAGCAAAGCTGACCCTGTCCTTCTCCATGGCTCCTAGGCCCCTCCTCTCATACCCACAAACGGGAGACCTGGGGATGACCCATCCCCAAGCCTCTGTCCAGAAAGACAGAGAGTGGGGTGTTGATACATAGGACAACCCACAACAGGAGCCAGCCTCAGAGACAAGTCACCCTCCACAAAGCCCTTCCTGCTGCAGGCCCGACAGAAGCCGCCCCTCCCCACCACTCCCCCCACACACCATGAAGACACACAACACAACACAACACAACACAACACAGGGCTCCTAATTGGGACAGTATGTTCTCCAGCGCCGGCCTGGAAAGCCAACCGTGGAAACAAAGCCGACCCTCCTTCCCAGCCAAATCGCTTCTGCTGCCCCAAGCTGGCCCTGCTCCCAGAAGGCTCAGAGGGGCCAGAGAAGTCAGAAGGCCCCCTCTTACCCCTCCTATGGGGACAGCTGGGGTGGTCCAACCAGAGCTAGTAACTTGGGTACTCTGCACCGGCCAGTGCAGACCCTCTGCACCACATAGCTAAAAGCAGGTGAGCTGACAGGCCAAGGGACTAGAGACTGGGAGAGTTGAGATGGGATTCTAGGCTGTAGCCAGGTCTACATGCAGAAGGTGTGCGGCCTAATCCTGTGGCCCCTCCAGCCTGGAACCCTGGACTGGATCCACCTGTGCTCTCTGCTGCTCTGGGAGGCCAGTACATAAAGGAGACATCCTAGGACCATGAAAAGGACATAACTCGGCCACCGGAGCCCAGACACCAGAGGAGACTCTCTACTCAGTCCCCAAAAGTGCTCCTCAGCCGTCTTCAGGAACACCAAGGTCCCCAATCTAGAAGGGACTGGATTTTTCCAGCCACAGCCCTGAGATTTAGGACCCATGGGCCTCACAGGGCTGGGCCCACCTGGGCAGGGTCATGGAAATAGGTGCCAGGGACACGTTCCTGCACTCTAGGTCCTTAAAGAAGGGACTCAGTTTAACATGCAGCCGTTTGAAAGGTCAAACAGAACTTGACCTGAGCCCATCAGAAGTCCATGGAGCCCATGTTCCTAGGTTCAAGAACAATGCTCTGTCTCCTACAACAGCAGGTTACTCCATCCTTACGGGGACAGAGGGCAGTTTCCTGCCGAGCCAGCTCACAACTCCTGTGTCCTAGAAGTTTACTAGTGACACTGAGGCTGATGCTTCTGGGACCATACCTAGAGAAGCAGACTGTATACCTGCCCTGCTTTCTAACTCAACCACAGTCTTCAGCGGCCTTATTATTCCTTAGGTCTCTGCCTCACACCTTCTCCCTAACCCCAAGGCCCTCCCCTCCTGGGCACTGATACCTGCTTATTCAAGACACCTCATTCCCTGAGTAGAAGCTGATCACACCACTTGAGAGAAGGTGGCATAAGCCAGGCCACCTTCCAACATGGTCCAACTGCCATACGCCAATCCCAGGTCACCTTTGGTGGTAGCTTGACTCAGGACACCCTACTTGTAAGACCATTTCCCCCCACACCCCCTAGGAGACTTGACTGTGACACTGTATTTGTTGTCTTCCTTTCCTTAACATGTCCCCTGACATGGGACAAACTTCAGTCCTCACAGCCTGGACCCACTCAGGACCCCAGTTTGGCTAGTGGACTTCAGCTTCCTGCAGAGGCCAGCAAGTATCACAAAGGGAGTAAGGGGGCCACAGCCAGTGCACGATGCCCAGCCTGTAACCACGGCCATCAGCCATACCATTACAGGCTTTCCTACCACTGTGGCCATAAAGGCAACTGGAGTCTGAACAGTCAAACCAGTAAGTCCCATCTGCTGCTACTTAAGGACTGTGCAGGTTGGAGCAATGCAGGATGATCTGTGGTCTTGACCTTTCCTTCCAGGAGGCAAGATACACTGGCCAGGCAGCCCTGGGCTTGGCTCTCAGTGGAGGGAGCCTTTCTACCCATCTCTTCCTCCTGTGAGGAATCTGAGAGCACACAGTGACCTGGGGATAACTTTCCAAGCAGCTTCTCTAGTCTGAGATGGTGACCAGGATGCTCTGTGATTCTCCGTGACAACCATATCAAGCCATGGTCATGAATTGCATACAGATGGCTGCGCAGTTTACCAACAGTCTCTTCCCCTCTCTGGACCTGATGTGACTTTTAAGTGTTGATGCGAAAAGTCTGTGGGCTGGAGATCTGGCTCAGCAGTGAAGATAACTGCAAATTCTGTTCCCAATACTCAGATCAGACAACTCATGCCCATCTATAACTGGAGTGCCAAGGGAGCCAATGATGCCCTCTTCTGGCCTCTGTGGGCATCTGCACACAGGTGCCCATATTCACACAGAAACATACACTCACACACACACACATACACACACATACACACACACATACACACATACATACATACACACACATACACACACATACACACATACACACACATACACACACATACACACACATACACACACATACACACACACATACACACACATACACACACATACACATACACACACATACATACACACACACATACACACACATACACACACACACACACACACACACATTTATAAAATAACACATAAATTCTAGAGACAGCCTAATACTACTTCAACACCTTGAAGTCTAAAGAGACACTGGAGGGCCAGGCATTTTCAAGGGCCTTGGAGAGCTGTGAAAGCCAGAACATGGACAGAGTACAGAGGCTTGCCCCACAACTACCCCACAGGCAGAGCCAGGGAGCCAAGGCCCCAGCAGCCCTGGATGGTATGCCCCTTATCAGATAAAAGGGACCCCCAAGTATGATCCTACCACTGAGAGGCTCCTGGGCCAGCCCCTATTCATTCCTACTTTCTCCAAGTCCCCACCCTACCTCAGAGGACCTAGCAGGTGCTGTCCCCTGCCCCATCACCTCATACCTTCCCTTCCACCAGCATTACCCTTTGCTCAGCAATATTCCACCCTTCAACAGGCTCCTGGGCCACCCTAGGCTCAAGCCCCTTGTTGTGTGAATTTCCTCCAACTTATCTTAAGGATAAGTTAAAGTTCAGAAGCAAACAAAACTTACAAGTCTCAGGACGCTCCTAAAATTTACAAGATTCACAAGACTCTCAAAGAAGAGAGTATCCAAGCAGTGTAGTTTCCTGTGAAAGTCATGCAGAAAGCCCCAGGGCTGCAGTTTCTGAGAGTTCCCAGTCATGCTGGAGTGGGCTTTTCAGTGGTGCAGCAACTGCTACTAACCAGTGACATGGTTGCCACCAGGTTCTTGGAGCACTTGAAAAGGAAGGGACTCCCCCAAGGCAGCATCTCCTCACATCAGGCCTGCTTACCGGGAAGGCGTAGACAAAGACTCCCAGGAAGAGCAGGAGGATGAAGAGGATGATGAAGAGGATGATGGCACACCGGAAGCGTCGCCACAAGATGAACTTCATCGTCTTGTACGGGGAGGTGAACCACAGGAAAGAGGTGTCAGGGCGCCTGGAAGTGAGATCCCAGGGGTCAGCTGAGCACCTCTGCAGAACTGATTCCTCCTGACACTGCTTTTAGCTAGGGCAGTTGGTCAAAGAGCCTGACTATGGGAGAGGGGCACCCTGCCTCCAGGCCCTCAGCCCCTCCTCCCAGGGCCTCTTCCTAGATGACACTTGCCTGTACCACCTGCATTCTCAGTGCTGCTGAGCCCCTCCATCAGGACCCCTCCATCACAACCCTCTCTCCTTCTGAAACCATCCTCAGTCACACATCACATGCTTGCAAGTGGGGCTAAGCTTCCAGGGTGCCCTGTTTGGTGACTGAGGGTACACTGGCCCCCGGATAAGCCAGGCAAATTACCCCTGTGTACATGGCTGGGCTGGACTTTGGAAGGATGGACAGCAGAGAAACCAGAGACGCCCATCTTCTCTCACTCACTCCTAACAAAGAGCTGCAAACCCCTCAATCAGTCATTTTAACATCCCTGGGGCTTGGGACTTCCTCCTTTGTCCATCAGATTGCAACAGCCTGAAGTAAAGATGCATCTCCACGTTCTTTAACTCCACACCCTGAGGACAGCATCCTGATAGAGCGAGCCACCTAGGCTCACTTTCAAGAGCACCATGGTGAGTGGTGACAAACACAGCCTTGAACTGAGTCCCAAAAAGCATCTTCAGCAACTGTCCAGGAAGCTGGAGAACTTCAGATCCCCTCCCCCTTTTCTTAGCTAGAATGACTGTATTTAACATCACTGAGCCAAGTTTCATCTGTGAAATGGAAGTAACTTCCCAGCAGGGAAGATTCCAGGACACTGGACCCTAATGCAGTATAGTATGCTTGACACAAAACCCACAGAGAACTAGTCCCATGGGGCCTGCTCCTGTTTGCTTTGTGTTTTGTGTTTTGAGATAGTATCCAGCTATGTAACCCAGCTTGGTCTGGAACCCACTATCCTCCTGCCTCAGCCTTTCGACTGCCAGGATAACAGACCCGCATCTTGTGCCTGGTTAGCTGAAGAGCCTAAGCGTCCACTAGGGCTGTGCCATGGCCTGTGTCTCTTAAACCATAAAGACTGCGTAGCCTCTGTAAAGCTGTGAACTGGATGTCTCCTAGGCAGCAGTGGCCTCCTTCTGAGGACGACGAACTGACCTTGGATCCTCTAGCTTCGGATTCATGTTGGGCTCGTCCCGACCCTGGCCAGCAGGCCGCTCTTCATGTTCACTTTCTGCAACGATCTCCAAGGTCATTTCCAGCTTGCCCTGTGGACATCAATGGAGGCTGATTGTGGCCTCTGGCCAGTGACAGAGCAGAGGCAGGCCAGGTCAAACAGAAAAGGCTATAATGTTATTTTTATTTTTATTTTTAAGATGTAGGGTTGTGGTGAACCATCTAGAGAGATGGTTCAGCAGTTAAAAATGCTCACTGCCCTTGGAGAGGAACCTGGTTCAATTCCCCACTAACAGAAAGATGGTGATTCACAACCACCACACCCTCTTAGGTCATCTACTGGACCCTCTACACATATGTTACACATACATAAACTCAGGCACAAATATATACATCAAATAAAATAAACATGTATCACAGTTAGCCTCAATTGCCTACTTTGTACAAAATAGAGCTAAATGGGAAGAGACTCAATAGAAGAATTGCCTAGAAAAGATTGCCTTGAGGGCATATCTGTGCAGTATTTTCTTAATTATCTATTGACATGGGTAATGCTGTCCCTGGGCCGGTGGCCCTGGGCTGTATATGAAAGGTAACTGAGCAAGCCAGAAAGAGGCCAGTAAGCAGCACCCTATCATGGCCTCTGCTTCAGTTCCTGCCTCCAGGTTCCTGTCTGAAGTTCTACCTTGGCTCCCCTCAGTGATGGCTGTGACCTGTAAGCCAAGGAAACAAACCCTTCCCTCCTCGAGTTGGATTTGTTCGTGGTGTTTTACAATTACAACAGAAAAGCCAACTATGACAATATGTACAGTTCTGAAACATTGGGTTGTTATAATCACAGAAGCCTTCAGAGATCACAGAACTATAATGAAGAAGTCACCACTACATGGACACAGGTGTTTCCAGTATTCTTTCATTATTTTACCAGTTTAACCTTTCTACTGTTTTATTTTACTTTATTAAGATATTTTAATTGAGAGACAGAGCATGAGTGTGTGTGCATGTGCATTCAGGCAGGTGCATGGGTGACTGAGGAGGCCAGGAGAGGGCACTGGATCCCCTTGAGCTGGAGTCACAGGTAATTACGTGTGAGCCAACCGATGTAGGCACTGGGAACTGAGCTGGGGTCCGCACCATCCCTCCAGCCCCATCCCCAACATGCCTCCCGTTGGAGCTGCAAGTATGTGAGGCACAGCACTGTGCGTGCAGCCCCATGGCTTCTCGCTTGGGAGGCGTTTCACTGTGTAATTATATATTATTTAAAGTTTGGTTTCTAATGATTGTAAAGCAGCCCACGGTTGGTTGACCGTAATTTATTTAGTAACTACTTATTTGGGGTTATTTTATGTTGTTTTTAGCTCTTTGAAATGAATAAATAATAGCACAACAACGATCTCTGAACCTAAATTTTTAATTTTATCTGGTTATTTCTTGAGATGAGAGTTTAGAAGTGGGATGGCAGAGTCCAAGAGCATAGACGTTGTTAAGTCCTGTGCTGTGCAGTATCTAACTGCTTCCCTACACACTGAAACAAACACTGCGACCCCAGCACAGGGGACTGGGGTTTGTCTACTGAACCAATGTGAGCATTTCCAATTTGTTGTTGTTGTTGTTGTTGTTGTTGTTGTTGTAGTTGTTTAAGTCTAATTTAATAGATCAAAACCATTTTTTAAAAATAGTTCTTTAATTACTAGGGAAATAACTAACTCTCTTCTCTTGTGTAATGAGTCACAGCGTCTGTGCATGTCCCTTGCTGGTTTTCCCTTTGGGATGTATTTCTTATTGGTTATCGCTAGTCTCTGTACAGCAAGGATATTTTAATACAAGGGCCACTTGAGGGCCGACCAACGATGCTTTCTAAGGAGCCAGAGAGGGGTTAACGTCTTCCCTGGGGCTGCTTTGGACTTCAGGGAAGGACTGCTCATCCTGGTCCTCCAGCCACCCCTCCCCCACCTGCCAGAGCGGACTTCCTGTCCAACAAGAATGATCCCTGAGAAAGTGCTGCACAAACAGAAGAGGTATGGCCTCTGTCCATCCAGCAGGAAGCCCCAGTCACAGGGATACTCGGGACCAATCTCTATAAGGTCTATTCAATAGGTCTCCCTGTAATTGGAGCCCAGAGAGAGGCAGGCTGGAATAGAAAGAAGGAGCCCAGAGAGAGGAAGGCTGGAATAGGAAGAGGGGGAACACATTGGATAGTAGAGACAGAGAAGAGGGCCTGGGAGAGGGCTCAGTCAGTCACGGTCAAGCCTTTGGACTTCAGATAGAGCCTCAGAACCCACAGAGAAACCCAGGGATGGTGACAGATTTGAAAAGCCAGGACCTTGGAAGCAGAGACAGACAGTTCCCTGTGGCTTGCTGGCCAGACAGCTAGCCTAGTGAGTGAGCTGGCAGCCAATGAGAGAACCTGTCTCAGACAGCTAGCCTAATGAGTGAGCCGGCAGCCAATGAGAGAACCCTGTCTCAAATAAACAAAGTAGCAGGCACCCAAGGATTAGTAGCAGAGGTTGGCCTGGCCTTCCATACCTGCATGGCCTCCTGTACGTTCTTATGAGCATGCATATGTGTGCCCCTGGGTTCCATGGAAGAAACAGCCCATGCCCTCCACTGAGCTGGTGAGAACAGACTCACCGCCAGGATCTTCTTCTCGCCCTCCTCTGTCACACAAGGCCACCATCCTTTCACTGTCTTCTGCTCAAAAAGGGACACAAACCATTCTGGGTGGAAGGTGTCATCCAGCTGGTCCAAGGAGCACTTCTCAGCCGTCTTGGCTGGCTTGGGCATTCGGTTGAGATCCAACTGCAGGGAGCCTGTGACAGAGTGATGCTCTTAAAGAATGCAGCAGTCACTGTTCACTTAGGGCCACTCTAGGTGGGCAGATTTAAGAGCTCATTGTCACCTCTTCAGCTTATGCTTATGGGTCAGCCAAGGGTCAGCTCCAGCAGCCTCCCAGCTCCTGTCTACTGCCTCTTGCTCCCTCTATATAGCTTCTACCATTCATACATTCATAAGTGTGTAATCGACCCATTCTGTTTCCTCACCCTGAGCACAGATGCCCACTTCTGCAGTACAAACTTTTATACATCTATCCATTCATTGGCATAATAATTTTTATCATGGTAAAATAAATACACACACCTATACTATATGACTCTGAATCAATATATATATGTTATATATGTATTATATATATATGATATATATTATATATATACTTACATATGCATATGTATATATGTGTGTGTCTACACATACATATACATGTGTTTATATATGTATATATGTGTGTATATGTGTGTATATATGTATATATGTATGTGTATATGTGTGTATATGTGTATATATGTATATATATGTGTGTGTGTGTGTGTGTGTGTGTGTGTGTGTGTGTGTGTGTGTGTGCTGGTTAAGTTTGTTTATTCCTCTTGACACAAGCTAGTGTCATCGGGGAAGAGTGAAACTTGACTGGGAAAATAACTCCATTAAATTGTTCTGTGGACCATTTTCTTGATTAACAAGTGATGTAAGAGGGCTCAGCCCACTGTGGGCAGTGCTAGTACCCACCCCTAGGCAGGTGCTCCCGAGTTCTATAAGGAAGCTGAACACACCATAAGGAGTGAGCCGGTAAGCAGCGCTCCATTCTACCCACTGGGCCATCTGCCAACCCCCACGTAATACTAAGTGTTCCCTCGGCGGCATTAGATATAGTCACAGTGTTGCTTAGCTGTCACCACTACTTCCAGAAAGTTCTCATCCCTGAAGGGAAACTGAACACCAAGCTATAACTCCCTTGTCCCCTCAGACCTGGACACCAGCATTGTCTAGTCTGTGTGGCCATGCCTCTTGTAGTTACAGATGTCTGTCCTTAGGCGTCAGGATTATTTCATTGAAAAACTGTTTTCAGAGTCTGCCCATATCCTGGCATGTCGATTCGTTTTTTGCAGTTGAATCATATGCCACAGGGAGACAATCCATTTTATGTATCCACTCATCTGTTGGTGGACTAAATCATCTTCCCCCCGTGACGACTGCAGACATCTGGGGGGAGGGGGCGGGTGAACACAGGCACACACGGCAAGTTCTCTGTCTCCCTTTTGAGATGTGCAATGTATGATCAGAAAACGCAGGCTGGGGTGAAGAAGGGAACCCTCGGTAGTGCAAAGGCAGTTTCCGTTAATGGTTTAAGTTTTGTTAAAGCAAAAACAAAAAAACAGAAACCCTGTTTATCGTTTTGAATGTTTTCTCAGTAAAAAAAAAAAAAAAAAAAAAAAAAAAAAAAAAAATGAAACTTTCTTTTAAAATAAATTTTTTTTTTTTTTTTTTTTTAAGGGTAAGTTGATGCAAAAAATCTTATTTTAAAAAATTCATGCAAAATTTAAAGGCAGGAAAGGTCTGGAGAAATGGCTCAGCGGTTACAAACATGTATTACACTTGAGTGGGATCCTCCCAACACCCACGCTGGGCCACTCACAACCACATGTAACTCTAGCTCTAGCAGAAGCTCGGAGCCCCTGAGCTCCACGGGCACCTGCGCTTGCGTTTGGAAACCTACAGAGGTACATATTAAAAAGTAAATGGTTTTTTTTAAAAAATTAAGAAACTTAAAATGGTACAAATTATATGAAATGTACCCTGTATCCTTAATGTATAAAAATCTCTGAAAAGCAATAATTTAAAAGTGAACACATCCCAAAACCATGAAAAAGAATCACCAGTGGGTGTTGGGATGGCCCATATGATGAATCACTACTGTAACTCCAGTTCAGGGGATCTGACGCCCTCTTCTGGCCTCTGTGGGCATTGGTCAAGGACATGGTGCACATACACGCAGACAAATAGTCATATGTTTAAAATAAAAACAAATCTTCAATTAAAAGAAATTTGCCACTCTGAGCACGTTTAAATCTAGAGTTAAGAGTTGTACAACCACAGACCTCCCCCTAATTCTAGAACATTTCCCATAACTAGAGAGAAACCTATCTTCCTGTCTATTAGACTCCTTCCCCATGTGTCCCATTAGTCTACTCTTCCCTAGTGTGTGTGTGTGTGTGTGTGTGTGTGTGTGTGCGCGCGCACGCGCGCGCGCGCGTATGTCCCTGTAGAGGCCAGACATCAACCTTGGAATTGTTCCTCAGGTGCTGATCATCGTTTTCTCTTTGAGACAACGTCTCTCACTGACCTGGAGCTACCCACATAGGCTAGGCTGACTAATGAGCAGGCGGATTTCTGAGTTCAAGGCCAGCCTGGTCTACAAAGTGAGTTCCAGGACAGCCAGGGTTACACAGAGAAACCCTGTCTCGAAAAACCAAAAAAAAAAAAAAAAAAAAAAAAAAAAGATTCCCGTCTCTATCTCCCCACCTCTGCCACCACAAGTAAATGCCACCACATCTGGCCATTGCTTTGGATGTTGGTTTGGTTTGGTTTGGTTTGGTTTTAAACCTAAGTTTTGGGCTGGAAGCCAGGTCCTCAGGTTTGCACACCAAGCTCTTTCCTGACAGAGCCACCTCCCCAGCCTTCGTCCCCTCTTTGGATCCGTCAGGTGTGAGCATCCCACAAATGTGGACTCGTCTTTCCTCTCCTGGCTTCTGTCACTTAGCATGTTCCCAAGGTCCACCAGATGGAGTCATGGGAAGCGCCTCCTTCCTTTGTGTGTACGAACAGTATCCCATGTACGGACAGACCATGTTTCAGCACTAACTTTCCTACCTCTTACTAAGGGTAAGACGGTCACTAACCTGTTTCTCCCTCAGCACTCCCTGCTGCCCACATACAATGTCCTCCTTGTCTTGACTCCTACCCATCAGCCCAGCTTCCCATGCCCCTGTGTGGCTTCTCAGGCTGAGCTCTGTTCATTAGGACAGTTCCTGGGGCACAAGAATAAGACGTGACCTGATCCCCACAATTTTTAGACCCTGTAATGCTAGACTGTTATGATCTGGGACCTTTGGGACCTCCCTGTTAGAAATGAGGCCAGGCAGCTGTGAAGGCCAGCACAACCCTGCCCTGGCTTCTGCCCTTGTCCCCATTCTTCTTGAGTCCCACTATTTGACATGGCTCAAGGATCACCTCTGCTGAAGACCTGCTCCAGGACCACCCTGATCTCTAACATTGTTGTGTCACATGCTTCACTTATGCTGAGGACCCAGTGACCCCGAGCTTCTCCTTGGAAGCTCAGAATGATAGACATGAGGCTTACCCAGAAAGTCATCAAAGGAGAATTTGTCATTGTCCCAAATCTGGAAGACCACACGGGCTGGGATCTTGCTCTCTGTCTTGTCGAGTCTCCAGAAGGCATCCTGACCCAGAGGAGGATCACGGAAACAAGGTTAGAAAGGTTTGTCCGAGGCTGCAAACAGGGAAGTCCCTCTAGCCTCTAAGGCTACAAGGCAGAGGCTGTGGAGCAGTGTATCGTTAAGGGTCATACCCAGGCCAGGTCCTATCAGGAAGACTAGAAAGCTGTTCAGGGGTGTGATGGCTGGTTTTAATGGTGCCACAACTTAGAGTCACCTGAAATGAAAGCCTCCTTTGAGGAACTACTGTCTAGAGGAGGCTGGTCTGTGGGTATGCCTGTTGAGGATTATCTTAATTGTTCGTCGATATAGGAAGGACCCAGCCCAATGTGGGTGGCACCATTCCCTAGGCTAGGCCCTGAACTGTCTGTCTTCCAACAACCTAAGAAGGAGAGGCAAACTTTCAGCTGAGAAACCAAAGTACGCAGAGTGTCCTAAGGGTACAGAATACAGAGTGACAAGCGGGGATTCAAACCCAGACAGTCAGGTCCCAGGGTCCTGCTCTTAGCTCTAAAATGGGCTTTGCACATGGGGTCTCTGGGACATGTGGGCTGGCAGAGATCATCAAGGTGCAACCCCGGCTGTCACTGGAGGGAAGCAAGGCATGCTGCTATAAAAAGCTGGCACCAAGGCTGGTCCCCAGATCTTCCTTCCTACTTCTCTAGCCCATCTCCACCTCCAGAGCCTGCAAAGAAGTTTCTCTCTCCTGCTAGAGAGAAGGGCAGTGCTCTTCATGGTGTGTATCCCATAGCCCACAGGTCAGACCCTTCTGGAACCAGGCTATCTTGGAGGTGTGGGGGTGAGTTGGCCCATGGATCTAACTACTCATAACTTGAAGAAAAAAAATCACTGGACTTCTCTGTTCACTGTGGCTCTATCTGAGCAGGTAGCGTGTATAGGAAATACCTTATGGGGCCAACCTGAGCCCTGGACCCATATCTCCTGGTACAAGCTGTGGGGTGAGAGCTGGGTACTCCCAAGTAATCCCAGAATTGTATGGCCCCTATGTCATAGAGATGGTTGATCTTCATTGTTAACTTGACACAATTTAGAATAACCTAGGAAACACACCTAGAAGAGTGTCTGTGAGGGTGTTGCCAGCAGGGCTTAACAGAGGGAAAACCCACCCTCATTGCAGGAGACATTATCCCACGGGCTGGGTTCTCAGAATGAATATACAGGGAGAAAGCAGAAGACCAGCTAAGTACTGGCATTTGCCCACTCCCCGCTTCCTGTTCTGTGGGGATATCAGCAGTCACCTCACATTCCCCACCTGACTGTGGAGTTCCAGCCACGTACCTTCCCATCATGGTAGACTGTCTCTCTTTAAACCAGGAGCCAAAAGAAACCTTTCATCCCTGCCGTTTCTATCTGGTACTGAATCACAGCAGCGACACTATACAACACTCATTAAACCTGTCACGGACACCCTGGCCACCACCGTTACAAACACCTCACCAAGCTTCCTAAGGAGAGACCACGGCCACTGTCCTCAAAGAATGGCCATCATGCATAGCCCCACAGCCTAGGCTTCAGCTGCCTGCATGGAAGGAAAAGGAAAGCCGACCAAGGCTGGCCCCAGCCACCCCTCTCTGTTGCTCTCTCCATGCCTGGCCCAGCCTCCTGCAGGTGCCTGCTTCCTCTAACCAGCTTTTACAGCCAGCTCCAGGCTGCCTGCAGAGCCGCCAGCAGCCTCCATTCCTCGGCAGGCTGGTTTACGGGCTCAGTAATGAGCCCGAGGTTCAAACGGCCCCTGGTGGGAGCAGCTGGTCAGGGGCTCAGCCTGGGGAATGAGCCCCCCAGGTCCCAGGCGCTCATTACGCTCCTGGCCTGGGCCCTTTTACTAGCTGTTTATTTGCAGGGTGGGGGCCGGCCTGCATGGCAGACCCCGGTGGGTGTGCTGGGCTCCAGGTGGGGAAGAAGGCTGAACAACCAGTGGTGGTTCAAAAAGCGGGGGATGAAAGGAGACCTTGTACTTTACGACAGTCTCGTCTGGTTAATGGGGTCCCTGGAGGGCCTCCCTGCCTGCCAGGAGCCCCAAACCTCATGGTAGAGAGCTGCCTCTGCAGCAGAGCCTGGGAGCCCACAGCCCTTGCAGCCCCTGCCCTCAACTACCCCATCCTGCCCTTCAGACCAGCTAATCAGTGCCCCACTGTGGTCAAGCTCCACCTCCCTCTCGGGACCCACCCCTAGAAGTGCCTACTAGCCCTGGTGTCCTTAGGGCTGTTTCTGCTCAATCCAGCCCTCCTGCCTCCTGTCTCCAGCCATCCTTTGCATGGGGTTTCTTCCCTTCCTCCCCACTGTGTGTCTCCTCACTCCTCTGCACCCTACACACCCTCTGTAGGTTCTCTCTTCTTCCGCCAGGCCAGCCACTCTCTTTCTCTGTAACCTCAACAAGTCATTCTATTTGGACCCCACCCTGACCCCAACACAAGCCGCCCAGCTTCCCTTTCTTACCATGGGTGCCAGAGCAGTGCTGCCCCCGTGGCTAACCAGGACCTGCAACTGGGCCCTCAGAACGGCCAGGTGAAAATTCTCAGCTACCAACTTGCATTCTCCCCTCCCACCCCTCCTCCACTCCCTCTGTATGTGCCACATGTGTGTTCCTGGGCGTGTGTGCATGGGTGTGTGTGCATGGGCGTGTGTGCACGTGTGCTCATCTCTCATCATCATTACAGCTCCTCCCTATTCTCCCATCCACCTCAAATCACTTGTCACAGTGCCAAATTCTCTTCTTCCTTCACCCAAGGAAACAGGAAGTCCCTGCACCAGACATGCCTGGCCACATCCCCCACTGTGGTAAAAATGCCGTAGCCCCTCCCATTCAAGCAACCAATGTGCATCTCTGCCTCAATTTCCCTACCCAGGCTTACCCTCTTTATAGGGCTCCCTGCACCCTGGGGGTGATGCTTTGCCCCAGCCTCCCCCCACCCCCACACCCACCCACCCACCCACCCCTGTCCTTGGCTAAAGGAGAGGTACTTCTGCATGTGATGAGGGCTCTCAGGCACAGTATCTGCTTATTAGGGAAATAGGCTTACAGTAGATAAACCTGAAGGAAGGGCAAGAGCAAAACTTACAGAGAGCCTGGGCACTGCTGGACTACACTCAACATCGCCAGTAAATTTGGCTTTCTTTTCTGGTGAACCCTACTGCCATCTCTGGGTGGAAGAATCTACCCTTTAACCCTAAATTTTTATTTTTCCCTTTGATGGTTCCTGAGTGTTTGGCAGGACACTCTGGTCTCTCTGAGGATGAGTCTGTGTGTCGGACTGGGGAGGCTCCAACCGAGATGAGATGAAGAGAATTCGGAGGGCAAGGAAACCAAGAGCACTCTGACTCCCTTCAAGGTGAAGCCACACGACGGCCTACAGAAAGGCGTCACCGAGACTGTGACGCTGGACACGTGAGCTACCTCTGGGTAGAAATCAGGCCAATGGGACCTAAGCACAGGCAGGCATGTACTCTGGGAGCAGGGGACACCTCTGGGCAGCCGTTAGTGTCAGGAACGAGGGAGGACATTGAAAGCACCGTTGGGCCGTCCCGGAACCAGCCTAGCTGGAGACCCCCACTGCCCCGTAGCCGTGCATTGCGCTCTACTGACCTCAGAGGGTAACCTGAGGAGTGGGAGACGCTGCTACTCTTGGACTTAGACCCTTTCGAGACCGCAGAGGCCGACACTCAGCTGAGACCTAAACTTGGAGCTGCTAAGAGTCCAAGGCCCACCTCCTCACCCAGACCCAGGCCAGGCCTGCCCTCAGGAGTACACAGCTGGTTCCACCCTCTGCCTCTGTGATGACCATGCTGGGTCCTCCAGACCCTTCTGCCTCGGACTCCAGACCCTTCCACGCTGCTAGGTGTGTGTGTGTATGGTAATATAGGCAGTGGAAGCAGGTCTTGAACTTGGCTATGTGATAGGTGTGTGCTGTGTAGCTATGGATCATCCTGGAAGGTAGAGGCACTGGCCACAGAAATCCTAGCAGAAAAGGCAAGAGAAGTAGGGTACAGAGATGGTGGTGATGTCCGTGTGGGTGACAGAGTCAGAGGTCACAGCTGCAGGAATAGAGAGAGAATGTCACGGTGTCAGCTGCCATGCTAAAGGTGGGGATCACATTAGGAATGTGAAGCCCTCAGAGCCTAGTGCCCCGGGGCCAAGGGCCACTCACCTTCTTGGCAACAGCACAGACTTGCTCGGCGGGCAGATAGTCGAAGGGAAACACGAACCTCCAGTTGAAGTTACCCTCCCCACCCAGGGAGCGGTAGTGTACATCCGTCTTCTGCTTGTGCTCTTCGAATCCCACCATCCAGCTGGCCACACACGGAAGAGGACAGTCCTCGTTGGTTCAAAGGCCCCAGACTACAGGACATTTCCCACATGTACCAGCAGATGGGCAACCTCTACTTAGACCAGTGAAGAGTTGGGGAAGTGAAGGAACATAGTAAGGGAATTCCCAGGAAATCTCCACAGCACCCACTACATCCCACAGAGTGGGGCAACGCCTCAGTGGTCCCCAGGAGCATCCTCAGCCCTTGCCATTGTAGCTCAAAGAAATGTGAGGGAAATGATTCCCCAAGGGTGCAGACTCTGTTGGGAGGCCCTCCTTGGAAGGTGCCTTCTCCACCTCCACGTCACAGCTCTGCCTTGAGAGAGCATCCTGTCCCCCAACCTCTGGGAGCTGGGGAGGGGTCATGAGCTGGTCCAGGTGGAAAACAAAGGATGCCTACCCTTTCACATAGATGTCACTCATCTTCTCCCCCGTGAGGCTGAGGTCATCCAAGATCACATCTTTTGTGTTCCAAATAATACAACGCAGAAAAAACCTGGCAAAGGGAAATCACTTGTATCTGCACAGACATCCCAGGAAAGGATATGATGTCCCCAGCTGATAGGGCCAACTCATCCAAGGAGCTCTTCTGCCTGCTTGGTTGGACAGTTATCCAGACCCAGACAAGCTGTGTTCCAAGATCCCAGTGGCCCCAAATCTGTCCGACAGGCTCGCTTCTTCCCTCTCTCCCACAGCCGCTCTAGCCCTCTTGCCACGAGCCCAGCTAGAGCCCGTGGCCAAGTCTGTTTGTTACCTTCTAGCTTTGCGTGGGATGATGTTGAAGGGAGGTCCAGGCCGGCCCAGCACCTTTGGAAATATGTCAATCCACATCTGTAGCTTCCCCTGTAAAGACACAAGCAGTTAATTCACATTCTACACACACACGCACACACACACACACACACACACACACTCACACACATGCACATGCACACACACGCACATGCACACACGCATGCACACACACGCACACACACGCACGCACACACGCACGCACGCACACACGCATGCACGCACACACACACACACGCACATGCACACACACGCACGCACACACGCACGCATGCACGCACACACACACACGCACACACACACACAGGCACACACACACA
>NC_034591.1:101194579-101215867 GCF_900095145.1 Mus pahari | reverse complement strand
CACGCACGCACACACACACACACACACACACACACACACACTTCATTGCATCCATAGTTTCTAGACACCTGCCTAGAGTGCACACCTGGGGCCCAGGCCAAAGGAAATGAAACTCAGGCCTGCCTGCTTGTCTACTAGAAAGAGGCTCGGCACTTAGCAATAAGAGGGAGCCTAGACAGGCCGATGCAGGACCCACTATGGAGGAAAGGTCACTGCCCACCAGACACAGGCTGCTCAGAGACAGTGATGTGTCGGCTGAGGTTCAGCATGCAGAGAATAGTCTGTGAAATGCCACAGAGGGCCAGGGAGCCAGGGTTTAATTATAAGTACTTGGGTCTCTGTGACAGAAGTCACTTTCCCTGCCCCCTGGCCTCTGCAAACCTAGGATATTAGGATATTAGTCTCTCTCTCTCTCTCTCTCTCTCTCTCTCTCTCTCTCTCTCTCTCTCTCTCTCATTCTCTCTCTCTCACTCTCTCTCTCAAAATGCGAGAACAACCTCCATTTAATAATATCCATACGATCATGAGGCTGGAAGACAAGCGGGTTTAACCTGAGCTGCTCTGTGGGGCTGGGAGCCAAGCTAAGAAAGTGCCTGTTTCTCTCAAAGGCACCCTCAGAGCTTCCCCTGGCTTTTCTTCCCTCTCCCCATCCTACACGGAGCCTGCTTCCTCAACCAGCCTGGCTTGGCTGCCAGTCTTAAGCTTGCTGTCTGTGTTCACCCATCTTCCGAAAGGGAAGCTCGCAGCCCTCCTCACTACTCTCTCTGTGGACCTCTACCATTCTGCAGTTCCTGGATCTAGTCTGACCCCTCAACTGGAGCTCAGTATAGAATGGCCTTCTGGGACTAAACCAGTAATGATGGCAGAAACAGAGAACATCCTTAGGTCAGGTTGAAACGGAAAGGTTTCAGATGCCCAGGCAAGTCATGTGCCTAAAGCAAGAACTGTCATTGTCTCCCTGGCAGTAAGGGTTAGGCCCCAAGAGCCCATGTAGACCACTCTATAAAGACAGGAGCCATGGGGGTGAGGGTGACCATGGAGGAGGTGACTGCTCTACCTATCCTTAGGACTCGGGTCTGACGACTCTACAGCCCAGGGGGCAAGGGCTTACCTGCTCAATATCTGGCTGCAGAGGACTATAAAGAGGCCGTGACTCCACATGCTCAGGGACCAAGCCTTGTTGCTGAAGGATATGCAGGGCTAAGCGTTCCTCCACTGGGCCCAGGTGTGGGTTTGGGAGTCTGCCAGCCTCTGCCCCAGGGGGAAAAAGTGGATGAGAATGTGAGAGACAAGACACACCAGAGCTGCCTTCCTCTGAAGACTACCTAGAACTCTTGAGAGCAACAGGGAGTCCCTCATCCCCACAGACCATCCCCACAACGATGCACTGTGCTTAAGCCGCAATTGCCACGAGGGAAACATCACTGCCCACAGACTCCAGGCTCCGAATACAGATTCCCCGTTGCCATCCTTTCTACCAAACCTCTCCTGGAAAATTCTCCCCTTCCATCCACACTAACCGTGCTTGTCTGGCAAAGCCCACTCATCCATCTATTCTTAACTGCTCCCATCTCTGAGCCCCAGCAACCAGAATCCACAAATGTGTCATCTTAGTGCTGCCAGAACAATGATCTGGTTCACATCAGTTGTTCTCCAAATGGCAGTAGCTACACTCAGAAATCACAGCGCACACATCTACAGAGGACCCGCGGGCCATGCACTGCTCACATAAGTGTGAGCGTGTCCGATCCTTGAAGGACCCTAGCAGCTGAGTATCACCACCATCACAGTCATGGACCTTGCAGAAGCCCTACACCTGGGTATCGGGCAGAAAAGGTAAATACACACGGCTTTTGCTTCCTGCTTCCTGCGGAACTGCTCCTCCACTACCAGAGGTGACTTGGAGACAGGTAGCATGGACGGGAAGAAGCCCACTCTCATGGGCTATTACTGGGTCACTGTTCTTTTGAGCCGAGCACACCGTCACACGGTGTGTGCTACAGAGCCAGGAGTGTGGCCTGCACTCAGCTGGCTGGTAGCTTCGGGCAGGTCATTAAGTACCCCTGGCCCCAATAGCTTCATATATAAGATGAGGCAGATGCTGGACCTCAGGATTTAATGACCTAGAGCCCCTGTGCTAAAGTTGCTAGCAGAGCAGCGGGTGCCCCGGAGGAAATGAGACTCCCCCCTCAACCAGATGCACATTCTTAATGGCTGAGCCTGGCTCAAGCTCTGGGAGAGTCAGGAACACAGACCAAGGAGGAGGGGACGGGGTCCAGGCATCAAAGCCGTCATTTCCTTTTATAACCTCAGCACCAGCGCTGACATCAAACATCTCTGCAACAAGCAGGAGGCGCAGGGCCAGCTGGGCCTGTAAACACCTCAGGGAGTTGGAACTGCTCTGGGTGGGCGACTTGGGAGTGTGGGCATCTCAGACACATGGAGAGCATGTGGCGGGGCATCTCAGCTACTCTACTACCCTGGGCAGAGCCAAGTGGTAAGGGTGTGGCAAGGCTGTTAGCTTCCCCCTGGATGCTTACGTGTGGGGGTGGGATAGGGGGGCGTTGGGAATGTTCTCCAAGGTCAAGCAAGGAGGTTAGCACAACTCAGTAAGGAGAGCTCCTCAGAGGTGGATATACCACAAGCTCCCACCAGTCTCATCACCAAAGCCAAGAGAAGACAGGCCCCTGACCTCAACCTGCCTCATAGGTGCCTGAAATCTCGCTTGCTTCCTTGTGCTGTGATAAAACACTCTGGCCAAAAGCAACACAGAGGAGAAAAAGGCTGATTTGGCTTACACTTCCAGGTTATCATCTATCATGGAGGAGTAGTCAGCACGGGAGCGGAACAGAAGCCACGGAGGTTTCTGCTTACTGGCTCACTCGCCGCTCAGGCTAGCTTGCTTGCTTTCACAGACCAGGTCCACCTTTCTAGGCATGGTGCCACCCACAGTGGGCTGAGCCCCCCTGCATCAATCAAGACAATCTCTCATCGACATGGCCATGGACCAACCTAATCTAGATGATTCTTCAGTAGAGGCTCCGCTCAGATTACTCTGGGCCATGACAAGTTGACAATCAAGGTTAACCAGGACATCCTTGGATGACCTCACCCTGACCTCTGACCCACAAACTCCTTTACTCCACTGATGGGGAGGGGGGTGGTCTCCACCTGGATCTTTGTGATGAGACGAAGAGTCGTCCACAGACTGGGGCCAAAGGGCAGCTCACCTATCTCCTCAATGGTGTATTCCTTATCCTGAAATGTCACTCGGTCTGTCCGGTACACAGGGGCCTTGATCCTGTGCTGCTGGCAGAAGACATGGAGGAGCTGGGAGGGGCGGAGCTGATCTCTCCACTGATTTGGTCCAGAGCTGAGGATCAAAGACAAGACTAAGATGAGACACTCCCGGGTCACAGAGTGAGGGGCATTCAGGAGCCTTTGCACCCCACACTCACGTAGCATTGCCCATGCTCCAGTGTCATAGCTGCTGCCCTTTCTGATAGCTCAGCATCCCCATTTCACTGATGAGGAAACATGGTCCCAAAGAGCAAAGGACTGAAGCATGCATGAAGCTGGAACTCAAACTCCACGCACAACTGCCCCAGGCAGCCACAGGACTCCCTCAGACCTATCTGAAACTTGGTTTTTGTGCTATCTCCTCCTCTCCTTCTTTCTGTCCTCCCCCATCTCTCCTTCCAGGTCCCAGTGCCCTGCAGACCTCCGTGTGTGTCACAAGAGACTGAAGCCAGACATGGTGGTGCACGCCTTTAATCTCACACTCAGGAGGCAGAGGCAGGTGGATCTCTAAGTCCAAAGCCAGCCTGGTCTACAGAGTGAGTTCTGGGACAGCCAGGGCTACATCATAATCCTGTCTTTAAAAAGGGGGGAGCAAGGCTGAGTTGTGATAACATGATAGCCAGATACCAGATTCAAAGTCTAATCGTCCCAGTTACAAGCTCCTGTTTCCTTATTCACGGAATGGAAACAACTGGACTCTGCACTGGATGCTAGGGGAGAGCACGTGGGCTGGCCCCTGGTGCTGAGAATCAGGGTGGCTGGCTGACCACTGGGAAGCAGCCAGCTCTGGCCACTTATACACAGTAGGCCTGTGGGAGCCCACACCCAGCCTTGGACACTTACACACAGTAGGTCTGTGGGAGCCCACAGCGAGCCCCAAACTTGGACAGCAGCCTGTTCTCCAGGTCAATGACCGTCTCCCCTATCTTCTCATCCTTGGAGAGCAGGTCGTAGTCGTAGAGTGTGATCTTCAGGTCCTTCTCCAGAGGGAGAGTGCAGGTGAGTTCAAACATCCTGCAGGAGGGCCGGTGGCATCAAGGATACTGCAAACCCGATGGCATCCACCCAGTGGGGAATCAAGGGGCAGGAGGGCAAGGGCAGGAGATTGAAAGCTGTCCTAGGGAGGTGACCCTCCTGAGCTCTCCTGTTGCTCCTAAAACAACCCACCCACAGCGCAGCTGGACCGGGCATGCCTCTATGTACACCCCCTCCCCATGTCTGCTGTCTCTATGTCTCTCTCCCTCTGCTGTGTGTGTGTGTGTGTGTGTGTGTGTGTGTGCGTGTGTGTGTGTGTGTGTATGTAAATGTGTGCCAGCATTTTGAAATATGAGCTGACTGCCTGGTTCATATACTCCATAATGAATAGACAATGAGATGGAATACAACATTGATATCTGTTTCTACATGGCACAGAGAGAGAGAGAGAGAGAGAGAGAGAGAGAGAGAGAGAGAGAGAGATGAGACTCTGCTACTGAGGGCATGACCGGGACCTACTTTCAGGAACTCCTAGGACAGTTTCCAAGATGGGATAGAAGGAAGGTTTATGAAAGGGGCTCTTGGGAAAGAGCTCCTGTGAAGTGTACACACACACACACACACACACACACACACACACACACACCCTCCCCATAACTACAAGCCCTGTAGCAGCTGTCAGAGCTCATCAGACCTCTTCTGTCTACCGTCCCTCATCTCCTAACCATGGTGGAAAACTGTTTCTGGCTGGGACTCTCTCCAAAGTCTAAAAGCAAAGTGACCTCAACTTAGCAAACAGATGCCAGTGTAGGGATACAGTGTGTTACTTGCTACATGGGGAGACCAGGACTCCAAAGGTGCTAGAGACACAACAGCCAAAGGCCTCCCTCACCCCAACACACTCCTGACCAAACAGAACCCATGAGCCACCCACACACCCTAGCACTCTTAGCCCTCTTCCATGGCTCTTAGTCATGTGCCCTGGCTGTCTTGACCTACCTCCATCCCCTAGCTGCGTACCACAGAAGCATACAGGGCACTAAGAGACTAACTGCTGGTCACTTGGCATCTGGGATAGATGGGGACACTGGTGGAAAATGGGTAAGTCCTCATATACTCTCCCAATGACAGTGTCCTCCTCTGGACAAAGGTACCACTCAGGTAAGACTGTAAGGGGAAGGTGGGGTGAAGCATTGATGGGAAGTCTATGCTATAGGAAGTGCATCTTCTGAATGCTCATGTAGGTCTCTAGTCTCTGAGGTAACTGTTTCTGTGCTTAGCAAGATGCTCCTGATAGGGTTCAAGCCTGCGCTCACAGACATAAAAGATCCAAGATAAAAGTCCTGCCCAAGGAAATAGAGACTTTCCAAGTGGTGGCAGCCACATGTGTGAGTTAGCCATAGCAGACCCTCTACTTGAAACCCAAGGCACCTTCCACTTACTTTCCAAACACAGGCTCCAGGGTGCACGGGACGTAGTTATCCTGGTCACTCACTGATTTCTTCCCTATGGAGATCTTGATGTAAGGGTCGCACTGGAAGATATAGAAATGTACAAGTAAAAACACTGGACCAAGGTGTCTTTGGGGGCTTCTAGCTGCCAATGGCCATCAGGGAGCTGTGATGCAGACTGTCCTGTCAGGCCAGGGCCTGTCCTCCAAACCACACCACATCATAACATACCTTATCACACATACCTCACAACATCCCTCACCCTGTCACACATTATGGCTGGACATGTCTTCCAGCCTCAGCCCTAGCAGTGGGAAGGGACATCTGAGTGTCCTCTACTCCTGACCCCTCTGGTACATGGGGAGAGGTGGGTGTGGTTAGACTCCTGACCCACTGACACACAAGGAAGGCTACCCTACCCTCATACACACAAGACCATATATTCTTTGGACAGGTTGGGGTGCTCCCTATTTCCAAGTGTCCTATTACCAAAGATGAAAGAAGACAGACTGGACCACATTTTGTCCACCTAGAATAGCCTAAGCCTGTCTTCTGGATGCTACCTCTAAGCAACAGCAGACTTCCCATCATCCTGCAGGAGTATGACATAAAAGAGGAACAAGAGCTAGCACAGTGACATAAGACTGCAAGTACACGAGCCAGGGTGACAGCCATATCTTGGAGGCCATCTGGGCTGCTCAGGCTAAGCAGCAATCTGCATTGGACTTAGGAGCACGTAACTTCTCATCACTGAAAGGTAGGACCATGGTGGGATATGGGATACCAAGCTTCTACCTCAAACCTTGGGGACACACATGGGGCCTAAATCTATCTAAGGGGACAAGGAAGGGCTCAGGTTTGTACCTCTGAACTCCAATGGCCCACTCCTGCCTTTCTGTTCTCCCTCCTTTTCCAACTCTCTCTGTACACCCACTCTTCTCATTTAGGCCTCCCTCTTCCATTTCTGGCCATAACTAAGCTCTTTCTCTTGCTTTAGACATGAAATTTAAGGGAAGATCTAAAACTCAGAAATCCAGATAGATGATGTTTTATTATGGTATTTTGTGAGCATGAGAGATGGCTCAGAGGTCAAGAATTGGCTGCTCTTCCAGAGGACCCAGGTTCTATTTCCAACACCCACATGTCAGCTCACAATTGTCTCTAACTCCAGTTCCAGGAGATCTAATGACACATTCTTCTGGCCTCTGTGGACACCAGGCACGTACATGGTATATACACACAAAATACCCATACACATAAAATAATAATAAAAATATATTTTACAAAACCAGTACCAACAGACCATCAACATTAGCAGAACAAACCTTCCTGGTTACCTTCTGTCTCCAGCCCCACGGCCCACAGAAGTCACCATTCCTGTGCCTTCCCTCCTGGTACTTCTTCCCACCAAGCTCTTAAACCTTTCCAGGCTCAGTCCGAACCTCTGTCCCACTTTACCACATGCAATAGCCCAGTTCTACCCATTAGCTGAGCAGTCAGCCTTCAGACCTCCATCTCAAAGCCCAACTTTTCCCCAGCCTACCAATGGTCATGTGCCCATAAGGGTTCTTCTCCTCCCTTCCTTCAAGGTTTCCCCATTTTTTCCAGAAGCCCAAACTAACTTTAGCCTTCCCGGACCTCACAAACATCCCCAGCTCCCACTTAGTTCTGCAGCATCTTTTGGTTCCCTGGTTTACTGTGGCCTTCTTCGGACAGAAACTCTGTCTGCTTTCTGCAAGACATGCTTGCTACTGTTCTCAGGGGACCAAAGGCTCCAAGAATGTTTACCTTGCCATTGGGGTCCTTGGGCTGTAAGCCAAATGCTCGGACAATGTAAATACGGACCAAGCATTCCTGGGGACCCTGAGCAGCCAGCTGATGGAATTGTCTCGGGGGCATGGGGATGGCTGGATCTTCTGGGAGGGGATAAATTTTGAAAAGACCCTGAAAGAAATGGGAACTCGATTTTTATTTTTGTCACCATGGTCAATAACACAGTAACCAACAAGACCATCACTCTCATTTCTGAACACCATCACCATGGAAACCATGTAGCCCCAAATCATCCCACACCACCATCCAATTCTGCATCAATCACAAGGTCATTCCCAAGGACAGCAACAGCAGCACCATGGTCACTATTGCCACCACCCCTTTTCTGTTCAGCTATTGCTGAAACCTCACAATCATAGGCCAAGCCAGAGGCAGACCTTAAATTCTCCGATGACAGAGGGATCGTCTGTCTCCTCCTGAGTCCTGCCCCGGTAGAGCTTGAAGGTGTTACAAAAGTCAGACAGGCCTCCAAAAGCCTCCACATTCTCCAGCTGTGTGTCATAGACCTGTCATGGGGATGAGAAAGAACTCAAGGGTGAGAAAGTAGGGGGACAGAAGGGAAGAAGCAGGAACGAGAGGGAAACAAGGCAGTGTAAAGGAAGGGGGAGGGACAGAGGAGGAAAAAAAAAACGGTGCATTTGACTGACAGGCTCAAAAATAACAGAGGAACAAAAGCAAACAGAAGGTCAGGGTTGGAGGGCAGAGGAGGGAAGGAAAGAGAGAAAGAAATGGGAAGAAAACGCCAGAGAAGGGAGAGGGGGAAGACATCTATTAGTCTCTTAGGGTGTAAGGTTTCAGAATAATCAAAAGTTCAAATTATCTGGCACTTACAAAAGTGAACGTTTTTTAAGGGATTAAGACTACAGAGAAGACCGAGCAGGGGTGGTGCATGCCTTTAATCCCACCACTGAGAAGTTAGAGGCAGGCATATCTCCATGATATCTCCTCTCAAGGCCAGCCTGGTCTACAGAGGGAGTTCCAGAACAGCCAGGGCTACACAGAGAAACCCTGTCTCAAACAAACAAAGAAAAGAAAAGAAAAGCAAACGAACAGAACCCTACTATTTGGTCTCAGACTACAATGCTTAATTGGCTTCCAATCTCTTATAATTAACATCCATTCTTAAGGTTAAAAATGGCTGCTTTGGCTCTAAGTTCAAAGTCGAGTGTTATATCGCTGCCCCCTTAATATTCAACAAGTTGGGTTTATTTCCTCTTCTTGTCAAATTTCGTGTTTTGCTTATTTGCTTGTTTCTTTCTTTGTTAAGTGCAAGCTGGGTGAGAGTGGTGTATGCCTTTAATCCCAGCACTGGGGAGTCAGAGAGGCAGATGGATCTTTGTGAGTTTGAGGCCATCTTGACCTAAACAATGAATTCCAGGTCACCAAGAGCTCAACAAGGACAGGAGGGGAGGGAGGAGCAGCAGGAGAAGGAAAAACGTAATGAATGACTGGTTGTACATTTATTGATAAGGCAGATAGTTTGAATCTAAGGTTTACGAACATTTTAGATTCAGATAGTCATGTGAATTTCTAGTTTCTTGTTTTCCTAAAATTCCTTCATGGTGTGTTCCCCAACCTCATCCCCACGCTCCTCCTCCTCTTCTTCTTTCTCTTCCCCCATCACCCAGCTTTAGGTAAGACTCTCCTCCCCAGTGTTTACCTTGATACAATTTGCTTAGAATCTATTCACCTATATAATTTTCCAACTTGACCAAAGATCTGCCAACTCCATTTATTCTACAACAGGACAGTCCCTGTGCCTCTCACCTTTCTAACTTTTATCATGGTTACTCTCTACATCTTCAGTGAGGATGGTGTCTCCAAGGTCTTGTCACCCTGAACCTCCCCCGTCTTCGCTTGGGTTTCAGGGGACAATGTGATCACAAGCGCTTCCTCTGCTGTGGTCTTCCCAAGTCCCAGCTGCTTGGTCCTCTTGCGTCTCTTCACCAGCAGGGTGTTTTCCACGTGCTTGGCGGGCAGTATGGTTGATCCTAGGATCCTGTCCCCTGTGTGTCACTGACAATCCTGTGTGTGCTGTTTCAGGGACTCTGGACTTTTACAGTCACTGAAGTCACCTTGATTTGTTTTCTATTTTAAATGGCTTTGATATTCTCAGGGGTATGGGAACAATGAGTATGACTACCTAAGGAATTCCTTCTTACCTTTGAAGTAGAGTATGCATCCCAGTCTAGACTATGTCTGAAGCTGACCAATTAAGGTCAACTGTCTTCACTCACAAAGGACCTTTTCAAACTATGTATGTATGTATGTATGTATGTATGTATGTATGTATGTATGTATGTATGTATGTATTCAGGTGTTGTTTCACAACTGTGAAATTTGAGTAAATGATTACATGTTGCTCTGTTTAACTTCACTGTTTGGGGTGTCAACTTCAAAGTCTCTAATCATACCAGCGTCTGGTCTCCTGTCCCTGGCTAATTCATCTGTCACTTTCTCTGTATTCCGCAGGACCTTTTCTCCCTTTTCTTTCCTCATGACTAGCAGATCTACGCCCAACTGTGGTTTCTGCGTGGTCATTCTGCCTTGTCCACATTTGCAAGATTACGCTTTCTTCTTTCTTGAGAGTCCGTCCTTCCAGTTTGTAGATCATGTCCATTCTTGGGCTCCTTCCTTCATGCTTCACATCTGAAATTTCCTTTCTAAAAAGTTCATGGCAAAACATTTCTTCTCTGTTCCCAGGGAAGACAGGTCCGGTAGGCACGTGTCCTTTTTGATTGGTTTGATTTCTACTTTCTCTTCCTTTTTTCCACTTTGTAATTTTGGGTTAATGTTATGCAGTCACATTTACTAACCACTAAGTGAGTTGGCTTTCCCTAGCCTGGCCGTTTCCTTCCTTCCCACTATGGAGGCGCACGGCCTCCTACAGACTCAGGCTCCTCCATGTCGCTCCACCTTCCCAGCTCTAATGAGTCCAACCAGGTTTAGGCTTCTGTATTAGTTTGACCTCCTTCAAAGCTCCTGCAGCTTTGGAAACAGGGGGTATACTCCCTACTCCGTGGTGCAAGCACTTCGTTCTGACACTATTATGAAAATTTCCAACTTACAGAAAAGTAAAGAGAGACAGCGACAGACACCACCTCCCAGCCCCGCCCCGTGCATCCCCCTCCTGTCTGACACGGTTACCAACATTCCCACATTTGGAAGAAATGGAAGTTTCACTGGACTTTGTGTGAGAGCCCCGTCCCCATGAGCTACCATCATCCTTCATGTCCCGTGGACTCTGCCCAATCTCAATTGTCCTTGAGCAGCCCGTACTTATATTCTGGAGTCTGTGGCTTTTATTTGTTTCCAGCTTTTCTGAAAAATGGATTTTGTGGGTTTGAATGATTTCCAAGAGAAAAGGGGAGAAGTGCTGACTTATGCAGCTGCGCTCACACTTGAGTCAGAATGAAATACTCTGTAGATTTCCAACTGGATGGACTTTTTGTTTAAATGTATTAATTGCACTTTAATATGTCCTGACTGAGTTCTGTCTGGGGTAACTTATTACTAACCTAATTTGTGATCAGGCTTTGTAAATGTTCTCTGAGCATGAGGAGGAAAATGTGTTCTTTATTATTATTATTATTATCATCGCTTTTGTCTTCCTTTTTTATCATTTTTGTTTTCTGTTTCAAAGCTGTAGATTTAGCATTCATTATGTTAAGCTGCAACTTAACTAGCTGTAGTTTTTTTAAAGAGCCTTAGTTTGGTTCTGTTATTTACTATTATTTATTGTGGTCCAAGAAGTAGTAACATTAAATTTTCCTCTTCAATTTTAATAGCTGTCATTTTGAGACGCTACTTTGCTTACATATTCCTAACTATTTTTTCCCTGAGCATTTCAAAGTTCTGGGAGCCTTTACTTAGGAAATAATATCTTTTATTAAAGAAAAAAATTACTGTTTTGTTCTTTGCTTTTTCCTTTAGATTGTACCAGATTCCTCCTTATTTACACTTATCTAATTATATCTCCCAAAATGTTGCTTCCTGAAATGCTTGGTTTTTTCCCAGCCATTCTGTTCTTTTTCTTTTTCTTTTTCTTTTTCTTTTTCTTTTTCTTTTTCTTTTTCTTTTTCTTTTTCTTTTTCAAGTGTCTTTTAAGGAGAGTACAGTGAATTTTGACTTTTAATGTAGATTAGAAGTCCTTATCGCTTAGCATGAGAGTTTGATCCATTCTTGTTTATTAGGAAAGCTAATATGTTCTTGACTTTTCCTGCATTCTTTCTGAATTCTGATTGTAATGCATTCTTGCTGTGCACTATAATTTCTTTGCTACTTAGGCGATGAGCTCTTACCCACTTTGCTAGCGACTGCAGGGTGTAGCCGTTGTTTTCTTGCTCTCTACCTGTGTGCACTACTTTCTCCACCGTACTCTAAGCTGGTGTTGTTGGTAGCCATGGTTTTCTTCCATTTGCTGATATTAAAGGACCAGCATTCCTCCCAGGTCTAGTTCTCCCTCAGAAATAGTTGGGATGCCTTTGTTCTGGAGAGCCTCTGCTCACTTGGCAGCTGTTGGAGACCTCCTTGGAGAGGTCAAGCTGGAGGCCGAGTGCCAGTTCTGCATCCGGCATCCTCCTGAGGAATGAGGGGCTGGGGCCTCTGGCCACCCTGGCAGATATCCTCACCCTTGCTTCCTTTGTCACATTTCTTGGCATAGCCACAGTTCCACATGCCAGACCTAAGTGGCCAAACCTTCTTCCTGGTGTGCAAATAGTTCTGTCTGTCTGCCCAGCCTCATACACCCAGCCACGGAGCCAGAAGTACTTGCTGTCTAAGGTGCTGCTGGGCTACTGCAGCTTCCAGGAAGGACAGCCAGGACATCAGGCAAACTCCAGTGAACCTGAAGGATGTGGTCACTTTGTGAAACTACCCCCAGAGTCCTCACCCAGGGGACTGTGATGGCAGAGGACCCAGCCCTCCCCAACCCCAACTAGCTGAACCTTCCCCTAGTCCAGCCTCTTGAGAACACATCCCTCTCCTAGCCTGTGCCCTGTGATTGTTCATCTAGTCATGAAGAAGTGGTGGAATACAAACTTGTTCTCAGAGTCCAGAAAAGATGCTATTAATCATATGATTGTACTCAAGTCTCCGATAGAAAAATAAGTAATCTTCGGGTAAGTATATCCCATGCCACATTTAAACCATACTTAACATTAAAAGTCATATATTGCATCTGACATCGGATGTAACTGGCCACCCAACAATGGACACCACATGACACCCTGGGGAACAATTTTTGAGTCATCTTTAACTATCTTTCTAAAAACTCATCTACCTTGAAAAGGTATAATTATATTTGTAGAATTTTCTCAAAATACCAGACATTGGAGGACACATCTCTGTTTTTATCCACAAGACAAAGTTTAGCATCTTAATTATACTTGCTAGGTAGCTTCTCTCTCGTGGGGGTCAAAGCTTGGAGGCCAGAGGTATATTCTTAATTGGATTCCATATTTGATCCCACTACAGAAACCCTACTGGAGAACAATTTTCCAAAGCCCCCCAATGCAAGAGCAGAGCACCAGGAACCCCTCTGCACCACCGTGGTTAGGAACATCCGTGAGTCACCATTTCAGTAATTATTCAGTAATTCTTCAGTAATTTGAAAATCTGTGGAAGGAAGTCCTTACTTTCCTTTTATGTTTGGGGAAAGTTGAAGTGGCATTTTAGCCCAAACAGTAAACATTTTTTCACCTTTAAATGTTTCAAAATTTTCTCCCTTTTCTGTCTTTTTAGATTTATTTGTTTATTTGGTGTGTGTGTGTGTGTGTGTGTGTGTGTGTGTATGTGTGTATGTGTGTGTATATGTGTGTGTATATGTGTGTGTAGGGGTATGTGTGTGTATGTGTGTGTATGTATGTGTATGTGTGTGTATGTGTGTATGTGTGTGTGTATGTGTGTGTATGTAAGTGTATGTGTGTGTATGTGTGTATATGTGTGTGTATGTATGTATGTATATGTATGTATGTATATGTATGTGTTTATGTATATGTATGTGTGTGTAGGTGTGTGTGTGTGTGTGTGTGTGTGTGTGTGTGTGTATGTGTGTGTGTGTGTACACTCATGCACTCATGCCTCAGCACACACATGGACTTTTGTGTTGTGGGCCCAGGGACTCACACTTGGGTTGTCAGCCTTGGTGGTAAGCACTTTTACCCATGAGCCATCTCACAATGTGTTCTATTTCTCTTTCATCCCTCGCTACCAGGGGTTAAACCTGGGTCCCCACAAATACTGGCCAATGCTCTACAGAACTCATGCCACAACCATCATTATAGTATTGCCAACTCTGCCCCTCAAATACTTTCTTGCTTAGCCTCGTCCGCAGTGATTTCTTGTTCTAAGTCCATGCTCTGAAGTGGTGTGGTCAACTGTTCATAAGACTCATGAGAACATCTCTGTCTTCCGCCGTCGCCCCTCATGCTCATCCCTGAACCTGGCAGCTGCTGGGCTGGGGGTGCATTCAGGAGAGAGGTCTTACCTTCAGGGTGTCAAAATCCTTCTCCAGGTAGGAACCACACTTTTCCCTCTCCCCGACAGAAGCAAAGAATTTGCTCCACCAGTCAATAAACTCCTCCTCCTGAGCAAAGAGAAAGACAGAGAGGGCTTAGGAGATCGTCTGCCAACCAAGGCCTGCTGAATGGGATGCTTCCTCTTAAGGCTTCATGCAGGCTGACCAGGATCCCAAGGCTTGCCTGCAAGTAATTATGATTAGGAGGTGAGTTCTAGGATAGCCAGGGTTGTTACACAAATTAACTGTGTCTTGAAAAACAAACAAACAAACAAACAAACAGGGAGCATGGAAATCAGTGAGCCAGAAACCTCTGATTCTCTGTAGTGAAGGCCATGCAGACATTTTAATGGTGCTGAGCAACTGAGGTCCAGGCCTAGGTCCACCCCCATTCCTGCTTCCCATCAGGCACTTGAGCCTTTCTTGTCTTTCTGTGAAGCTGGCATAACCACAGAGGCATCCCAGGGATAAACTGGCTGAGGTCCAGGATATGCAGAGCTCTCTGCCAGGAGGATGTCAAGAATACATTGCCTAGAAGTATGATAAGGTAGAGCCAGGGCAGCTCAAGGGCCATCTCACTGCTCTGCTTTCTGCAGTGGGAACCAGAACATGGACTTCTGTCAAGGTGGAATCAAGGTAGAGTCCCTGAAGATCGGCAAACGTTTGCTACATGACTTCATTCACAGGACACTAAGTGAGGGGTGCTAGTCTAGTAGACAGGAAACTGTGACACCTCACTCTGCCCTTTCTGTCTTCATCAGTCATCTTCACTGGGAGGGGCCGCTGCCTGCCCCACAAACCTCCATCCACACCTTCCAGCTCAGCTCTTGCTTCAGCCCTTCCCCAGCTGTGTCCTAGGGTGTGCCTCTCCCTTAGAGACTCAGCAAGTGCCCTGAAGGCTCTGCCTCCAGAAACCTGCTTGTCCCAACTGAAACCCAGATAGTCTGTCGAGAAGAACTAAGAACAAGATGTCTATAGAGAACATTCTGGAACCATGACTGAAGACTGTGTAGGGCCTTTCCCAGAAGCTGCATTCACCTATGTGGTGAGCTGAGTTTTTGTCATTTAACATGAAAACGCTTAGTGTTCCTCTAAGCCAAACCCATTGAGTTCTCTCTTTTGAATAGGCCAGGCCAAGGGCCCTAGAAGGCAGTGAGGATACCAGAAGTACCCAGAGGTCCATGCTGGAAGTACCGTCCTAGCTCCCTCCAAAGGTATCCCAGACAGCAGAAAATGAGCGTCAGTGTGGGGCTGTCACTTACCAGGAGGATCTTCTGCAGCCACAAAAGAAAAAACAGGGTCAGATGGATTAAAGTGCAGGGAAGGCAGAACTTCAGGATTTACAGCACTCCAAAAGACAATGGCACAGAGCAACGCGAGAAACTGCTGTAGCATGCACATATGTGTGTGTGTGCACACACACACAGACTCACACTGAACACACACAATGACCAGCACACAGGAAACAATGTTTACACAGTCACATCTGACGGAGACAGATGTGCCAGAGCATCCATGTACTCGACAAAATCCGTAGAGAACATACAGGAACACAGAGACAAGCACGCGGATTTAGGTCCAAGAGGTTAGAATGGAACCCCGTTTAGCTGTTCAGCTCTTCCTAAACCTTATTTTCTTTCCCTTCCATTCCAGGTTCTTAAATTTTTGACTTAAGTCAGGAAAGACAGTCAGTCAACCAGCATATTTTGTACAAAGAAAAGACAGAAACATGAGAGTTGTCGAAAAGATAGTATATATTTCTCTATCTTTAAACGTGTGCACACTTACACACACACACACACACACACACACACACACACAGGAGTTGGGTGCAGAAGCTAGGAGACAGAGGATAATGATACCATCAACAGTGACACCCAAATAGACAGCTTTGTGAAAGCTGAAAACAGGAAGCATACCTTTATTTATTTCTGGCACTCTTGCAGCCCTTAGGGGGAAAAAAGCCAAAAGCAGGGCTCAATAAAAACTCAGAAATAAACTCACGCTGGTCACCTCTCTGACCATTCAATAAAGCTTACAGTTAATAAGAAGTGATAAAATGGAAATCCCAGGCTATTAGACATTTAAAGACATGTTCTTATAACCCCGCTGAGAAAACCAAGACTAAATCCAAGACACCCAGGTTGCAGACAAGCTCGTTTGCATGGAAAACTCAATCTGAAATGCTTTCTCCTTTGTACAACAAGAATGAAAATAAATAAGCTGATAATTTATGAAATCGGAAAAAAAAAAGCAGGGGAATTGTAAGCAAAATATAAAACATAAATTTAAAGTAAAGTTGTAAGGGAATGAGCATATCAAAAAGCAGAATGTGGCCATTGATAATTAACCCCCTCAAAAAGGAGATGTATATTCATCAAACTAATTTCAAAGATTAGATACATATTGGCAATTGGAAAGATGAAATAAAAAGACATTGTGGCGAAGAATAAAGTGGGCCTAAATCCATAACAAAATCCTGAAAGATCCAGAAGGAGGAGCTTTAAAAAAAAAAAAAGAATGCCAGCATCAATGCAAAAATAATAGGAAACAAGAAGAGGTTGCTGGCCCCGAAAGAGAAAGCAGTTTCAAAAAATACCGTCCAAGGAAGCTATCAAGCCAGGAGGGTTTTTGCTTGGAAGAACATTCTACCAGTCTTTAAAGAATAAATTATTCTTTGCTGCACAGCACAGAAAAAAAAAAAAAAAAAAAGGAAAAAAAATTTCCATTCATTTTAGGAAACAAAGCCTGACAGAGAAATACAGAGGTGGGGGTTGGGGGGAGATAAATAACTCTCATCCCTGAACACAGATACAGAGACTCCAAATGAGCAGGTTGCCCCAGCAGGCCTGGAGAGCTCTAGCTGGCTCATTCAAGAACATGAAAATGGCTCACTGGAGATGGCTAAGAGTCGTGGGCCAGGTAAGCTGTAAACACCTGTGATTCCAGCATTCTAGAGGCTGAGGCAGAAGCATTTCCACCAGTGTGATATCAGCCTGGGCTACATTCGAGCCTGGATCCAGGGAAAACAGAACTGAGGGGATGGAGTGATGGATCCTGAGGGGATGGAGTGATGGATCAAAGGTTAAGAGCACTTGCTGCTCTTGAAGATGACCCGGGTTTGGTTCCCATCACCCACATGCTAACTGACAATCATTTGTAATACTACTTCCAGGGTATCTACCGCCCTTTTTTGGCCTCCTCAGTCACTACAAACATGTAGTGTACATGCATACATACAGGCAAACACTCATACACACAAAATAAAAATAAAAAAATCTTTCTAAAATAATATGTAATAAAACATGAATTATATGATCTTGTTTTAGTATAAAGATTAAACACAAAATATTCAAAGTTATTGCTTCTGAATAAATAGACTAAGTATTTTTATTTGTTTCTTATGTTCTTTTGTGAGCCACACAAAGAATTTTGAGTTGTTATTGTTGTTGTTGCTGTTGTTGTTGTATGGAAGTATTGCTTTCATAACTTTTTGGAAATTGGCTTTGGGAGACTAGAGGGGGGTAGGAGGGGTATTGCAATAGGTTTTAAGATGACATTGTTGAGTTGGTTCTCTCCTTCCTCCTCTACCTACATAGGTTACAGGAATCGAACTCAGTTCACCAGGACTGTGCAGCAAGTGCTTTGCCCACCTCACCAACCCTCCACAAGACACTGTTTTCAACTTACGTGAAGAATAGTAACATGCGTCAAAAGACACTATCAAGAATGGGAAGAGAACATCTGGCAGGATGGGAGGGAAATATTCGCAAATCATATATCTGATAAGAAACAACTCACACACCTCAATGATTTTTTTTTTTTAATACAAAAATGGGCAATGACTCAGCAGTTAAAAATTTCAAACTACAGCCAGGCAGTGGTGTTACATGCCTTTAATCCCAGCACTCAGGAGGCTGAGTTAGAGGCCAGCCTGGTCTACAGAATGAGTTCCAGGAAAGAGAGGGCTACACAGAGAAACTCTGCCTCAGGAAAAAAATTCATACTACTCTTGTAGAGAACTCAGGTCTAGACCCGAATACTCATGTGGTCTGTCAGAACCATGTATAACTCCAGTTCCAGGGAATCAATCTGGTGCCTTCTGATCTCCAAGGATTCTTACATGTAGATGGTACACACAAGCTCACACAGAGATACATAAATAAAACAATAAAATAAATTTGTAGAAGTGGGCAATGGTCTTAAGATCACATTCCTCCAGGCAAAAAAACACACAGCAGCCAATCAGAAATAAAACATGGCCACTGTCCACTTTGTCATCAGGGAAATGCAAACCAAAACTACCATGAGAAACAGATAACACACTGGGGTGGATGCTCTCAGAGACACAGCAGACACATGGTAATACAGTGCCAGTGGGGATGGGAGAAGCTGGCAGCAACATAAAACATGGCAGACACTGTGGAACATCCTGGCCATCCCGGAAAGGGGCAAGCCGTGCATTCTATGTGAGCCCACTCTGCTCCTGGGACACACCCTGGAGAAATGGAGATGATACAAAAATGTGGACCTGAAAGCTCAGAGCAGACTTTCTCATAGTGGCCGCCAGGTGGGTGTGGCCCAAAAGTCTGTCTTCTGAAGAATGTTATCCACACAAGGTATGGCAACAAAAAGAAATGAAAACCTGGTGCAAGCTGCAGCCTGGAATTGAACTCTGAAAACGCGCTAAGCAAAAGCAGCTAATCACCAAAGACAACATACCGCAAGACTGCATTTGTGTAACATGAAACCCAAAGCAGAACAATGGCTGCCAGAGCCAGAGATGGTTGGAGGCTACAGGGAACTGGTGTCTTTACTACAGTGAGGAAATATTCTAAAAGGGGTTGTGGGGATGACTGTATAGCTCTTTTAATACACAGGGGGCTGGGGGCTGGAGGCTGGAGGCTGGGGGCTGGGGGCTGGGGAGTCACCAAACTGTACACTTTAAATAAGAACTTGTGTTGACACAAACATTATCAACAAAACTGTTAGAAAAAAGGGACAACTGACCAACCAAAGGCTTAGACGCACACACTAAAGACAGAAGTAGGAATCACAAGGACTTGTTCTAAGCAAGGAAGAGTTAGGTGGCCTGATAGGTGGCTCAGTGGCTATAGGTGCTTGCTGGACAAGCCTAACTCCATGAGTTCAATTCCCAGAACCATGTGAAAAGTCAGTACAGTGGTGGGCACCTGCAAAACCATCAGTCCAATGGAGAAGTAGGAGACAGTGACAGGAAATGACTCCAGATGCTCCTGGACTGCCTGGCTGGCTCGGAGCTCACCGTGAGGCAGAAACAAGGGCGATTCTGATCCAGCAAGGTGGGAGGCAAGAAATAACCCTGAAGGTTGTCATTGGCCTACCACTTATACGCTTCAGCACTCACACACACACACACACACACACACACACACACACACACACACACACTAAATTTTAAGAATTAAAATGGATATTCTTTCCTTTGTTTTTAAACAGACAAGCAGTTGTCTAAAGCCTGCTGCACAGTCATCTTTTTCTTGTTCTTTTTCTTTCTTTGACAGGGTTTCTCTGTATAGCCCTGGCTGTCCTAGAACTCACTTTGCAGACCAGGTTGGCTTCAAACTCAGAAATCCGCCTGCCTCTGCCTCCCGAGTGCTGGGATTAAAGACGTGTGCCACCACCACCCAGCCAGTCATCTTTTCCTTAAGAACAACTTTTTGTTCATTTTGCTTTGTTTTGTTTGAGACAGGAACACTCGATGTAGCCCCAACTGTCCTCAAACTCAATATATAGGCCAGGCTAGCCTCGAACTCACAGAGATCTGCCTGCCTCTGCCTTCCCAGTGCTGGGATTAAAAGGATATACTACCAGGCCCAGCAAGACCATCTTTTGTTGCTGTTGCTGTGTGTTGTTGCTGTTGTTGTTGTTGTTACTGTTACTGTTGTTGTTGTTGTTGTTGTTGTTGTTTTGAGAGTCCCATGTCTAGTAGGCTAATCTTAAATTTGCTATGGAGCAGAAGTTTAATTTACCTGGAACCCCTGATCCTCCTCCCTCCGTCTTCCAAGCACTGTGATCACAGCTATGTGCATTATTGCCTGGTTCACACAGTGCCTGGAATGGAGCCCAGAGCTCTGAGCACGCTGGGCTAATGCTCTACCTGCTGAGCTCCACCTCCAGCTTTGTCTATAATTCTTATCATTCCCTAATCCACTCGAGCTTGCTTATAAGATCAGGGACTCATGCCTCCACAGGCCTAGAGAGCAGTTCCTCCTCTGTCCCTGATGTGTGTCCCCTTGCCTGTCCAGAACATCATGGTGTGGTCCTGCCATCTGACTGCCACATCTTCTAGCCTTCACCACTGGTCCCTCATTCCTCACTCTGAGGTCCTCTGAGTATGCTTACATCAGCTATCCAGCCCCCCTTCTCTTCTATAGGTGCTCTCTCGGAGTTCTCCTCTGGTCCTATGTCTTTAAATAAAGTGGACATTAATGAGTCTCATAGGCCTAAATGACTCCTCCAAAGTCTAGCTGCCTGGTATCTGTCTGCCACTGAATCCCTTATGAGCCTCTTTAATGCCCTGTCATGTCCAGTTACCGGTAGGTTGCTGGCTCCTCCTGTAGCCTTCCTCCTATAATGAGCTGCGCCCTCCTTCCAGGTTCTCAGGCAGCTTTAGACTCCTCTCTCCCTGCCCACAGGCACGCCCCAGCATCTCTCAGACCCACCCCTAGAGCATATTTAGAATCTGCCTCACCCCACTCCCATCTCCTTGCTGCTACTCTGGTCCAGCCTTGTCCCCTCATAATGGCATCATCTCTCTTCTTACTGCCTTATTTCTAAAGCCACCCTGACCACCACAGCCCTGTAACCTGTAAATGGGTCCTGGCCCTCTCCGCGCAAAGCCTTCTGATGTCTTGTCATATAAGATAAATAAGATAAAACCTTTCCAAGAACCTCACAGGACTCAGAGGTTAGAGCCTACAGCTTTCTCCTGTCTTCTGCCTTCTTTCCATCTCATCCTCTTCCGGCCGTACTGGTCCTCCTGGTCCCACCCTCTTGTCTTTCTCTTGAAGAATCTCTATCAACCTGAGAGGAGGAATGCCTACCACCTGCTCAGAAGACCCCACTACAAACCAAAGTATGTTTCCACCGAAGTTCACCCTGGGGGGCCGGTGAGGCTACTGGGATCACTTACATAGCATGAGTGGGGGTTACTCCATAGTCAGCATGAGT
>NC_034591.1:101159757-101193944 GCF_900095145.1 Mus pahari | reverse complement strand
GGTTACTCCATAGCCAGCATGAGTGGGGGGTACTCCATAGCCAGAAGCATCGGTGACCTCAAAGCCTTACTACCACGTCTTCACCCAGTGTGGATGATGGCTTCACCCAGTGTGGATGATGGCTTCACCCAGTGTGGATGATGGCTTCACCCAGTGTGGATGATGGCTTCCTCATGGCCTCAGAGGCCTATAAACTTCAGCAAAGTATATACTCTAGCACCTCCCAAGACTCCCAAAAACTGAGTGATTAGGGCAGAATTGCATCCAAATGGTTGAGAGGAACAGCAGGACTTAGATGGGGGTGCAGCGGCTTCTCCCCAGCCCCTCCTTCGGTGAGGAAATAGCAACAGCCTCACCCCCGCTGGCCTCTTGAAGGCAGGCGAAGCTGATCTGATGATGAAGATGGCCTCAGTTCTGCTCCAAGGACTGTGCTCTACCACGTGGGTCCATGATCACTTCCCTCCTCCCTTCAAGCCTCCAATGACCTCGCAGCCTTTCTCTTCTGTCCTCTCTATTTCAGACTACAGCTTCCTCCCAGAAGTTTCTACCCGCCTCAAACCCCTTTGTCTACACAGCAGTAATCCCCATCAGACATTAGCAAGATCTCACTTGGGTCTTTATTGTTGGGTGTCTTCTCCATGAGAACAGGGTCCCATAACCTGTGATCACATGATCAGTCTCAATTCTTAGATCAGGTCCTGGTCATAGCTTGTATCTCAGCAAATATTTGATAGGTATATGAATTCTCAGACATCAGTGGGAACAAGCAACAATCTTTGGTTTCAAATACCCAAGAAGAGATAATGTGGTATCAAATTATAATTTAAGGGTCTGGGGGCTTTAAGGGCTCAGTTGAGATAGCGCTTGCTTAGTGCTGTATGAAGGGTTAGGTTTGCTCCCCTGCACTGACCAATCCAAGTATGGTGCTGCACACCTGAAATCCCAGCAGTTGGGTGGCCACGGAAAGAGGATCAGGAGCCCAAGATTGTCCTCAGTCCACAGTCAGTTGGAAGCCAGCCTGGGATCTAGGAGACCTATCTCAGAAAACAACTGTAAAAATAGGTTTAAGGAACCATCTTGTTGGGCCAGCTCTCCTTCATCAAATTAGAAGATGGACAGGCAGGGAGGGGAGCACAGAGGCAAGAACCAGAGAGGTGTGGTAGTTTCAGACCAACCATCCTAACTCTCTCCCCTCCAGGAACTACAGCATTGGGTAATATATAGCTAGACAGGTGTCACCAGAGGGACTGTGCCAGGGCACCGGACAGGACGCTGCATGGATATAATAACAGAAAGAGTCTTTGGCACTTCCTGTAGACCTCAGAATGGCCTATGACATTAAGGTGCCACACAACCCACAGAGAGGAGGGAGGAAGGAAGGGAGAGAGAGAGAGAGAGAGAGAGAGAGAGAGAGAGAGAGAGAGAGAGAGAGAGAGAGCTGACCAGGTTGTGGTGACTAAGAGTAGATGTCGGCAAACACAATCTGATCCATGTGTCCCAAAGTCAGAGCCCAGAGACGCCAGGGTGGACTTGTACTGGGAACCAGGCCACCCTCCCAGGAGAAATAACAACATTAAGGAAGTCCAAACCAAAATTTAGCCACTACCCCCCACTCTAGGGTGTGGAGGGGAATAGTAAGCCCAAAGTGACTAAGTTTAAACCTAAAATGCCTAAGATTACCAGGGATTTTCTGCCATTAGGAAAAAATGAGAGCTCAAAAGGGGGATTAAGTTGACTTACAGAAAATAAAGTGATATTTTTAACACACATCCATGGATATGGCTTGAAACTATCATCCCTGCCATTACCCCAGCCTGGCTTCTGTTGGAATCATCCTAAGCCCACTTTTCCCTTCACCTGCCAAAGAAGATGCAGAATAAGTTAATGCATCTTTGAGGTGAGCCTTGCCGGTCTCAGCCAGACGCCCCACACCCACACTCCCAGCAGCTGAGTCTCCAACACTGACAGAAATGCCCCTCCCCCAAACGGAGAGAACTAGTCCCATGGCTTCCAAAGCCAAGTGTGTCCTTGACCTCATCTTGTAACAGCTAAACACCAACCTCAGACCGTAGAAAAGAAGAGGAAGAAAACACAAAGACTGGTTTCTTAAGCATCATCTGACTCTTGAAGCAGAAGTCTGGCCATGGCCTCTGTGTTGTGCCAGGCCCAAGGTTCAAGGCCATTCATCTTTCCACCAGCCAGAAAAGTCAGCGTGATCAAGGCATAGACTGAAGTCTCTTGGATCTCAACTATTAGTCAGCCTTCAGTTGTTGGGCAAACGGAGCCAAGCAAGGAAGACAGTCAGTCTAACAGCCACCCTAATCCTCCAAGACCTGAGTCAGCACAGCGTGGTCCGAACACGCACTCCCCATCATCACCCCAGCGCCTGACGCCTTTCATGTCCATTCGAGCAAAAGTGGCAGTGAAAATCCTAACTCTTCTTGTATGGTCAGGAAGTGGGAACTGGGAGTCAGGGTGGAACCCCTGATAATGGGGGTGGAACCCAGATCCTTGCACATGCTCATGGCTCTACACACATACACACACACACACACACACACACACACACACACACCTTTCGCTTACTTTTATTCTGAGACAGGGTCTCACTGTAGCCCAGGCTACTCTGGAACTATCAACACTGGTATCTCAAGCTCCCAAATCATTTGGATGACAGTTTTGTGCCTCCTGCTGCAGCTCATGGACAGAGCTTCTCTCCCCGGGAAGTCCACTTGAATCAAAGAGAAAAAATATTGGCCAAGCTCATTCACCACCAAGGCTATAAAGTTAAGCTAGGGGTCACTATATAGAAGTGCATGCCCTCTTCTAAGTGAAGCAATGGGCTACTGTTTATAAGCTTAAGTGAGCATCCCAGACTACACAGAGAAATGGTTTCCAGTCAACCAGACAACAGGCTCTGTAGATGTCTGAGAAATATTCTGAGGCTGGTGTTGGTTACCATGGTAACTGTTACTATTGACAATACCAACACCCGCAATGTTGATGTGGCATCTTCATAGCTCAAATGATGGCAGAGTGTCAATTAATTTCTTAAGGGCAAAAGAAAACACACACACACACACACACACACACACACACACACAAGGGAAATTTGCTCCTGACACAGAAGCACAAACACACATGCAACATACAAGTTCTTAGGTTGAAAGCCTAGATAAGACTTCAAACCTACCTCACCCCGTGCACACTAAACCACTCAATACCCCCCAAACCACACAGATAGGTGCTCACATCCTGCTACCAATGACTCAGAAGAACTCTACACACTCACAGTAAATATCAAGTAAAAGGCTGGACTTCTAGCCTCTTCTCGACACTTCCTGGATAATAGCCTTCTTGCCTGTAGACAGATTCCTACGCCATGAACCCTGTAGACAGGCTCCTACAGCATGAACCCTGTAGACAGGCTCCTATGCCATGAACCCTATAGACAGGCTCCTATGCCATGAACCCTGTAGACAGGCTCCTACGCCATGAACCCTGTAGACAGGCTCCTATGCCATGAACCCTGCCTTTAAGCTGAATCAGCAGAGGGTAGGTGAAGCAAATCTTTAGCTCAGTCAAATGTTGAGTTGTTTTTCTAAGCCCAGTAAATATGTACACATGAGCTTCAGCAAAGACAGGGCTTGGCCACCTCAGTCTCTTAGACATGGTCCCACATGAGCAGGGGGCCTCTGGGGAGCTCGAGACTTCTGACCATATCCATATGAGATTACAGGGAACTGGACTTGCCATGCACGTAAGTATGACTTGGTAGGGAGCTCAGGCTCACACACACACACACACACACACACACACACACACACACACACACACACACATACTTTAGCTTATTTTTATTTTAGGATTGTGTCTCACATAGCTGAGGGGCCTTCATGGGACTCAGGCTTCTGGCCACATAGGTGAGGAGCTGGAGGGAATCAAGGCTGCCAGCCACGTGGGTGAGAAAGCTGAGGGTACCAGGCTGCCAGGCACATGGGTGAGGGATCTGGGAGAAGCTGGGTTTCTGGCCACATGCATGAAGGCCCGAGGAACCCAAGGTTTCTGGACACATGGGTGAGGGGGCTGAAGGAGCTGGGCTGTTAGCCATTTTGACTCAGAAGACTAAATTGGGCATTTGGCCTACAGCTTGGCCCCCTGAGGGCATCGTGCAGAATGCCTGAGAGAATGGAATCTATTCAGTGGGCTGAGAGAAAGAAGATTCCAGATGAGTCTTCAAGCCCATGAAGAAAGCAATGCGACATCTCTAATTTGGAATCTGTGATGGTTCCAGAAGGGCCTGGGGGACATGGGCGCTTACCTAACCCTTGCTCTGCTTATGGGTACAGTTTTGCTTAACAAGGGTTCCAACAATCTACTTAAGAGAAAAACTATTTTTTGAAGGCCTTCCCGGGACTGCAGAAGCATCCATCAAACTACAGACACTAATATTAGCCATCTTAAATTCAATTTAAAAGGGATTTGGGGGGAACTTGCTGTGTGCCAAAGTCAACCCACTTTCTAGTTACCGTGTGCGTTTTCATACGCAAAATCACGTTAACTTTTCAAATCTTTGTCGAACTTGTTACTCGGTTCTGATTTCCTGTGCCTCGGCTCCTGTAGAGATGTGTCAGACAAGAAGAGGTGAGGGATGAAGCGTCCCCAAGAGCTCCCAAAGGAACCTTGTGTTTAGCACAGAGGGCTACATAATTTCCAA
This sequence comes from Mus pahari, assembly GCF_900095145.1. Lineage (NCBI taxonomy): Eukaryota > Metazoa > Chordata > Mammalia > Rodentia > Muridae > Mus > Mus pahari. The sequence goes on along the minus strand of NC_034591.1, from coordinate 101,189,227 downwards.
GTGCCCAGAGTAAGGATTAGGCCATTTGCAGGACCAAGAAGGGTAAGAAGGCGTCATGCTAATGCTAAACACTGGTGTATGCATTCTGACCAGTTGATTGCCAGGGAAAGATGCGGGCATCCCTCTAAGAAGGAGAAGAACCTTTTTCTACTGAGGGCAAGTAGGTCCTTCGTGCCAGGGGAAATACCCCTTTGGGAGGAGGGTGCTAGCACAGTGAGGTCTGGCTGGAGGGAGTGAGGGCCGCCTCCTCCCTGATGGGGGCCTGGAGTCTGCCAGACGGTTCACCCCAGGCTGTCCCCCCTGCAGTGTGCACTGAGGGAGGAGGGGTGCACCCCCGAGGAGACCACAGGAATGCCAAGCAGGGGAAAGGCGCCCCGAGCCAAGGGCTCCGGCAACCAGGATCCAATATCGGTGGGTGACTCCAGCCCCCGTAACAGGAGAGACCGTAAAGTATGTGCCGGGCTTCCCAACCCGCACACACAGCAAATAACCAATTACTCCAAATAGCTAACAGATTGCGGCTCCGACTTCCCTCCCCTCGCCCCCGCCCCACCCATGCCTTCACTTGTCATTTGATGGGGGAGTCGTATTCGCTCAGAGAAAATGAGAGAATGAGTCACAAGGAAGACCCAAATGACACCAAGGGCAGGCATCAAACACCTAAACACAACTCATGGGAGTAAGGAGAGCAGGCTGCATCTGCACCATGGACAAAGAGGATATGGTTATTGGCAGAGAGTCTGCAACCTTCAAACGTCTGTAGTGGCCTGCATCCCCAATCCCATGAGTACAGGTCCTTAGGAAACTTACATCTATCTTCCTAAGCTGAAAGATATGGGAATACGGTAAAAACTATGAATGTGGGGGCTGGGGAAATGGACAATCAGTAAAGTGCTTGTCTTACAAGCATGAAGATCTGAGTCCAATCCCTAGAACCCATGTAAGAAGCTGGGCAAGGCAGCATTCCTGTAATCCTACTGCTGGTGGAGACAGAAGGACCTCTGGGGCTTGCTGGCAGGCCAGACAAGGTTCAGTGAGAGACTCTGTCTCAAAAAAGAAGAATGATGGAGAAAATGCCTGTCGTGGACCTATGGCCTCCATATGACATATGTGCGCATGCACGCACACACAAACACACACACACACACACACACACACTAAACATGGTTAAAGTTGGCTCTCATTGTCAGAGGCGTGGCCTTGTAGCTTGCAGCTCGGAGACAAACTGCCTCTGGAAATGCTCCTTGCTTGTGAGCGACGCCCCGTAACTGATTGCTTTGGTCAAAAAACATCTACTTCAAAGTCTTGGGATAAATTGCTGTCGAGACTCATGAAGCACACAATAAGGCATTCTCTTCACATTTGGAAGAGAGGGAATTCAGGCTGTCCATGGAGAAAGTGACCTTGAGCTAAATGAGTGCTAGGTCAGGACAAGGAGAGGAAAAACCACCTCAATAGGAAAGAATGTCCTCTCATAGAGGACTCACTGCTAAGTGAGAAGAATGTGGGGATAGAAAATGAGAGAAACACGTTTGCCATCCTGAAGGAGTGAATACTGATCCTGTTTATACATGCATGGTCAGGGAAGCGAGGCTCCAAGCAATAAAACTGTCCCCACTTTTGAAGAGACAAGTGCCTGTCACTCTCGGTCAGCTGTCATTAAGTTTCTTGCCTATTCCTAAGCACAAATTGCCTCTCTACTTGCTGAGCTACAGGGAGGCCATGAGCTAGACCAAGACCCACAGTCTCCTGATCCAAAAGCCATGGTTCTCTCTGCAAATGCAAGCTGGCATTATTCACATAGATGCTTTGAACACCACAAACTTTAGAGTCTACTCAAGCAACACTGTAGAAAGTTTCCTCAAGTAATGTCCCCGCCCAGATGGCCTAGTGTAGAGGGTCAGTCCCGCTTTTCTTGGGAAACTCTTCCACTGGGATGCATGGGCAAGGGCCTGCAGCTCCAACTTTGCTAGCGACTGCTGGCTGCCACAGCGAACACAGTGGGCTTTGGCTCACAGAAAAGCCCATGGTAGGTGCTTGTGGTTCGGGGCTCCTCCTCACTTCTCCCAGTCTGTTAGATTCCCAGCTGGCAAAGTAAAAGTCTAGCAACTCTAAACCATTTCTGTCTTTCTTTGATCTGAAATGGCTTTGTTTAAAAAAAAAAAAAAAAAAAAAGTTCTGTGCATTCACAGGCAGAACTTTCCTTAGGTTCTGTCTTCCAGTGCTCACCAAGCAAGAATGGCCCCCCTGTAAGGCTAAGCAAATGACAGGAAGATGGCCTTGGGAGTCAAAAGAAGGAAACAATCTGAGGAAGAAAAAGAATGTTTCCCCCCAGCCAAAGAGCTGAGGCTAAACCAGAAGAAAACCAATGGCTTTGTTCATGTTCGTAGGAAGATTGAAGATGCCACAGACAGGAAATCAGAGTGCGGGGTCCTGAAGGAGATGTAACCTGCCTGATGGAAAACAGGACTGTCAGACTCAAAATTGAAACAGATTTCAGTTTCCAACTAAAGGACAAACTAGACAACCAGCAAAATCTTCCCAGCAAGGACATCACACCAGCAGACATCACACCAGCAGACATCACACCAGCAGACATCACACCAGCAGACACCCAGCAAGAACATCACACCAGCAGACACCCAGCAAGGACATCACACCAGCAGACACCCAGCAAGGACATCACACCAGCAGACACCCAGCAAGAACATCACACCAGCAGACACCCAGCAAGAACATCACACCAGCAGATACCCAGCAAGGACATCACACCAGCAGACACCCAGCAAGGACATCACACCAGCAGACACCTTTAAAACTTTGGTTCACTCTGGAGATGATGAGGGCATAAGGAAAATCTTCCACAGTGGACAAGAAAGGAAAAATCTGGAGAGAGACGAGGAGCCAAATGCATACTGACGATGGGACCCCCAAAGCCACGGCTGAACATTTAGTTTTAAATGAATCTGGGTTTGTAGTGTCTCCAGACTTCTGGTAAAAGTAAACACACATCGTCTCTGGAAGAATGTGCCTTCCATCCAGGCCTCAAAGAATTCTCAGATAAAGTTCCAAAGAGCATGAGTTCACAATCAAAAAATAGTGAACACATGAGGAACAGACACCACAAGCAAGCGCCAGCAAGGATGAACCAACTGCAGAAGCAGACCCGTGAGAACAGAAAGCAGAAGTGTCAGAAATAACATGTGAACCAAAGAACTCTCCAGGAAACAAAAGACAGACAGACCTTCAAAACTAAACAGACCGAAGAAGAAAGAACATCCAAAAATAAAAAATGTTAGCCTTGGATGACAAACTTTGTAAACTGGGTTAAATATCAGATCAGAAACGAGTAACGTTAAGTAAATAGAAGATGCATCTTCAGAAATCAGCGTCAGAATAACAGCAAGAGACGAACATTGGTGCTGGGAAGATGGCTCAGCGGTTAGGAACTGACACTGTTCTTAACAAAGGACCCCAGTTCAGTTTCCAGTACAATAATCCGGATCTCCCAAATCAGGGGATCTGATCCCTCTGGTCTTTTTGGGTACCAGTAATGTCATGCACATAACACACACAGGCACATATATTTTAAAAATACAATAAATCATTTTTTAAAATGTATTCCCAAGGCTGGAGAGATGCTCAGCAGTTAAGGATGCTTGCTGCTTTTCCTGAGGACCCAAGTTTGGTTCCCAGCACTCACATGAGATGGCTCACAACTGCCTATAACTCCAGTGGCCACTCTTCTGGTCTGTGTGGACAATTGCATGCATGCAGATTCACACACATGAATATACATAAGTACTTTTTAAGAACTTTTAAAAAGAAGAAATTAACAAAGTAAGGCCACATTTCTGCAGGACCCCTGGGTGGTCATAAACTGAAGAAGCGTAGGCGCTTACCTATGATCATGCATAATTTGCATATAACCTACACATATCCTCCTGCATACTGTCAATCACCTCCAGATGACTCGTGGTGCTCAGTGTGAAGCAAATGCCATAGAAACAGTTATTAAACTGCACTGATAGGGGGAAACGCTTCTGTGAGTTTGCCATGGGCTCATCACAGTCATCTTCCCAGCACTGATGTTCGTTTCTCAATGCTATCCTTATGCTGATTTCTGAAGGTGCATCTTTTAAATATTTTCAACCTGTGTTATTTGTACCTGTGAATGCAGAAACCACAGATGAAGCATCAGACGTAACATGCAAATTCAGTTGGCATGGAAGGGTGAGATGGTCCGTGGTGTGTCCATGGAATGTTGGGAAGAATAGAAATAGCATTTGAAGAGATGACAACTGAGAACTACCCAAAACCAGTGAAAATGGAAAAGTCTTCAGAGTTAGAATGACAGGGTCACAGCTGATGCCAGAGACGCTGTTGACAGAAATAATGTCGATGAAATGGAGTCCTCAAAATGGGGTGAAATAAAAGCATCTTCAGACAATTAGAAAGTGGAAAAGCCTAAAATAAACTGGCTCCTGCATAAGAGTTTCAACAGATTCTACTTAAAGAAAAACTAAAATGGGAGGGCGGAGACTGCCACACCGAGGGACAGTAAATCTGAACTTAGCTACGAGAAAAAATAAAATAATGAATAAATAATAATAAATAAAATAAAAGCAGGCTTAAATGCAGTTACAAGAAGAAACTAAAATGTCCAATGAAGCTGTGAAACTCCTGAGAGAGCTGTCGAAGTTCGTAATAAGACTCTAGAGAAGCTGTACATATGAACCACGTTTAGGCTTTGCTACGTTAGAGATGCAGGCTACGATTTAAATAAGGTGGGTGTGGTGCACAATTGTAATCCCTATATTGAGGAGACTGTGGCAGGAAGATCTCAAGCTAGGGCTAGCCTGGGTCACCTAGTGAGAGCTGCCCCAGACAACAAATAGAAAAAAGAACCCTACACCAGTGGCTAAAGGAATACAAGTGGCACACAACTGTACAAGGGCAAGTGAGAGGGGGCATGAAAGGAGGGAAGGTTCTTATATATTGAGGGGGAGAAAAAGAGAGAGCAAGAGGAGGAAGTGTGTGTGTGTGTGTGTGTGTGTGTGTGTGTGTGTGTGTGTGTGTGTGTGTCTGTCTGTCTGTCTGTCTGTCTGTCTGCCTGTCTGCCTGTCCTGGAGATGTCACTCGGTCACTCGTTGGTAGATTGATTGTTATGCTCAAGCCCCTGGATTCAATCCTCAATACCAGGGGAGAGAGGGATGGATGAATAGAGGAAAGAGAGATAGAAAGGATAGAGCCAATAGAAATACAAAGTAAGATGGCAAACAATCCAAATAATTAGTTTTTTTTTAATGAAAGGATGATACATGTTTCAAAACCAGAGAATCCAAGGGGTATGGTGATGCAATTCTTTAATCTCAGCTTTTAGGAAGCAGAGGCACATAGCTAACTGGTCAACTTAGCCAGTTCCAGGCCAGTCAGGCCTATAGCCCTGTGTACTGTGCATAGTAATCCTTGTGATTCAAGTTAAGTTCAGGCGGCTCACAACAACCTGTAACTACAGCTTCTGGAGATCAGACGCCCTCTGCTGGCCTCCACAGGCACCTGCGGTTGTGTGCACATACCCCCCACACACACACACACACAGTTTTTAAAAATAAAACAAAACTAAGTAATCTAATTTTGAATGCCATATTAACAAAGTGTTCTAAGTAGATCTGTAGCCTGTGAAACACATTTGAAGAATACACATTCTTCATGCTTCCACAAGACACTTATAAAAACGGACCTTTTTCTGGGTCGTAACGGTCATTTCTAAGTATTATTACACACAGACTCTGGACCATAAGATAGCTAAGCTAAGCCAGTATCAACAAAAGCAACAGAGAGATAACTTAAAATATAATTTAGGAACTTCCAAAGTATTTTTAGACAACTCAGGTGTCAAAATGAAATAACAGAAATAAGAAAATATTCAGAACAGAAAAATGGCAAAAATACTACTTGCCAAGTCCTGTGGGAAGCATAACACAATACTTAACAGAGAATTTTATAGCCTTCAATGTTTACATAGAGGTTAAAAATATAATAAACACCCCCCAAATGGGAGGAAGGAAATAATAATAATAATAATAAACTAATCAGCTACAAAATAAGGAAGCAAAACAGAAGATCAACTGGGAACTGATTCCTTGAAAATGATGAAAACAATCTAACAAAGTCTGACTAGAAAAATAAAATCCTGAATAATGAAGGAGACACAGCTAGTAGGAGGAGTAAAAGACTAGAAAAATTAAGAGGGCATTACAAAAAAATGCTATGCCAATATTTGTGGAGAGAATGGATACATTCCTATAAAATATAAATCACTAAAAGTGACTCACCTAGAAGGAGAAAATCTCAGAGGTCCTATAAAGATTCTTAAAATTACAACAGCAATTTAAAATATCCCGAGAAGAACGCCAGGTCTAGACAGCTTTACAAGTGAGTTTGTCAAACACAGACAAATGATGATGCCAGGCTTATCCTGTCTTCTTAGAAGACAGAGAAAGCTCAATGTCACCCAGGTTTTATACAGTGACTGTTACCTGAAGGACAGAGAAGGAGAAGTTTCAAGCTATTATCTTTCCCCAAAACTGGTACAAAAAGAAATCCCTGGACAGACCACGTGCCTTAAGTCCCAGCACTCGGGAGGAAGAAGCAGGCAGATCTCTGTAAGTTCCAGGATATGTAAGAGATACAGCCTGGGCTGTGTAAGAAAAAGAGAACGACAGACAGACAGACAGAGCTAAGTCTCTGCCAATGGACTCTGGCAATGCACGAAAAAAATTTCTTGACTATGTTGGTTTGTTTGGAACACACGAGGCTGTTTCTGAACTGAAAGAAAAGGGAAGTCAGTGAAAGTGAGTCACATTAACAGCAAAGGAGAGAAGTGACCATGACAATCACGTGACCATTCATGGGATACAGGAAAAGCCTTCAATGAAACAGCGTTCCTGCTAACAAACATTAATGATCAAGTTGTCGTTTACTTCATAAGTTTCATACTCCTTGGTGAGCCAAAAATATTCATCTTTTTAAAAAACTAGGAACAAAAATAATACTTTCAAAAATGTATCACATAACTCATCCAACTACAGGCCTAGCCAGTACAATAAGGCAAGAAAAAAAATAATAAAAGTAGAAAAGACAAAGAAGAAGCAGCAGAACCGATTGATCACAAGTTACACGACTGCCTGAAAGCTGAATCAGTAGGGTGAATAAGAGTCCTAGGAAAGGTTTTGAACATAAGAGCAGCGTAAGTGAGGGTTGATTTTTACACACAGGTCACAACTAACTGGGGAATGTACCTCTAAAGAACGAGGAACAGAGCCGACCTAGATAGGCATCAACGGATGAACCAGTAATGAAAATGTGTTACATCTGTACAGTAGCGATTTATTCAGCTCTCTATAAAGAAAAACACAATCATAACACTTGCAGGAACATGGACAGATCTGAAACGTATGATACCAAGCAGGCTTAGAAAAACAAAAACTGCATGTTCTCCTTCCTATGCAGATCTAGCCTACAATGTATACACACACACACACACACACACACACACACACGGTGGGGTGGGCATAGAGATTAAAAAGAAGTCAATGCCCATACCACAGCAACTGCTCAACAGTAGAGGGAGAGAGAAGTGTGGAGGACACGCTGGGCGCTAAGGTAACACTAGCATCAAAGCCTCACCAAGACAGCACAGAGTAACGTGCAGAAGCTCTGAGTATCAGCAAGCCTAACTCAAAGGTTATGGTAGACTCTCTCTTTCCAAATGTCCCCTGGACCCAGATAGACACAGGTCCGTGCCAGCTGAAGACGGGTAGCTGCTCATACACACCCTCAGAGGCTCCCAGCAAGTGAGCTGTGTCTGTGACCACAGTCAAATGGGTCTGCTTCCAACCTCCCTGTGCCAGTTGCACGGGGAATGATATAAATATGACAAAAACTATCAAATTTGAATTTAATGCTTTCACCTTTTTTTTAAGTACACACAAAACAGTATAAAGGCAGCAGTCAGACCTTAATTTTCCAAGGACTCTACACTCAGATCTTGTCACACCATTCCGTTCTTCTCAAACATTAATAAGCAAAAGGCTAAAATTCATAGATAGTGAATAGATAGTGCATGCTGGCTGTGGTTTTAAATGAACAGGGAGCATTTGGCACATCCAGATCCAAAAGGAGTTTGGTTTCTGTCCCCAAGGCTAGGGAGATGAGCGCACACAGTAGTGGGGAATCTGCACAACAGTGTCCAGGGTGAGGAGCATCAATGATCCAGTCTAACCCACCTTCCCATCAGCCGGCTGACTACCTGCTTGTGTTAGAGAAGAGGGTTTCAGCCTTAGTAAACTGTGGACCCTTGACAAACTGAGAGACCTGGGTTTACCCCAGGAACATGGAGTGGTTATGCTTTATAGAATCAGAAATAATGTAAAGAAAAGTATCATCTTGATAGATGCCAAATGACACTGATAAGACTGAACTCTTATATCTATTGTTCCTCTGTGTGTGAGTGTGGTAGGGAAGGTTATACACACATGTATGTGTAAGTATGCAAGCCATGCGCTCATGTGGAGGCTGAAGAAAGACATCAAGCGTCTTTCTCTACCACTCTGTACCTTCACACAGGATCTCTCACTGAAGCTGGAACTAAGATGGTCACCAGCCAGCCCCAGGGATCCTGCTGTCTCTGCTTACCACACCCTGCACACAGGTTATAGGCTCACATGGCTGGGCCTGGGTTTGTATGTGGGAGCTGTGGATTTGATCTTGGGTCCTCATGATTGTAAAACAAGCACTCTTGCCCACTGAGCCATTCCCCCCAGTCCTCATTGCAAGTGTAAGCTATTAGAAAACTATCAGTTAAAGACAAAATCTTGACAAGCCAAGACTATGAGTATAAAACAGCTAGTTATCACTACCATTAAAAGAAAATAGCAAACAATTCTCATTAATTAATGGCCAAATAACTTTGCTCAATGGCACCTCTACTGTCAAATAGTATTCTGAAATGAGTAATAATAAATTTCCATCTATGAGGAATAAACTGTTTGAACAGTCTTATCCATCTAGAAATTTTCTTAAATCAATAAGGGTTAAGGAGAGGGCTTAATAATGAGACAGTTGCAATGTGTACGTAAAAGTACTGTTTCCTGAGCTAGGGATGTAGCTCGGCGGTACAGCATTTGCACGCACAAGGTCCCGCGCATTTAATCCCTGGCACAGAAGAGGGAGAAGGGGGAGAAAGAGAGGGTGAAGGTGAGAAGAGTAGAGGGGGGGAAGGGAGGAGAGGTGGGGAGAAGAGAAGAAGAGGAGAGAGGAGGGGAGGCAAGGAGGGGAGAGGAGGAGGGGAGAGGAGGTATTTCCTGGTAAGAATTATAATCATTAAAAAAGAGGTATTCCACTGATAATAGTAACAAAGGCTACAAAACACCTAGGAATAAATTAAATAACTGGACCTATAGACAGCACACTAAGTCTAGCCATGTAAAGGTGGACAGCAGTGGGAATTAATAAATCAAGTGTCTGGTGATGAGTATGTAGTACTTTGAGATGCTGCACGCTACATTCAGCCATACTTTTTAAAATAGTGGGAGAACATTCACATCGTATCTTTAAGCTTTGCAGCGCATATTATAAGAAAGGACAATGATTCCAACATGGTAAAACCCAAAGTCTAAACAAGTACATAAAATAACATGGACGCACCTAAACAGTTTTAGATTCAGATGGAGATGCTGAGCGCCCTGTGTTCTGTATGTTCACAAAAGGTAACTCAGAGAAGTGTGAACATGGTAGGTCAGCAGACAGAAAGTAGTAGCCCTACTAGGTACCACAGTACTGACATCGTCCCAACCATCTGGACTCAGAATATATCAGGACTCACCGAGAGTCCTTGGCCATACCCATACTCACGTAGTGGGAGGAACAGGGAAGGTCAGCCTGTGGCCATTTGAAGAGCCTTCCTAGGCCCGGTCCCAGAGGGCAGAGTTGAAGCTAGGGACCTGCCTGCTTCCTCTGGCCCTAGCAGCCATACCCAACCCCAGCCCACACAGTTAACCAGGACTGAAGTAAGGTTCAGGAGGGCAGGAGACTAATCAGAGCCAGGGATTTCTAGGTTTGCAGCCCAGAGCTTACTCCCACCCCCGTAGGACCACACCAGGGTCAGGAAGGTCTCCTCTCCTCCCTACCCTTCGTTCTTATTCCCAAATATGGAAAGAAAATTGAGCCAACAAATAGTGAACAATACATACATGAGGACTGGATGGAGAAGGCGTCAGGTTAGTGGGACCCAAGCTTGACAGCCCGTCTGTAAGCTACAAATTAAACATGCCGGTTAGCAACAGGATTAGGGCTGAGATCTGAGGACATGTGAGGGGGAAGGTTGGACAGTTCTAAGGGAGTAGGGTTCTCCTTTGCTCGCTCCCTCCCTCCCTCCCTCCCTCCCTCCCTCCCCAGGCACTCCCTGCACCAGCTGTGGGCAGAGTGGGCTATCCCCAGTTGGACATGCCTGGCTCCATGGTCCAACCATTTATGTGACCTTGGACAGTTCCACAACCTCGCTGAATCACAGTGACCCAGAGCAACAGTGCATGGTGAGTCACTGTTGGAATTTGAGGAAGGCCTTGCCAGCTTAGTTTGGTCTCCTGCTGCTGTTTTATGTCACAGCCTTCACAGCCATGCTCGAAGGTGCACCGACACAGACATTTTCTGCCTTTCTCCAATCTGCCTGCTCTGGAGACATCTCCAGCCCCCACCATCCCTCCAATGGCTCCTTCTGTCCCTAACATACCCATACCTGTTGGGCAGGGTAGCCGAGGAAGGGCAAAGCACTCAGCTTCCATCTCCCAGAAGCAGGGGACCACATGGCTCCCCAGACCTACACAAAGGAAGCTGGAGGAGTCTCACAGGACGACCTTGCTGCCTGTTCTAGAAATGGCTCCCCAGCAGAATATAGGATAGCAGGTGGATAAAGCTGGACAGAGGGGCAGGAGGGAGAGAGGGAGAGAGAGAGAGAGAGAGAGAGAGAGAGAGAGAGACTGGGGAGGCTCCAAGACAACCTTGAAAAGGGTGACTCTCAGGCCAGACCTCCTTCCCATATAGGAGGAAAGGCTTAGGGTGGAAGTGTAGGAGGGGCCCTGTTGAGACGTGGAGTGGGCTTTAGACTCTTGCTTCTGTAGAGGAAGCACTACTAAGTAACTGCAGAGCCCAAGTCTCGGAAGGCAAGCAGAAATGGCAACCAGCCACCAGCCAGGGCTGCTGGCCAATACCAGGTACAGTAGAACCTTCCAGAATAGACTGGTGCGTGCCACCAGCAGACCCCAGATGGCCAAAGATGGCCCTGTCCCTCCCCTTCTTGCCCTGACCCTTCAGAGGCCTTAGTGTTATTTTGAAATCATTCCCTTTTAGAGAAGGTGAGAAGGGGACAGGCAGGTCACCAGAGCAGAAGGGACACATGTGGCTAAACATAGCACCAAAGCCCTGTGCAGCTGCAGAAATTACAGGTTCCCCTGGGGCTGTGGCCATAATTTGCTGCTCCCATTCTGGGACTGTGTTTCCACCTTCATGGCAGCCTGAAGACTATAAGTGAGCTCCAAATTAGCCTGAGCCTGAGATCTGCCCGCACCTCAGCCCACCATGGGAGAGAAGGCCCTCACCACCTTCTCAGGGCTCCTCCATGCCACCTTCCAGGTGTATCCTCAGTAAAACACATACCACACAAATGCACATACATTGCATCTTACCACATACACACACTTCACCACACAGACACACACACCTACCACTAACATATCAGCACATACCTACAATAGACATACATACTACCAGACCACATACATGCATACCACCTTACCACATGGATACACCACTTCACCACACACATACCAACCTTACCACATACATACACATACTCCCTCACCTCACCTCATACATGCAAACACTTTACCACACACACACCATCTTACCACATGCATACACCATCTTACCACATACATGCTACTTCACCACATACACACACACAAATACACAGAGCCTTAGCACATATACAACTCTTTAATGCACATACATATACACATACTACATCACCACACACACACACATCTTATGTGTGCGTGTGTGTACATACCATACCCCCAGCTACTAATCTAAAACCTGCATGGAATACAAACACATACACACAAAACCTTGTTATATAAACACATATATCATCTCCCCCAGACGGTATATTCCTTCCAGATGGTATGTTCAGTAAGAATGGGGCCCTGGCCTCTTCCATCAAAACAAACTGGACCCTCCTCCTCCTCCTCCTCCTCCTCCTCCTCCTCCTCCTCCTCCTCCTCCTCCTCCTCCTCCTCCTCCTCCTCCTCTTCTTTCTCCTCTGCTTCTTTCTCTTGCTCCTTTTCCTCTTCTTCTTCCTCCTCTTCTTCCTTCTCCTCTTCCTCCTCTTCCTCTTCCTCCTCCTCTTCTTCCTCCTCTTCCTCCTCCTCCTACACCACCAACCTTTCTCCTGCCACCTCCCAACCTAGGCAAGACCAGCTTTGCCTATGTGTTACATCTGGATCCCAGCTCCTGGGCACCCATTTCTCTGCCCACTCTCCAGACTGCCCATGGGCTCACACAGAGCACAAGCCTATGTCTGGCTCTTGCTCAGGCCCAGCCCTGGTCTGATTATGTCAGGACCAGGAGGCAGACCAGCCTTGACCTCTTCACTCTCTATCTCTGGATGTGCTTAGAGCCAACAGGACTAAAACAGTCCCTCTTTATCTAAGCCCATGGACACTAAAGGTGACATACAGAGAGTAGCAATCTTGTTGGGAAGCCCTGCACATACTTGTAGCTTATACAGGCCTGTGAAGCGGGCAGGAAATAGGAGCCAAGGGCAGGGGGTAAGCCAGGGGTTGAGACTCACTTAGTTACAAATACCCATCAACAAGGAAAGCAAAGCACAAACTTGTACTGACATTGTTGTGGAGCCATCTCAAATTCTCACTCAGCTTCCTCGGCTAGGAGACATTCTTCCTCAGACTCATGCAGACAATGGACAAGTTTTCTGTCTATACATACATACATACATACATACATACATACATACATATACACATACATACATTCATGCATACATACACACATACATTCATACATACATGCATGCATACATTCATATATATATATATATATACATACATGCATACATCTATCTACCCATCTGCTCACACATCTATCCATCTACCTATCTATCCATCCAGCCATCTGTTCACCAATCCTTCTACCTGTCCATCCATGAACCTACCCACCCATCAACTTACCTATTCATGCATCCACTCATTCATCCATCCGTCCATACTTCTATCCACTCATCCACTCACCTATCAACCCATCTACCTACCCATCTGCTCATTCATCATCCATCTATCTATCCATCCCTTGATTTATCTACCCATCAGTCTATCTCTATTCACCTATCTATTCATCCCTCCATCTATCTTTCCATCTATCTAGCCATCTATCTGTGCATCCATTCATTCATCCACCCACTGGCCATCTAGACAGATTCTCACTAAATACCTCTTCTAAATCAGGTCCCGTGCTGGACATTAGGGACATAAAAAAGGCACCTGGTTGCTGTTCTGCATTTAGTCCAGAGAAGATGTTGAGACCCAGACAGATATGCAGGACCTAGAGCTGATGCTGTAGGCAAGGTCATGCCAGAGAAGTGGTGACCAATGATAAGTTGAGTCTCAAATAATGGACTGAGCAAGAGAACAGGGGCCAAGACAGTCTCAGCACACAGAATGCAAGGCAGAGACCTTGTGAGTGTTAGAGGCCTATAGATAGGGATTGGGGCTTCTGGCTCATTCTCAGCATCTGTGAAAACACAGAGCAAGATTTCCTGCCTCCATAGTAGCATGAGTCCAGGAACAAACCCTAGAAGTAGTAGACTGAGAAAGAGGCAGAAACTGGTACTCAGTATCTCCAGGGGAAGCTTCTTGAGCCCATTTCAGCACTCAGCTTTGCTCTCATGTGCAAGATTAAGATTTAGTGTGTGAGTCTGCATGCACAGTCACAGAGGAGGGTGACATGCTGTACAAGTTCAAGGCCAGTCTTCACAGTAGGGCTTCTTCGCCTCTCTTGAGGCAAGTACTGAATGGGATGCAGACAGAGCACATCCACAGATCAAGACAAGAACAACAACGCTCCCTTCAGAAAAATACACCATAGGCTTCCTGACACTTGCCTTGGTATGCCATGTGGTCACCAGCAGGCCCTAGGTTGCAGAGTGCCCAGAGAAAGGATGACGGATTGACTACCTGCCCCTCCCCCAAATCCTCCCTTCTTGGTCCTAGAGGTGGAGGATAAGAAAGATATACTATAGTCCTAAACTAAGCAAGCCGCTCTCTCTAAGCTACCTCCAAGGCACTGCCAAGCATGAGATCAGGGACTAATCTTCCTTCAAAGAAGAGACACTCCCTTCTGTCTCTCTTCTCATTGAGGGATCTCAGGCAGAAAGCCTTCGATGCAGCCATAAGGTAGATGTTCCATTTTCCCCCACATGCTTCCAGAAAAAAGGTTAGATCTTACCCTAAGGACGACACAACCTTCCCCATCACAATGAAAGTTCCCACCCGTGTCCTTCCATCAAGCAGCACCCAGCTACCAGGGTATAGAGGGAGGCATAAAATGGCCATACCATAGCAAAGAGAAGGGGAGGGGCTAGAGGGAATGAGGAATACAGGGTATGGAACTAAAGGCTAGCTTGCTGGGAACAGGGCAAAAGGGAGCTGACATCTCACTTATCCTACCTGGACAGGAATGAGAGGCTCCTTGTCGTCGATGTCAATCAGTACATCTTCCCCGGGGCTGAGTAAGCTCACGTCATCTGCAGGGAGAGCAAGTCCACACCTATGAGGGACTCGGCCAGGGGACTGTCACCAGACCCCACAATCTCTCCTCCCCTCACACTGGCAGAGGAGTTTCTGTCCCCAGCCTTTCTCTTTCTCGATTCTATCTCTCCCATCTTCCCACATTCCCCACCCATTCCCTTCCCTCTACTTCTTCCCCCTATTTTGAACCATGTTCCCACCCACAAATAGGAGGTCACTTGGTCCAGGTGTGCCAACCCAAGGAAAGGATGACCTACCTCTGGGCCAGCTCAGCAAAGGCTCCTTACCTGGACCACCCTGTGGGGATGGACTCTCTGCTGAGTATGGGTCACACAGGAAGTTCTCCAGGGAGCGAATGGTGCACTGACCCACAACTGGCCGGCGGCCAAACTGGCGATTATCAATGACCTTGACCACAATAGGGGGACAGTAGAGGTCCTCTCTGGGTAACATCTGGGGAGAGGAGAAGAGGGATGCTCTAAACATGGCCCCCAGCTCATTTTCTCATAGGCAGGACCAAAGAACAGAGAGTGACTCTGAACCCACGAAGAGTCCACAAGAGCCCAAAGTCCAAAATGGTGGCCAGCGGCCCAGGTGCTGGTCAGTGGGACAGGCCACACACCTTTCTGTCGGCCCTCAGCTGCTGTGTGTGAAGGCAGGTTTTCCCATAGCTTCACTTCCAAATACACCCAGGTCAGCCTGAAGTCTAAGTAAGTCTATGTTCTCTGAACCTGCACTGCCTGGGAGGAGAGGGGAGAGGGTGGCGGGGGGGGGGGGAGTTGGGCTGCAGCTCAACATTTCTTACAGACAGTCCCCCCCAAGTGGATACTCAGGAGTTGGCTTGCAGACTTAGATTCTTCTCCCCCCACCCCAAAAGCACTTTGAACACAACTTGAAATAATTTATATGCACTCCTTCAGTGGCGTCTCGGCTGCGCCAAGAGAAGGCTCCCGTTGACAGCCACTGGGCCTGGAATTTCTAGTGTGCTTTCATCTCGCAAACCATTTTCCTTCTCTCAGACTTGACTTACACCAGCCACTGGGCCCCAGCAGCCCAGAGAGCTGGAGAGGCTGGAGGGTGAGGACTAGAGGGATGAGGGGTGCAAAACTCAGGGTTCAGGGCTTAGGGCTGGGGGCGGGGCTGAGGACTAGAGGTCTGAAAACTGGGAGGCCAGGGATTGGGAGTCAAGGGTCAATGGCAGGGGTCTGAGAGTAGTGGGGGGTAGGGACTGGGGCTGAGAACTTGGGGCTGGGGTGGGGATGCTGGGGGTTGAGCGGTCAGAAGCTAGGAGACCAGTGAGGACAGGGACAAGGGTTGGGAGAGCATGGATTGAGACCACAGTGGGGGCTGGGCCAGATTTGAAGGCTATGGGGGTGGGAAGCTGAGTAGTTAGGTGCTGGGGACCCTGAGAGCTGAAGCTGCAGACCAGGAAAGCCAGGGCTGAGGAATGGGAGTCAAGGGTAAGAGCTCAGGGGCTGGGCACTGAGGTCCTGGGGATGAGCATTAAGGGGTCAGAAGCTGGGGAATTGGAGGAGAGAACTCAAAACTCAGGGGCAGAGCTTATGGCTGAGATCAAAGACTGCAGTATCAGAAGCTAGAAAGCCAAGGGCTTGGGGCAGGGGTTTGATGGTTGAAAATCCACGAGCTATAAGACTAAGGACTCAGGGGCCAGGGTCTGAAAGCTGAGAACTAGGGAAGCAATGAGACCTGGGGCTTTGGAGGCCAGGGCAAAGGAAAAGGAAACTGAAAGCGGAGATGGAACTGACAGCTGAGGGCCCAATGATCAGGACAGAGGCTGAGGAAAAAGAACTGGGGAGCCGAGGACTGGAGATTGAAGTTTCCCTGCAGGGCTCATGCTAAGACAGAACCAGGCAGGGAAGCCCAGGAGGAATGGCTGAAGGCCAGCCCTGGGGGTCCCGGGAGCCTAGCAATGAAAGCCTTTCCTAAAGGAGACATACTGAGAATGGCTCCAGACTTCTGCTAACCCAGAATCAGGCAACAAGGCTGTGTGCTACACACAGGACAAAAGCCTTCAGTGAGGCAAGAAGTAATTCCTGTATTCATAGGGAACTGGGGTGCAGAGATGATATGACTCCCTCACACACACGCCTGGGCCCTTCTGGAAGCTGGCGCTGAACCCCGAGGGTGCCGGGATCATGAGGTCACTCTACCCCTCAGGACTCTGGAAGGGAACAGTGAGGAGGTAAGGCTCACCACTTCCATGAAGAGAGTACAGACATCAAAGTTGGGGTTCTTCCGAAGGTTTCTGATGACACAGGACTGCACTGTCTGCCCACCACACTCCACCACCAGGCTGGGGGAAGAGACGCTGGCCATCTGATAGCTCTTCATGTTCCGCAGGCCCCAGGCCAGGATCTAGGGACAGAGGAAGGGGAGGGAGAGCAGCTGAGCACGTCTGAGACAGGAAGTGGGAAGGAAGACCAGGCTGGTGGCCCCTGACCCACAGCCAGGCTCACCTCAATGGCAGTACGCTGGAGAGCTGGCTTGATGTTCTGGGGGACCATGTAGACGTTGGCATCCCTTTGAGGTGGTGGGTAAGGCAAGTCTGTGTCCTCCGTCTGCAGGGGACAGCAAGAGGGGAAAAGACCACAGTGTTGGGGGAGGCCAAGGCAGTGGAATAAGAACGGGCAGGCAGGCAAAAAGCAATGGCATGCATTGAGAGACACGGGAATGGAGAAGGACAGAGCTTGAGGTGGACAAACGCATAGTAGAAATGAGGGTGCGGGAGTAGCCTCATCTGGACACCATCCTGTCCAGGATCAGGACCAACACATCTTTGCACCAGGGCAAGGCGGTCCTCCCACCACACAGGCTCCAGAACATCACTGAGCTACTTACGTGTTCCTGTCTTCAGCACACATGTGTGCACACATGAATGTACTCATGCTGACACAAGCACACACACCCTCCTGCCCCATCCTGGCCCATTTATTTCAGTCTCTCAGTCACTTCCCCCAACCCTGGCTCTCCTGCCCCGCCCTCCAGCTGAGACACATCCTGGTTTCTACCCAGACACTCTCCAACCCCAACCCTATTGTCACATCTGTATTCCACAAGGACAGGGCATCCTCATAGGAAGCCAGAAAGAACAGAGCAATGGCAAAGGAGACACAGGGATGTGTGGCCACTGTCCTTATATGACATAGAGCACCGTCAGTGCTCCAGAGGAAGCTCCATTACCAGTACAGACCAGGGATATGCGAGGTATATGGTGATACTGGCCTGCTCAGGGGTTCCAAAATGAGTCGGGCAGGAATCACCAAGAGCTTATGCGGGGAGCATGGCAATAGAGAGGCGCATGATCTCAGGCTTATGAGCTCAGAACATGGTGGCTTTGGGTGTGAACATGAGCTCTACCATCCACAAGGCAAGAAATGTGACACCTCCTTTCTGTCACTCAGCCTCTTCCCATGCGCTACCATTAGCAGAGGTTAATCACTAGCACGAGAGCTGAGAAGTCCACACCATACATGTGCAGCACATAAATGCTCACCAGCATGCACTACTAGGCAAATCAACGTAAAATGCCCTTTTCTTAAGACTTTTGACTCCATGTATTTTATAAGTTTATTAGGTCAAGACACTTCACTGCCACCTAGTGGGAAACTTTCAGAATAAACGCAAGTACAGGTTGTACTAGAGAAACTGCCCCTCCTTGGATATACCATCATTGCACATTACCCATACAGCACATCCACACACGGAGGTCTTGATGTTACAAAGATGAACTATTACCAAACGGGCTGTGCTTTAATAAGCATCACAATTACCTGCCTTACTCTCCGACAGTCTTGTTTTGGAAAGAACGCTGTATCAACAGACATTTGCCAACACAAATGACAAGAGCCGCAGGAACAGAGAAAAAGACCAGATTCCTCCTGTCTACATCAAAGTTCACAGCAAGTCCAGGCCACCTTCTGCCCAGTGGTCCACACAACCCAGAGCTGTGGTAATAAGGACTTCAGGTCCAGGAGCAGACAGCCCTGAACTCTGTGTGAGCCTGGGCAGGTTAGTCAGCACCAGTGACTCAGTGACCTCATAGAGACAGGGAATAACAATATGCTGAACAGTCACTCTGAGAATTAAACGAGATGAACAAGAGGAGTATCGGCACCAGACAGCACTTCGTAAGTGGTGTGACGGTAATTATGGCTGCCATTGCTGTCGGCACCACGGTTTTTACCACTGAGTTCCAATTGTTCTTCCAAGGGTCACTTGAGGAGCGTCTCACAGAACAATGTTGGCTTTAAAGCTGCCCTTAAACCACCAGGACAAAGGTAGAAGCCAGCTAGTTTCCTCCTAGCCCACACAGAAAGTGACATGGTATAGAAAGAGAGACAGTCAGAGCTGCCTCTGTGCACACATGCATGGGAGCTGTGCCCACCACATAGCCCAAGAGAGGTACCCCAGAGACCCTGTGCAACCACCATAGAAGCCGGGCTTCTAACAGAACCCAGGGCGGCACTAGCCACATTTGCAGGTGGCTATGCAGCAGGGTGGCCTGTTTTAAGGGCCAAGCTTTGTGCGGCATATTCTATACCCTCTCATGGCTGATGCCCAAGCTACTGTAGAACCAAGGCCAAATAGCAGGGGTTGGCAACAGGAAGTGTTTGCCTCTAAGCTTGAGGAGGCAGGACAATCTCCCTCACCCAGCCACCCATTTCTTTATCACCACAGAAAACCATCAGCTAGCTGTGGACTAGGCTCCACCTTCCCTTCTAGCTCCCCGGAGCACTGCGGTGATGTCATCCTCTGTAAGGCCTGAGAACCAGACTCCCCACAGTGGGAGCCCACTTCTCGAGTAGGATGAAGACAAGGGTGCCTAAGCAGGTTAAGCATCAGCATAATACCGTGCCCGTCCGGAGGAAGCCCTGCAGGAAGAAGGCAGGTGTGCACAGCTGTGGAGCCAGCCACGTGGAGGCAGGAGGGAGAGAAGCAGAGACAGAGGTTAGAGGACATCCAGGGACCACTTCCTTAGTGTGAGGACACCACTCTCATCCCAACACTGTCTCTGCCCACCACGCTGTCCCCCGGCCTCCCACAACATTCCTGCCCTATGCCACTTGGCTTCAGATACTCAGGATCCGGCTCCTGATGGACTTCTCTGCCCAGCCTGGAAGACACCATCCAGTACAATGATGTGTCATGTGTGCCACACTACCCAGAGCTGTGACGGTGCACCCAGTTCCTGGTGTTCTCCAGTTCCCTGACCCCATCTCACCCCAGCCTTCCAGTCCTTCACCCTTCCTTCCGTATCTGCCTTCCCACCCCGGGGGTCTCTGTCCATCCACACTATCTCTCGGAGTCCTCCTCCCTGCCTCCAGCCTCCTCCTCTCCGCAGCACCTCTTCCCTGGGGACTTCTCTCCCAAGTCAAGATCGGCAGCCCAAGGTCACTTGCAGAGTCTCACCTCTCCCATCACATGTCAAATGTCAGCACTTGCCAGCTGAGCTCAGTGTCTCTTCTGAAGTCACCTGCCAGGCTACCTCCACCCCTTCCTCCCTGAGCCCTGAAAAGCTGTCATCTTTTCTCAGAGGCATTCTGTCCCTTGGGTTCCCCCCTGACCCCACGGCCCCATTCCTAGCATCTTTCTACTCAATTGGCCCAAGCCTCCTTTCTGGTGGCCTCTCTCACTTAGCTTGTCCATGATAACATTTTTATCCATCTCCCCAAAACCTGCTCCCTTCAATGTCATCTCATACATCACCACCCCCCCCCAGCACCCACCATGACAACCAATGCCACCCTTGGCTCCCCATTCCTGCCTTACTATGGTCACCAGGCACCTCTGACCCTTTCCCTAAATCTCTATCCTGTGTGTTCTCTCTTGCTCCCCCTCCCCCTCTCTCCAGTCCCCTTATCCACAAGTTTCCTTTCTGCCCTCTGATGTCCAGTGACCCCCTCTGTGGTCTCTTTCCTTCCAGTTCTGCACACACCCTCAGCTAACAAAGCCTACGACACTCTGTGGGCACAGAGTTAGGATATGTAACCCAAGGGACCCTGTCCTCAAGACACTTGAAAAGCCTGAAGAGGACCCCAAGACCTCTCATCTTCCAGCCACTGTTGACTTCCCTCACCATATGACTTTACCCTTCAGGATTCCCAAAGAGAGACTAGCCATCTCTGGAATACTGCCCTTCTTAAGTAGAGGCACTGTATTCTCTACAACCTTGGGACTCAGCACTCGCCATCCATCTGTCTGGAATACAGTCTCTCCCTCTTCATACGGCCACTTCCTGCTTGGACTGTATAACATCATTTAAATCTTCTTTGGTGACCTAAGCTTATTATGTTCCTGTATCTCCACGGCCCCCATATCCTCTGTCCATCGACCTTCAACCCACTGAAAGATACACCAATTACCCCAAGCCATTTCTCTGTTGGTCATTGTCCCTAGCTACCCAGCAGCTCTGGATTGCTAAGCAATGACTGTGAGAAGATACAAGGAGTAAGGAAGGGATTCAGCAGAGATAGAAGCAGGTAATGAAGTGGCTCTCCTTGACTGTACTGCCACCTGCTCTGCCATTATCGTCAGGTCCCCTCTGAGCCCTTGCTAGGTGGGCCCACTCATGGCTGAGAGAGTTCTCTACACCACCTCCTAAAACCTGGTACAGCCTTCAGGGCTAAACTCACCTTTCCCCCAGTTTCTCCAGACACTCCAGAAACTTCTTATAGCCTTGCTCTCTGACATCTGTTATACCTAAATGACTCCTATAACACATCTATACATACACACACATATACACACACGCCCTACACAAATGCATACCCCTCACACACACACTCACACAGACACACAGACACAGACACACACACACACACACACACACACACACACCCTACACAAATGCATACCCCTCACACACACACTCACACATACACACAGACACAGACACACACACACACACACACACACACACACACACAATTTCTCGCACAGATTCGATGAACCTAACCGTCCTTTATTCATCTCACTCAAGAGGTAATAGTGAGCCTGGGTCATATTGCCAGCATCTACACATCAACTTCTGCCTACCTAGGGGCCCCAAAGCTATCTCTCCAGGACAGTATGGGTACTGGGACACTTAACAAAGCAGGACAACATAACTCCACCAGGTCACCAGGAAGGGAGGACCAGACTTCAAAAAGCAACCAAAGTGTCTGATTGGCAGCCATATTAACCCAACTCCTATGCCTGCCCTGAAGACAGAGCAAAGCTGGGACCACCTCTAAGTGGGGGTTCACAGGTGGGCAGGGTGTCGGTCAAGTCAACTCAGACCCAGATATCCAGGAACAGTTGAGGGTCTCCTCCCACCAACAGAAGCCACACTTAGACTCCTCTCAACCCACATAGCCCCATGGCCAATTCAGCACAGACCGCTGAAGGCCCAGATACACTCCTAGTCCTCGGTGACACTAGACAGATGTCCCTTTCCAGGGCAGTGCAGGTGTTGACATACCTCTGCAGCCAACTAGACTGTCCTGTCCCCAGTAGCCCTCAGACTCCCACCTCACCCAAAGGGGACCATTCTGGTTCCTTGGGGAGCTGCAGGAAGGGGGCAGCCAGGCAGCAGGAGGCTCCATAGTCCGTCGGCCCCACCCCGCTCATTAGGAACAACATGCTGGTCTAATTACACTTCCCAGGAAAATAGTGTTTCAAATTAAGGCCTTGGGGGAGGAGGAGAGGGATGGGGGGCACTGGGCTTATTTTCCTGATTGCAAAACACCAAATGTTTCTCTTCTAGTGGATGCTGGGGTGCAGGATTGAAACTGGACTAGATCTCAGTGTAAACTGTATACCCTGCTGCCTCCAAGATTTGGGAAGGCGCCTAAGGGTAGCTGGTTGGACCACCATTTTGTTAGAACAAGGGGCCACAAAGCATATGCGGCCCTCCACCAGAGTATCCCTTACCTCAGAGCAGAAGAGAAGAGGGACAACTAGCAGTGTCCTTTGGACAGTCAAATTCCCAGCCCCTGGATAAGGTCTTCCTCTACACAGGTTCCCAGTTGTAAGAGTCCCACTAGCAAGGAGCTCCAACACTTCGCCTGCCATGTGTGTGCACGCGCACAAGCGGTCTCACTAACATGTGCCCATGCGCACTGCCATTTCTCAGGAAATCTTAAGTTGCAGTTTCTTTGAACTCATCCCCCTTGGCAGCCTGAATTGCCTTTGTTCTCCAGACCAAAAAAAAAAAAAAAAAAAAAAAAAAAAAAAAAAAAAAAAAAAAAAAAAAAAAAAAAAAAAAAGAGGGGAGGGGGAGGGGGACTCAGAAGAGGGAAGATGGGCCAAGGAGGGCACAGAAGAAGGGTGAGACAAGAGAGGGGGATGGGGAAGAAGCTCAAAAAAACAGAGGGGGAAAAGGCCAAAGGTACCATCAGCTCTTCACAAGGGCTCAGACCTCTGGCTGCCTGGCTTCCCCACCTGGAGCTCACAGAGCCATGATCCCCTGCAGAGAACCTGGGGACTGGCTATTGCTCTTCCTGCAATGTCCCTAAACCCCACCCCTGCTCCTACCCAAGACACTGCTTCCAAAACATTCCTGCCCCTCTCTTGCTTCAAATACTAGTTCAGTGTCTCCTCTTCCAGGGACCCATCTTCTGTCTTGCTTCAGAAGCAGCCAGCCCTTCAGTCTCTAGGGCTTGTGTGGCTCTCTCCATACCTCACTGTGCTAGCAGTATGGTGCACCTGGACTTAACCGCTCTGGAGCCTCTTTGTTCCTCCTAGCCTGTCTCCAGTGCGCCCCCACAACAGCAGCTGTCTCGGAGGCCTCCCCAGTCTCTCTTCTAAGGCCTGGCTTTACTGTCTCTGCCCTGCAGGCCAGCACGCCCTAGCACATCTCTCCTTCTGCTCTGCTTCCAGACTCCCAGGAGAGTGGGCCCAGTGTGCACGGGGATAGGACTGGGAGGTTGGAGGGAGTTAACAGGGAACACAGGCAGGTGATGGGCCACCACAAACCAAAAAAAAAGACAGAAAACCTCTGCTGGGTCAGCAGGCTTTCTGCAGGAGCAGGGGGAGAGACCTGCCTCCTCTCATCCTCTGGGGAGACTTAAAACTGAATAAGTCCCAAGTTCCCCTGGCTGAGCCTCCTGCCAGGGGAAATGTGTTGAGCTCGGGGCTACGGATTACACTGCCATGCTCTGGGATAAAGAGTATCACAAAGCCATCTTATAGGACGGGTCTCCCTGGGTCTCGAACCCTTGACCCTGCCTGGCTAGCCCTGTCTGTGTCCAGCAGACTCCTAAGGATCATCCTTCCTTGGCCTGCTGACCACAGGATGCCTCATCAGGGGACCTTGCCAGCCCCGATGCTCAGTCCTTCAGGGTCTGGCCTCTAGCTGCAGTTTTGATTTGCTTCCTGACAGCCAGGCCACAGCCGCATCCTTGCCCCGAGTCCGAGCCCTAGCTATTCCATATGGCACATCCGGTCATGAAGGGTTCTAAGTCTGTCATAACTCATCCCTAGGCTGGGCCCTCTTCAGCACAGCCTGTGGGTTTTGGCTTGGGTTCTATGTTGCCTTCCAAATCGGCAGTCTCTCCGCATGGCCGCCAGAAGCAGGAGGCCGCCTGTCAGGCGCGAAGAAGGCCAGCAGCTGGCAGGCCCCCACCTCTGCCTGGGAGTGAAAGGAAGTGAGGGAATGGGGTGCGGGGGGGGGGGGGACTACAATCCCACATCCTGACTGATCTTGCACTTCAAGTCCAAATTGCACCGAAAATGTCAAGTGGTATCCGTTCTCAACCCAGCCCAGGGAGTCCCTGACTCCCTGATGGAGGACATGGACAGCCTTTTCCTGCTTGAGCCTCCACCCAAAGCTCTCCTTCCCACCCATCTTCACACTGTACCTAGGCCTGCTGTACCAAATATATGTGCCTCCCGCCTTCTTCAGTGCTCTGTCAAAGTCTCCTAACGCTGCCTCCACCACCAGAAAGCTTTCCTGGGCTACTCTGGTGCTCGCCCAACATTTTATTCTTGAAAACACGCCATCTGCTACTCAACCAGATAAAACTTGAGATTGCCATTCAAGTGATCTGTGTATGTCTGGACTACTAAGAGGGTATCGAGACTGTGGGGCTAGAATCACCTCTCTGGATGTAGCCTGGGTAGCCATGGCTCCATTCCAAGCAAAAGGACGAAAATCTAGATCAGTCACCCGACAACATGAGCTCGGAGGCTGACCTCCTTTCAGGTCTACCACCACCCCCAACCTCCTATCCTTAGGGTCAGCTTACCTCATCCAAAATCCTTGAAGTTTCATGCATCTGCGATGGGCCACATCCAGGATAGTGGGAGAGCCAGGGGAGCAAAGGGTCTCCATTAGTATCCTGAAGCACTGGCTGAGACAGAGATGGAACCCACAGAAAGCCCTCCCACCAAGGGTGAGCAGGCTGGCTACCTCACCACACCCTCCCATATGAAGAAGGGACCATGAGAAAGTCAAATGTACTCTGGAAGTGACAGGAGGGAGAACACCAGATGGGAGGTGGGAGGGACCTGGGACTCTGTGTAATAGCCCCTGAAAGAGTCTCAGGCAAAGCTGTGGAATTGTATTGTGGACCTGGGGAGCCATGGAAAGCCACCCGGAATCCCCAGGGGTAGCAGAGCTAAGAGCCCAGCTCTGACAAAACAAGGGGGAAGAGTGGCAGGAAATAGGGAGACACAAGAGTGTGGAAGGGGCTTGTGTGGTCACAACCATCCAGACCCTGTGTGTCCCAACAGCCCAAGCAGCTCCATCTGAGCCTGGTCTAACCTGGAACAAGGAAGCTAATACCCCTGAGACTCAACACAGGTTTTTCTATTGGGACTTCCAGAGGTAGGAAGAGGACCAAGGGGACATTGCCAGCAGAGGAGAGGACAGGGTCACATGAGCTAGGCCAACGGGTCTAATTGAAATTCCTATGCGTCAGAAATTCCATGGGGCTGAGTGGAGTGTGGGGTGCTTGGCCTCTACCCTCAGATGGATGGAAGAGGACCTAGAAATTTGCATTTCTAATAATCCTAGGCTGCTCTCACTTTTTTTTTTTTTTTGTCACGGCCTGAGCCCATGGTCCTCAGCCTTGGCTGCATGTTAAAGGTCTTAGGAGGTGTTGGAAGGCCCTGACCCTGGGCCACACCCCCAGAGGCTGTGGTGAAACTTGCACTCCAATGAATGTTAAATCCATCATGGTGAGTTTAATGCCCAAACAGTTCACAGCCCCTAGACAGAGGGCTCTGAGCTCTCTGCAGTCTAGAACTCACGATGCTCAGTTACCTCAAGGCAGGTGGTACCCAAGTTGGTCATGGAGCCATTGAGTAAGATGGGGACTTCTAAGATGTGAATTCTAGATTCACAATGGGTACAACTCCGCCTGCCCTGGGGTCACACTGAGCCATCTTCTACCTGAAGGAGCTTCTAGTGGGCTAAGGCAGGACCTGATAACTGACCCCCTAAACGTAGAAAGGTTTGCAGACACAGGGAGACTGGAGACATACAAACAAGACTTACCTCAAAGCCAGGGATGTGATGGATGGCTGGCTAGAGAAGAGAGAAGAAGGTGTCAGTCACGTTCACCCATCCCAGTCCCTCATCCTCACCCTCATTTCCACACCCACAGCTTGTGTCAAGTAGTGAACAAGCCAGGGATACGGGCTGTCCCAAGCTAAAGGGGCAATAGGCTGTATCCTCCAGATGCCCAGAGCATACAAACGAGGTTCATGTGGAACCCGTGGCAAGCCTGGGGACGGGACTCAAAACAGCCTGGTGTTTGAGAGTGTGGTCTTGGTTACAAGATCCAGAGCCAGACCATGGCCCAGCCAGGCCAAGATCCCGCCCTTACCTGCTCCCAGTACCCGTTCACTACACCTGAAGCCCCTTGCCCCAGATAGACAGGCTCCAGGAAAACACACGGGGAGTGACCCAGGAAGAAAACCTGCTGTCATCCCAGAAGCCAACAGCTTCTGAAGTCAGAAGGGATGAACAGTGTACGTGTCCGTGTGAGGTCTCACTTCACTGTGTGGACAGCCCCGCCACCCTTGGCCTGTGCCCTAGCTGGGCCTCCCAGGCCTGGACAGTGGCCAGCCTTACCTTCTCTCTCTGGATAAGCTCGAACGCTGCCAGCAGCTCGCCGGCAGGCTGGCTGCCCCGGGTCAGTGGGAACCAGGCCAGGCGGGGCATCCGTTCCAGGCTTGGCTGACAAATACAGCGACCCATGAACTCATCAGCGCCCTAGACCGGTGTAGAAAAGGAAGAGTCCGTGTCTTCCTTCAGCCACCTGAGAAAGTAGGCCTGTGTGCTACCTCCTGGGCTAGAGAGGGCCCCAGAAGTCAGGGCAGCCTCTTGTGTGAAATGGCAAAGCACTGCCCTTTTGGTGGGAACTGCGGGGACAAGATGTTAGCAGCCTCGAGCTGCAGCACTAGGATGAGATTTCTCCAAGAGTTGGGAAGTCCTTCTGTATATCCAACAAGTATTCCCCATGCTTCTGCTTAATCCATCTCTGAGCTCATCAGAGACCAAGAAGAAACAAGCTGCCTACACTTCCTTAACGGCCTCGTTTGACATGTCAGGGGTTCTCATATCACTTAACTGTGTTTCACCCCTAACTTCTCCACTTTTTCAGATTAAAAACAAAAAAAGTCATCTTGCTTACCAAAGTGAATCGTACTAAAATGATGTCTTTACCTCCTAAGTCTTGTACCTGGATCCCTCCTTCACTTCAGCTGCCCATAAGACAGGGTTCAACCCCTATTGGTCACCGCTTATCTGTTCTTCCTGGCCTACCTCCGTACCCCTCCCCTGCAGCCCCTCGGCCTCGCCCAACTCTTGCTCCCATGCCTTTGTGGTGGTGCCCACCTCTCCCCACCTCAGGCACAGTAGACAAACTACCCGTAGCTCACGGGGCAGTCGTGACAGATGGTGCTGTGGGCATCACAAGCCCTCAGCCCTGGCCCAGGAGAGGAACTGGGGGACAGCCCTGACTGTTCTCATGCTACGATGCAGGAGGGCCTCAAGTTCTCCAGGAGCCATCCTGGAATGGGTACCAGCTCCAGCACTCACACCACGCTAATGACCTCCAGAATTATCACTCAGAGGAGAGAGAAGCCACAGTGCTGGGAAGGGCCTGGGGCTTCTCGGGGCCAGATGTGGCCCCCTTAGCTGAGAGGGGTGGGGCTGGCAAGGCAGCAGAGATCGGGGTGATGGCGATTCTAGATTCACAATGGGCACAACCCTGTCCCATCCCTGGAACCACCACTACTCCAGGATAGACCATGGTTCTCCCTTGCCTCCCTCATAGCCTGGCAAGCATGAGAAGGGCAGCTTGGAGCAACATTTCCAGAAGATTCTTCTCAACGAGTGTTTGTGGCTAGCCAGCCAGGGACAGAGCAGAGGGGACCCTGCCTGGGTGGAGAACGGCAGTGAGATGGAGAGTGGGGTGTGGATGAGCAGACTTCCAAAGGGCTCTGGCTCAGCCTGGGGACCTACCAGCTTGTCTTGCACCAGACCAGCGCCTCCCAGCTCCCAGCCCCCAGCCCCCCTCCTGTCCCCACAAGCATCAGGCCCTGCACTCATCCTTCCCCGGGGACACTCCATCCAGTCACTCTCTGTCCTTGAGCTCAGCTTTCTCAAGAGCTCCCAGGTCAGAATCACTGAATCAGACCTGCACTGCCCACTGTCAGCCTCTGGCATCATTTGGGGGGCACCTTATACGGCATCACCCTCCCTCTCGCCCCTGGCTGCCACGCCTTCCCAGGACCGCTGATGCATCGTTATGGCAACCTCTTCCAACCACTCCTCCTTGCTGCCACACTGCCTGCCAGACCTGGCCTCTCTACCTAGTCCTTTTTTTTCTGGTACCACATGGCCTCCCTTACTGAAAGCAGCATTCTGACCCCAATCCCTCAGCTTGCCTCGCTCTTCCTCTTCCTCCTCCAGCAGCCCCCACACTTGCTAGGATGCCCGCATGGTTTCAGGATTTGGTCTTTGCCACAGCTCACCCTGGTATTTTCCACAGCACTGTCTTACACTGCGGCATAAACCACCTTGTTGTTTTGTTTTTAGGCGAGGTCTCAAGTAACCCAGGTTAGCCTCGAATTTGATAGGTAGCCAAAGAGGACCTTGAACTTACGATCCTCCTGCCTCTACCTCCCAAGTGCTGGGATTACAGGCCTGTGTCACTATGCCTAGTTTATGCAGTTCTAGGGCTCCAATCCAAGGCTTTGTCCATGCTAAGCAAGGACTCCACCAGTTATGTCCCAAACACAGCACACACCCGTTGCAGTAACTTAAACAGAATTTAAAACTCAGAAACACAAGGCTGGCGGCTCCCAGACTGCAGTGCCAGAACACCATGGAAAGGCTCTGCCTGTGCTGCAGGGCCATATGGTGATCCAGATGCTCTGTCTCCCCTAGAGGGTTCTTCACACTAGAGTGTCTCAGGTCCCACCTAGACAGCAAACCTCAGGCAAGGGGCCACTCAGCCCGGTTCAGCAAAATGTTCAATTAGTTAACTGTGGGGAGGAGGGACAAGATAGAGCCAGAGAAAAACCAAGTACTAATCCACAACTCTGTGTGCTTTCAGGACCTGATCCCTCCC